>NW_006430045.1:318604-322378 GCF_000325575.1 Pteropus alecto
TCTGAAGAAAATAGCCCAGAGATAGATCCTCTTGCCCTGTTAACCCCTCTCATACCAGTGCCCTGGGCATCTCCCCTACTAGGAGTAGCTGGGTACATGTATGCATACATGCTCAGTAGTGAGTGTAGCACACAGTTGGAGCCACGTGGCTTCTTTGTCAAGGCCCTAACAAAACAAGATGCTAAGACACTAGTTTCTTACTATAACCCCCACAAAATCTGAACTACACCAGGCCTTTGCTTTTTGCAGGCCCTGACGGAAATTCCATGGTTTAGATCAGGCACATCCTCAACACCCCACAGGGAGAACTGACCTCAATGTCCCTTTTCCTCTCTGAACAATGAGGCAAAGTTCAGGCTCAAGTGTGGCTTCACCTCTAGCCCCAAACGAGGTATCGCGCATCACATTAAACAAAAGACACCCAGAAAACAGCACCGGCACAAGTACTTTATTTGGCAGTTTCAACCCAACATGTAGGGAAGAGAACCCTGCCCTCCCTCACCAGCCTCCCCAGAAACCCCACCTTTCCAAGACAATCAGAGCAGCACCTTGCTGTATGAAAGGCAGCAGCCATGGCCCTGGCACAGTTTCTGGCTCCACTTCCATGGAAGAGCAGAGAAGCGTTGCCCAAACCCGACCACTGGCTTGGAGCCCAGGTAAACAGTAGCAGTCACGCCTGACCCTTTGCACGGCCATGGACCCAACACAAATCCTGGTCCCAAGCTTTCCCAAGGTGACCCTGTCTCAGCCACCACTGGGCAACACTCCTGGGCCCCTCTAGCCCCACTCTGGGGAGATGTGTAATGATGAGTAGAATCCTCATGTCTCCGGCAGACGCAGGAGGGTTCCAGAAGTGGTGGAGACACTGTACAAGAGAAAGACACAGCTAGAGCCAGACACATAGGCCCAAGGTCTAGGGAGAACTCAGAACTTGGCCAGGGATGTTCCAGGGGGTTCCAGAGGAGAGAGGAGCTGGGCTTCCTTAGTGAATGAAGCAAGAGTGGGGAGGAAACCCAACCTTGGGTCATTGTTCTGTCAACTGCCAGAGACGGGGGCAAGACTCACCAGTCCACCAGCTGGGCCCCAATGAGGTCATGCACATGGTAGGCAAGGCCGAGTCGTACCGCGGCAGGTGCCCGCCGACCCAAGAGCTCTGAAAGGAGTAGTTCCCGGTACTTGGCCTTCCGAACCATGCTGAGGACAGCCTGGCGCCCTGGAGGAGACATGGCACAGGAGTGGGGAAAGGTAAGGCCTGCAGGCCAGAGGAGCCACCAAAAGGTGTTCTTGAGGGGCTGGGAGCTTGAGCTGCAGGCAGGATACCTTTAACAAAATACTTAATGAATCTCCCAGCTCCAGGCACAGCTAGCCACCAACTCCCAGCATCTCGGACAGTAAGGACTCCAGCATTCACCAGCTGCCTAAGCGGAGTGGGAAGGCAAGAGAGATGAGGCCTTGGCTCTGAGAATCTTCTCTCCTCACTGTCCACTAATGTTTGGATACTGTCTCCAGAAACACAGGCAACCATATAAAGGGGCTGGTAACAGACGTCCCACCCCCACCCTGGGGTGGTTCTGCTCACGATCCATGCCCTTGCTGGTCCCATATGCGTACCCGACTGACCCCACCCCCAATGCCTTCTTTTCTTGCTATTACTTGTTTGCTAAAACCACTCTCAGAAGCCCTCTCTTACCACATTCCCTGATACACACTTAGTCCCACCCCCTGGGGAGAAGTAAGGGTCTTTCTTCTGTGTTCCTGCCATTGCCTCCACAGACCTCATCATGGTTCCTCCCATATCTTAGTGAAAAGAATTTATAAAATGCTTTCACATAAACCACAGGTTACGACATAGGGAACCTGAGCCAAATACAGCCCCTGAATTGGTATTTTTATTTAGCCCTTGCCTGCTGGTTGTTTTCTTAATGTGAGTGCTTTAGAGGCATCATAGCTCCTACCATTCTCTATTCTCTTATCTTAGCATGATTCACATCAGACATTTATGATTCTTGCCAGGCCTCTACATGTAATTTGATTAGCCACCCAGATCTCCTGAATTTTTGTCCAGGGCTCTTTCTATGGCCCCAGGTAAGACAGGCCTCCTCTTTTGGGGGAGGAATACAAATTCACGTCATTTTACTAAAAAGAAGAGTCAGCCTTTTGGGCAGGTTCAGCAAAAGGAAAAGGATAAGGCTAGATAGGAGAGAGGCAGAGAGGTGCCAGATGATTGATTTGGTTGATCCCCCAAGTCTCACGTGATCTCTGTGTCCCTGAAGCCAAAGGTCTGTGTCATTTGGTCCTGCTGGAAGCTAAGGTCCCCACAGGCTGGAAGCACCGAAGCCAGAAACTTCTGCACTGCCCCAGCATATGATCGGCCATCGCAGGCCTTGAGGACCTGGAACCAGATGAGAGACATGTTCTGGCTCCTTCCTTGCCCTCCAGGGACTTCTCTCCCAGGATATTTCTCTGCACATGGGAGGCAGATTCCCTTCTGCTCAGGCCCTTCCACCTCTCATATTTTTCTTCCTTCTACTCCTCCTTCTCCTCTCCCTCATATTACTACTTACCAGAGCCCTGTGTCCTCTCTGTAAAAGGCGTGGGGGGTGGGGGTGGGAATTGTCTCTTTTCTTTTCATTTCCTTTCCCCAGTTTCCCTGCCTGCCCACCCCCACTCCTTATGACACACACACAATCGCACGCACTCTGTTCTTGTAGTCTTCGGTGAAGATAATTCCATGAGCATCCAAATCGAACCCTAGCTGGATGATTCTGATCTCCCCCTGCTCTTGAAGTGCCTTCTGTGTCCAAATAGATGGAAGTGAAAAGAAGGGTGTCAAGGTAAGATGCTCCACTCCCCTCTGGGCATTTCGGGGCAGGGAGATTTTTATATGCCCATATTGGAGATTTTTTCTCTAAATAAAGGAAAAACTGTAGAAGGAAAATCAGGTGGATCACCAAATAGTCTTTTCCAAATAGTTACCCCGGCTCCCACCCACCCACCTCATCTGTTGTCAGTTAACCAATCAATACACATTTTCTAAGACCAATCATATGCCAGACACTAGATAAAATACAAAACACAGGCTATGCCCTTAAGGAATTAACAGTCTGGATTTGGGATAGAGGAAGGTAAAGAGGAATATAGAATAAAATGTTTAAAACAAATACAAATCAACCAGGACCACTGTTTCTAGGAATACAACAAGAATCAACCTACCCACTAAAAATTAATTAAAATGCTAAGTAAAATATTATTTTAAAAGTTTTAAGCACTAAAGAGCTCACAACATAATAAGGAATTACCAGACTAATATAAACTCTAAGTGAACACAAGAATTCATAGAAGTAATTGGGACATGGAGAGCATTTGATGATCTCAACAAATATGTCCAGCACGGTCAAAAATAATTGGACACACAAGAAAAATTCAAAAGAAACTGACAATAAAAACAGACACAAAAAGACATGTTATCATGGAATTATCAAAAACCAACTGCTTTTTAAAAATGATGTTTATGATGCTGAAATAAATAAAAGCCAAGATAAAAAACTTCAGCAGAAAATTATAAAAACTGACATAACAGATCTGAAAAAGATCTAAGTAGAAATTCTAGAACTAAAAAACAAGGCAAGTGCAATTAAAAACTCAATGGAAACCAATGTTACCCCAACAAAAGAGAGAGGAAGGAAGGAAGGAAGGGAGGAAGGAAGGAAGGAAAGAAGGAAAAGAAATTTATGGGGTCTGGTTCAGGCAAGACAGTATCTCGATCAGTGTTGT
>NW_006430045.1:323404-341966 GCF_000325575.1 Pteropus alecto
GGAAGGAAGGAAAGAAGGAAGGAAGGAAGGAAGGAAGGAAGGAAGGAAGGAAGGAAGGAAGGAAGGAAGGAAGGAAGGAAGGAAGAACTCAATGGATGGGTTTAATGGACAACAGCACAGCTAAATAAAAAGCTACTAATCTATAAATCATATCAAAAAAATTAACCAGAACAGTCAAAAAGATTGAAAATGCAAACAAGAGACTAAGTGACTTAAAGGATAAAAAGAGAAGGTCAAATGTATGTTTAATTGGAGTCCCAGTAGGAATGAAGAGATAATAAGGTAGGGGAAATATTTAAAGAGCCAATAACAAATCCACAATCACAAAAGTATATTAATCCAGCTTTCATTAACTCATAGAACAAACAGACAAAATAATAGTGAAGAAATAGAAGACTTCAATAACTCTAGTTAGAAATTAATAACTGAATAATGCATATTCTTTTCAAATATACATAGAATACTTAGCAAAACTGGGCAAATAGCACAAAGCAAGCCTCAAAAAGTTTCAAATGACTGAAATTATATTGTATATGTTCTCTGGCCACAATATCATTTAAAACAAAAATCAGCAACAACAAAGTAATAAGAAAATGTTTAGAAATTAATACATACATTTCTAATCAACCCAATGAATCAAAGGAAAAAAAAAAGAAAATTAGAAGACACTTTGAAATGAACGATAATGAAAATATATAAACCTCAATACTTAGCAGAAAACTACAGCCTGACATGAATCTATTAAAAAAGAAGAGAAGATTAAAATTAATGGGGGTAAAAAGGTAGAATAAACTCAACGGTAGGGGATAAACAGATTAATAAAATAGAAAACATGCATATGAGGGAGCAACAAAACTAAGTGTTAATTTTTTTTCAAGACTATTAACATTGATAAACCACTGGTGAGACTGACCAAGAAAAAGAGGGGAGAAACCTAGAAAAAGCACAGATAACCAATATAAAGAATGAAAAAAAAAGTTATCACTACAGATTCTACAAACAATGAGATTGCAAACTTTATACTAATAAATTTGAATATTTAGATGAAATTGATGAATTCCTAGAAAAATACAATTTCTTCCATGAGAATGGACAAAATGGGATATTCACAAAACAGAAATCTGTGAAAATTAATGAGTTCCGGGAACCTGTATTTTTGAAGCAGCAGCCCAGGTAATTCTGATACAGGTAGAACACAGGACATACTCTGAGAAACACTGCCTTAAATGCTGGTATCTCCCAGCGCTGGATTTGGCCCTATTACCTTTCACTGTAAATCCAAGGTCCTTAACCTTGGCCCTCAGAGAATCTAGGAAACACCCTCCCCCACCCCAAGTTATATATGTACCTTGTATATATATGGCATGTATACATTTTTCTAGAAAGAGAGCCATTGCTTTCATTATCTCCCAAAGTTTACAAAAAAGTTAAAAATCATTCTACTCACTCTTTCTACCTGATCTCACCCACATCCACTGAACCACTACTCACATCTCTATAACTTCCAGTTCTATATCACTGGCTCAGAATTCTCTCCAAACCCTCATATCCAATTGTCTACTACACATTTGCCTTTGGATGCTCCACAAGAACCTCCAACTCAACTTGCACAAAATTAAACACATCATTTCTGTCCTCAACAACTCAGCGTGGTCTTATTCTATTCACTCCACCAACCACCTAGCCTGTCATCTGGAAAGTCAGTTATCCTGGATTCCTCCCTCTCTTCCCACTTCCCACATCCCTCACCTAGCCTCTCCTCTCTACTATGCTACCCTAGTTTAGGCCTTCACCAGTTCTCAGCTGCAATATCTTCCTGATTTCCCTGCCTCATCTCACTACCTCCAAGCCACCCAACACACCGTTCTCTCTCCTGTTTAACATGCTCTACCAGCTCAGTGTAAAACGGAAATATTGATGCACAAGGCCTGTTGTAATCTGACATCTTCCTGTATTACCAGCGGTGTTAAGCTCCAACCATGCCCAATGATTCAGTTTCCCCAAAAGCTTCGCTCTTCCACATCCAAAATGTGGCACGCTCCCTACTGCCCTAGGATCTTTTTACAGGGTTTGTAGCACTGCAGTGCCTGGCACAGAAAGAATCTAACGCTTGCTGAACGGCAGAATGGCTGGCGGACCGACTGAGGATTCTGAGTACGGCTTCGGTCGGTGGCACTGGCACCCCTCACCAGCTGCCGGTCAGCCGCGGTCCGGTCGGGCACGAGGCTGTACACCTGGCTCTTGAGTGCGATAGGCGGCAGCGCATCTTCGAACAGGCCTCGCGGGAACAGCCCCACCAGCTCCGTGACTGCTGCGCGCGCCGACCCTGAGTGGGGAGACCTGGTCACTGGGAGGCGAATTGGGGGAGGTAAAGAAACTATTATGGGGGCGCCTTCTCCCAACATCTAAGGTGACGAGAGGAGAGGCCGCTGGGGCTGGAGTCTTGAGCCTCGCCCTGGGGTTGTCATGGTTACCTGCCTCGCCCCTCAGAGGATCTGCCTCTGCATGACCTCGTTCCCGCCACCTCTTCAGTCCCAGCGTCTCCGGGACCAGGCGCTGCCTCTTCCGGCTCATGTCCCGGGATCTTGTGGAGCCCGGGAAGGGGTAGGTATTGAGGAAGAGACCACGAAAACAGAGACTTCCGGCGCGGAGCAGTGACGTCCTCGGAGACCAGTCAGCCAGTGTAAGCTGGACAACGCGATGACGAAGGAGGCCTCCTCTCGTCCTCTCTCGGGCTCTGACTGGAAGGGGCGGCGCCGATGAGGATTCCAGTTCCTCCCGGGCCTGCTCTGGCCCCACGGCCAATGCTGCTTGGCTGCCTCCAGGAGCTCTCACATCACGGACCTCTGGCGGGGTGCCTGGGGCCACGTCGCGTTCAACTTCCAGGTGGAGAGTGCACCCTCATCCCACCGCCCACGAAGGATTTGCCCGCCACTGTCGCTGAATGATTGCATCGCCTGGAGCGGAAAACCACTTTTGCATCCCTCTTCGACTTCTGGTGTACCTGCCCGTGACGTCATAGCTCGACAGAGGTAGAAGTCGAGGTTGGCGTGTTAAGAGGTAACCAGATCCTTGATCTGAGCCCGAACTCTTCCTAACCTCACGGTCTTGGGAAGATCTCAGAGGGGGCTGAGGGTGGAGAGGTCAAGGGGAAAGGCCGTGGGTGGAGCTGGCCATGGTTCTGTGCGAGGGGCTGGCGGCCTGCCTGTTTTAAGGCCATAGCCAGGCCATCAGGAGGTTCGCTTAGTTCTGACCTGGAGTCCCCCTTCTCCAGGCCTCCTTTGTAGAAGGACAACTTTCTCCCATCTCTCAGGACCTCATGGAGCCCAGAGGGACCAAGAGAGGAGCTGGGAAGATAGAAGCAGCTGAGCCTCACAACAAACTCCCCCGCCCAGCACCCTCATTACCCACAGACCCTGCCCTCTACTCTGGGTCCTTTCCTTTTTACCGGCGCCCTTCCCAGCTGGGCTGCTTCTCCCTGGATACCCAACGCCAGTACCATGGAGATGCCCGAGCCTTGCGCTACTACAGCCCACCCCCCGCCAACGGTCAGGGCCCCAACTTTGACCTCAGAGATGGATACCCCGATCGATATCAGCCCCGGGACGAGGAGGTCCAAGAGCGCCTGGACCATCTGCTGCGCTGGCTCCTGGAGCACCGAGGCCAGCTGGAGGGGTGAGCAGACCACAGCACATGAGATGGAGAGACCAATACCTTCCCCCCTAAAATTAGGAGAGCCAAAGATAGAGGGCATTCAGTCTTTCAAAGGACTATTCTTTGGGGGCTATTCTTTGGGGGAGCCATCTGAGCTAATGCTTGTGTCAGATCTTCAGCCTCTAACTCCTCCCTCTCAGGGGTCCAGGATGGCTGGCAGGGGCCATAGTGACATGGCGGGGGCACTTGACAAAACTGCTGACAACACCATACGAGCGGCAAGAGGGCTGGCAGCTGGCAGCTTCCCGGTTCCAGGGGACACTGTACCTGAGTGAGGTGGAGACACTGGCTGCTCAGGCTCAGAGGCTTGCCCGGCCACCCCTCCTCCGGGAGCTTATGTACATGGGGTACAAATTCGAGCAGTATATGTGTGCAGGTGAGAGTTGCCCCTGCTCTGTAGCCCCCTTTCCCTCCCCCAGAGACTGAGAGCCTCCATCCCTACTGCTGCTTCTCTCCTTGTGCAGACAAACCTGGAGGCTCCCCAGACCCCTCTGGAGAAGTCAACACCAACATGGCCTTCTGCTCCGTGCTACGCAGCCGCCTGGGAAACCACCCCCTGCTCTTCTCAGGGGAGGTAGACTGCACAGACCCCCAGGCCCCATCCTCACAGCCCCCTACTTGCTATGTGGAGCTCAAGACTTCCAAGGAGATGCACAGCCCTGGCCAATGGAGGAGCTTCTACAGGTTCAGGAGGGAGTTGGGCAGGGCAAGAGCTTAGAACTGACAGCTGGGAAAGGAGCTTGGGGTAAGAGGAGGAGACTGGAGGGTAGAGGTGGGGTCCCACTGACACCTTGCCTTTCCTGACATGACAGACACAAGCTCCTGAAATGGTGGGCTCAATCATTCCTCCTGGGGGTCCCAAATGTTGTCGCTGGCTTCCGTAACCCAGAGGGTTTCATCTGTTCTCTCAAGACTTTTCCCACCATGCAGATGTTTGAACACGTCAGGGTAAGGCAATGGAGTCACAGCACCCACCTGTGTCCCCCAAGCAAGACCACAGGTACAGGGTCCAGGGCCGCAGCACGCCTTCCCCCTCTCTCACCCTTGCCCTCACTCATCTCTGCCTCCTCCTCGGCCCTCTCCAGAATGACCGTGATGGCTGGAATCCCTCCGTGTGCATGAACTTCTGTGCTGCCTTCCTTAGCTTTGCCCAGAACACAGTTGTCCAGGATGACCCCAGGTGAGGCATTCAGCTCTACCCCTCCCCTCTGGGCCCAGAAGCTCGGCTTCCAGTCCTCAACTGGTGACTCCATTTTCCCCTCAGGCTCGTCCACCTCTTCTCCTGGGAGCCTGGTAGGCCAGTCACAGTGTCTGTGTATGAAGATGCACCCCATGCCTTCCTGCCCACGTGGTATGTGGATGCCATGACCCAGGACCTCTCGTTACCCCCTAAGACACCTTCCCCCAAGAACTGATGCTTCAGAGGGGACTGGTCCTGTCTCTGTGCACAGATAAAGGCATATTTCTAGGTGGTTCTCCCTGCTGTGTCTTTTGAGCTGAGCTGAGTCTTCCCTACCCAGCACAGCACCTCAAGTACTCATAGGTGGTTTGCTCTTTTATTATTACATTTTTACACGAGGGCCATTCACTGTGTGTAGAGGCTAGCTGCAAAGACGATGTCCCTCCGTAGCAGGGTAGCTGCTGTCTCCATTTTAGCACCTAGCACAGGCTCACCTACCAGGCGGGCTGCCCCCCGCAGCGAGCGACACATCTCAGCCAGGCGCTGGATGCAGCGGACCACCAGGCCTTCAGGGGTCCCAGAGAGCCCTGCCAACTCAGAGAAGGGCTATGGGGGAAGCAGGGTGGGGACTGAATTCAATAGGTCTGGGCAGCCTCTCCCCAACCAGCCATCCACAAAACCCCAAACCCCAGTTACTCACCATGCCCCGAGCCCACTCGTACACAACCTCGACCAGCCCAAAATTCAGCTCCCCTACAAATTCTTCCACTGTCTGGTTCAGGCCACAGGCCACCTGGACCTCACCAATCCGCTTGGCCACAGCCCGGACACGTTCTACTCCCTACAGATGGGGAAGGAGAGATTAAGACCTGCCTTCCTGCTCCGGGATGGAGGAGGCTCAGATCAAGGAAGAAGTCATTCCAGCTCTTAGGAGCACTTACAGGACTGGAGAGGTCAATTGGGGAAACTTTGGGGTGGGGACTGAGAATGCTGCGGCCAGGGTAGAGGAGGAGTGGGTCCCATACCTGTTTGAGAGTGCTTGGGAGCTGCTCCCCAGTGTCCCCAGAGCTCTGGCAGACCAGGCCAGAGAGCAGGGCCGCAATCTCCTCTGGCTGCAGGGCACTCAGAGCATTGTCAAACATGAGTTCAGTGAGGAGCAGTTCATGGCTGCTCATGGCACAAGCCACCCGCCCCGCCAGCTTCACTGTGCCTGCCTCATCTACATAACCCAGGATTCGAAGCACCTAGAAGAAAGATAGTGGGTGTTGGGAGCCGACCATCCTCTCCCTTGCTGGCCCCCCTGCCCCCCACCACTCTCACCTCTACTCGCTGGTGGTACTCGGGGAGCAGCAACAGCGACTGATCTGACAGCAGGAAGCGCAGCCGCTCCATCTCCTTCTGTATCTGCATTCGCTCCCGCAGCTTCAGGTACTGCAGAAAGCCACAGGGAGAGCCACAGGCCAGAGCATGTTAGCCTACCTCTTGCCCTCAAAGGGAAGAGGGAGTTGATTGGGGCGGGGGGTGGGATGGAGGGAGGGCTGAGGACCAGGGCTGAGATGGAGGTGGGCAGCTTACAGGGGACCAGAAAGGAAATGCCCCCTCCAGCTTTGGAGCTAGCATCCAGAGCCCTACCTGGGTAGGAAAACGGGGGCTGTGCACGCACTGGGCCCCCCGGATCAGCTCCTCAAGCTTCCGGGCCCGGAGCTCGCCTTCAACCACCGACACATCCTTGAGCTGCAAGTCATTGACAGGGTCAAGGGTAGGGGGTCCTGCTGGATAGGCCTGAGCCAGACGCAGCAATTCCTGGACAGCAGTGGTCACAGCAGCAATGGGAGGATCCTTCCTGAGGAAGGAGCAGATGAGACTTCTCTTCCACAGGAATCACCCCAGGCACTTCCCTACTCCCCATTACGTGGTCCCTCCCCAGGAAACAGGACTCCCCAGCATCTCTGACTTGAATTTCGGTAGCTGCCTCTTGCTGAAATCCTCCAGGATCTTCTCTCCATTCACCCGGAGCACTTTGGTGGTGATGGCAGCCACGTCTCCTGTCTGGAGCTTGGCCACACTATGGTCACAAGGCCCTGTGAAAAGGGGAGAGCAGGGTCAGACCTCGCCACGAACCCAGTTCCTACATTGCTGTCAGGAACCTGGCTATCTGCCCCACTCTTACCTTCGGGCAAGAACAGCTTGAATCCTATGAGGTCATCCGGGTAGGGCACATCTGGGGAGGCTGACCCCCTCTCCTGTGGGTCCTCAGACGTGGGTTTATCACACAAAACCAGGGTTGTGAATACTCTGCTCATGGAGTTCGAGGAGACCTAGAGAGGTGGGGAGGTCAAATGGGCCATCCGAGGAGTAGACAGCAAAGGTAGAGATCACATCCCCACCCTCAGGCAGGGATCATGGAGCAACCATGCAGAGCCCACCAATATAGACTGGTAACCAAGTCAAGCAATCAAAGCAGAGTGTGGGGATGGGGGTGGGGATTATGGGGGCGTTCAGAAGATGAGGTGAGCATGAAGTGGTGATGGAAAGGAAAGGAGGGCAAAAGGGGAACATGAAAGCACTGGTGAGCATAACCTGCCCCCATTAAATGAGGAAGACAGAGAGGGCTTGCTCCTCCCTCCCTTTGGGGCCCAAATTCCTCCTGCCCTCACCTGCAAGATCACACCCAGTACATTGTGATGCTCCTGATTCTTCACAACCACCACCCTTCCAGCTGAGAGAGATTTTAGCCCGTTTACAGACTCTAGGACACGGCGCTGAAAAGCGGGGATATGCACAAAGGAGACAGGGAGGGTCACAAGGACACTGGGATTAGGTTCAGAAGCACCCAGAGTGTCGAATTCTCTTCCTTCCCGCCCCCCGACCCACTGCCCCAACACACACACACTCATGCACCTGGATCAGGCTCCGGGTCTCTGTCAATTCCTCCCCCCAGCGGTAATACTCAAGCAGGTCAACCAGTTGGCCAGTCACATCAGGCTCCTCCAAGGCCCCCAGCTTCTTGGTCAGTTCAGCCAGAGACTGTTCATGGGCCTGGGCACAAGTGGGAGCAGGTATGAAACGAATCTTCAGGCTCAGTCTGCTACAGCCCCACCTTCACCCCACTAGCCTCTAGATGCCCACCTCTCCAGCCTGGCTTCCCATGTCCAACATCCTGCCCAGTATACTGGTCACCCTAACCCCTCACCTTGCTGTCCTTGCGAGATGGAAACTCAGAGAAGCTCCTCTTCATCATGTCCTCCACCCTGAGGGCATCTACCCGCAGCAGGTTAAGGATCATGGTGTACGTGAGGCGGAACTGCGACTGCAGCTGAGATGGCTTTCCCTAGGCCGAGTGAGAGAAGTCGGTGAGATCAGGGTAGAACTTGCTGCTCCCCAGCCAGCCTTCTGAGGACTGGCTCTACCCCAGCAGAGCTAGTCCCGGCTCCATAACTACGGGACTGTAGACAAACTGCCTGCTCGCCAATTCTGCAAAATAAAGGGCGGAAAATTAAGTAATAGACTCTCAAAGGTCCTATCTAGCTCCACATTCAGTGAAAAGGCTAGAGATGAGATCCAATCTCATCTTTGGATCAGCTTACTCCTACGTTGTCTCCTCCCAAGCAGAAGAAAAAGTAGAAAGGAGAGGGGAAGAGGGTTGGAAGAGAATCCAGTAGGTCCCCAAAGCTGGGACTCTCCTGGCTCCAGCTCACCATCATCATGCGGTGCAGGTCCACCATCTCAGGCACGCGACCTTTGCAGAGCAGGATGACAGTGCCTGTGGGGTCCAGGCCCCTCCGGCCTGCCCGGCCTGCCATCTGCACATACTCCCCGGGGAGCAGGTCCCGGAAGGTGGAGCCATCGTGCTTGCGCATGGAGTCAAACACCACTGTTCGGGCTGGCATATTTACACCCATGGCGAAGGTCTCTGTGGCAAACAAGACCTGGGACGGGGAAAGAGAGGATCATCAAGGGGCTACACAGAGACCAGTCTTGACTAAGCACACCTTACCCTGTAGCCAAGGCTAAGTAGACACCTGGCTCTATCCAGATGGTTAACTCGCAGAGTCCCATTCAACTCTCCAGACAAGTCTAGAATGGGAACTATAATTTTCCTCAATTTATTTGGCTACCTATTTCTTTCCTTGTACATCCATATCCCACTCCCATCCCCCTGCTGTCAGTCATTCCAACGTTTTTAAAATCCTTGTGTGAATATGTTCTTGCACATTGTGCCTTGTTTTGTGGGCACGTAATTTACAATTCACATTAAAGGTAGCTATATAACTCCTGTTTTCTTACTTCTTTCCTCCAAATAGTGTTTCCAGCATCCATCCATGTTCCTGTGGTTATACCTAATCTTTTGCTTCTAACTGTGGCAGGACACTCTCTGGAGTGCATGCCCTACACTTACCTGCATGTTCTCCCAGTGAAGAACACCTCAGTACCACCAGCAACACCCTGCCACAAGCCTATAGCCAACAAAGGAAGAGCAGGCATATTCCCTCATGGACCAGAGTGAGAACTTCATTGTGGTTTATACTCAAGAATAGAATTTAGGGTCAAAGAATATGTTATACTTATTTTTGCCTAAAGAGTGTCAGGGTGCACTCCAGAGTGGCCACACCTGCACAAGGTTTCCTATAATCCTATACAAGCATACCTCACTTCATTGCAGTTCGCAAATATTGCATTTTTACCAATATCAAGGCGAGACCCTCCAAGAGCAAAAAGATTATGACTCGCTGAAAGGCTCAGATGATAGTCAGCATCTTTTAGCAATAAAGTATGCTTGTAGTTAAAGTAGTACTTTGTTTTTAGACATAACGTTATTGCACACTTAATATGTAGTATAGTGTAAACACAACTTTTATATGCACTAGAAAACAAAAAGCTCACATGACTCACTTTATTGCAATATTCCCTTTACTGCAATGGTCTGGAACTGAACCTGCAATATCTCTGAGGTACGCCTATAGTTTCCTACGTCTTTGGCAACACTTGGCATTAGCCAGTTTCCTAAGTTTTACCAGTCTAATAATCGTAAAGTGATATCTCATGAGTATATCAAATTTGCATTTTGCTGATGACGACTTATATGCTTGCTAGCTTTTCTGTTTTCTCTTCTTAATATGACCTGTTCGTATTTTATGCATCCCCACTTTAAGATGAGAAACCTAAAGTTCATGGAGATTAAGTAATTTGCCCAAGGTCCCACAGTGAGTAAGTGGTGGAGCAGCATGTGCACCTTGACCAGGCCGCGGCTGAAGAGCATCTCCACAATCTCCTTGAGGATGGGCAGGATGCCGCTGTGGTGCACACCCAGGCCTCGGTGCAGAAGCTCCGACATGTGCAGGACCTGCAGGGGGCCAAGGCCGGTGGTCAGGGGTGGGGTCACAGAGCACCCCATCCCCAGCAGTCTCCAAGTCTCCCCTCCATACCTGGGGAAGCTGGCGGTCAGAACCACGGAGGCGAGCAAGGCAGCGCTGCAGGAAGATGTGAATCTCACTCTTCTCTGAACTTGTGGTGAGGTCAAGAGAGGTAAGGCCTGAGGCCTGCTCATCACAGCGGCCCCGGGAGAAGGTGAACACCACCACAGGCAGCTGCGCACGGGTACGGAGGAAGGCCAGGAGGGACAGGTACACACCACGGTCCTGCGGAAGGGGGTGCAAAGGGACAGAGGTTGAGTCCCTGAATCAATGGGGGCCAAAGTAAAGAAATGTCAAGACAGTCACTGCTCAGACCTTAAGTCCAAACCCTGGGAGATGAGGGAAGAAAGGATGGGAAGAAATAGGTGGTGACGGGTACAAAGCCTGCTGGTTCTTACCTGTGCAGGCCCCCCGTGATGTGTGGGCTGTTTGGCCCCAAAGGTCTGGGCATGTTTGCTCATCCTCTCCTTTTTGGCATCCACAGCTGCATAATACCTGGGGTATGTGGAGGGCAGCCATCACAGTCATACCCAGCCAGACCCAGCCCTGAATCTCCCCTATCTCTGGCTTACCCCTTTGTGTGAAAGGTGCCTCGGGAGTCTAGCAACAGGAAGAGCTCACCCTGGGTCTTGGGGCTGTTCCCTGTGAAAAGATAATGCTCCAGGGGGACAGGGCGAGCGACGGTGCTGATGACATAGATCTGGCGACGCTTCAGTCGTCTGAGTGAGAAGGAGATGGGAGTGTAGGAAGGAGCAGCTCATGTCTCCTCCACCGTCCCCCTCACCCAAACTAGGAACCGGATTAGAAGGCTGTCACCACCGTCCCCCTTTTGGCCTCACCCAAACTAGGAACCGGATTAGAAGGCTGTCTCCATCATTGTATCTCTCAACATGCAAAGTGGTCTGGGCCCAAGTGGGCCATGTTCCCCACCCTCTACCATTTCTCCTCTCCGCCCATAAGGCCTGATCACTCTCCCTGATATGGCAGTCTCTGTCCCCCAACCCCAACCAAGGAATACTATAAACCCCTTCACCCAAGCATCCCAGAACACACGTCTCACCCAATCCAGTCGGCAAATTCAAGGGCATTGGGGACAGTAGCACTCAGAAGGATGATGGAGACATGGTCAGGGAGCATGATGAGCACCTCCTCCCACACGACCCCACGCTGGACACAGAGAAGGAAGACAAGTCACGGGCAGCTCAGAGGGGGCTGCCCTTCTGCTCCTAGGGTTCCGTTTGGGGGCCAAAGAACATAGTAAGATTTTAGGGTGTGTGGAATAGGGAACTGCTGAACTAGCTCCACAGGAAAGAACTGCTGGGGTCAATGATGCTCCTTACCTCAGCATCGTTGATATAGTGAACCTCGTCAAAGATGACCCACTCCAGGTCCCGGATGACATCTGAGCCGCTATACAGCATGGAGCTGGGGGAGAAAAGACCAAAGGCTGACTCCCCAGTGGTTCCTGTCCCCACCCTCAACTTAGCCAACATGCTCTCCAAAGCAGCCTCATCTTCCTAACCAAAAATCCACCCATATTGAGTGCCCATCTCTCACCGAAGGATCTCTGTCGTCATGATAAGGCAGGAGGCCTCCGGATGCAGCTGTACATCGCCAGTGAGCAGCCCCACATCCCCAAATGTGTTTCGGAAGTCTCGGAACTTCTGGTTACTCAGAGCCTTGATAGGCGAAGTGTAGATAGTGCTGGGAAGAGGGCATGAAGTTAGCCAGTCTCCCCCCACAGACTTGTGGTCAGCCCCTCCTCTCCCAACCTGAGCCTTCCCAGCAGCATGCTGCTTAGCTCAGGTGTCCCCTTTCTTCACCCAAATTGCCCTCCTCATGACATGACCCCAGAAAAATGTCCCCCAACCCCTTCCTAAACTAAGTGCACGCAGGTCATTCTTCTAACTTCTCTCCCTGTACCTTCTCATTTCTCTGTGGACCCCTGTCTCAGTTTTTCCCGTAAACCCCCCATCTAAAAAATGAAGTTTAAGACTTGAGGAAAAGATGAGGTTTAGAAAGGATGAGGGAGAAAACAGGGATGGCTGGTGAAGGGGAAAGTCGAGGAGAGGACCTGTACCGCGTCATGTGCTTCTGGGCAAGGGCAATGGCATATTCAGCCACAACTGTCTTCCCCGCGGATGTATGAGCCGCCACAAAGACTGAGTCGTGCCGTTCCAAGTGCAGAATGGCCTGTTTCTGGAACACATCAGGCTCAAATGCCCACTGTGGGAGAGAGAAAGAGATGGCAGTTGAAGAACAGAGTGGGGGCCTTCCTGCCTCTGGCTCACTGGGCATGCAGGGCAGTAGGGAGAAGGCCTAAGTGAGGCGAAGCTAGTACTGAGGTCCAAGACTGGCCTGGAAGGCTTCTGGTAAGGAGAGGAGACAAGGAAGTGGGCTGGAAGGAAGCAGCGGAGCATGTAAGGACAGGCCCACACTACCTGGAAGGCTGGCTGGGGAATGAGGCGGTAGAAATCACCAACAGGGGAGGTGACATCCACAGGAATGGCCCACTGTTCCTGAGGTGGGGGTTTGGAGAGCTCTGGCAGGGATACAACTGTGGATGCTTCCTGGAAAAGTCGGGGTTAGGTGTGATATACAGCCAGAAAGCTCTCCATTACCACTTCCCACAGAAGATGCTCCAGTCTTTCCCTTAGACCCAACCAAGCCAGACCACCCTCCCAGTGGCAAGACCCCTTCTTTCCTGCCTCCACCGCCCAGAAGCACCAACCTTCAACACTAGATCCTCTAAGCTGCTTGTTCGGGCCAAGGGAGCACTGCAGGGAGAGGCTGAAACACTGTCCTCTCTGGTACCTCCAGGCTGTCCCACTGCCTCCCTCTCAAACTCATCACCCCCACCCAAATCCAGGGGCTCCAGCAGACGGCTGAGACTGAACAACCCAGGAGCTGGAGCTGGGTGATCTGAGGAGCAAGGCAAAAAGGAGACTTGTTCATTTCCATCTCTGTTCTATGGGAGAAGGGCATCACTCAAAACTCATCTCAAAACTCACCCTTTGGTGCAAAGTCCATGCCTTTCTTGAAGCCAGGTGGAATAGTAAGAAGATCTGGAGGATAAAGACAGAGAGAATGAGGATCGCTACATGCTGTTGTACAAGTTGTATACTTCCTAAACCTAAAAGATATCACTGACAGAATAGACATTATAGCTGGGAACATCTGTTGCAGTAATTTCCCAACAAATGACAGTAAGGGTTATGGAAGGGGTACCTTTTCCTAATTGGCTCAAAGCATGGAAGGGCTAACAGCAGCCCCATGATAGACCTGGATCCCTTGTCCTCAGGGCCCAATCTTGGAGGCCTGCCTCCCAAGTGTTCATCCTGGCACTGCCTCACCTTTCTCAAAGTCTATCTCCTCCTCAGCCTCCTCCTGAGTGCTCAAATCTCTCATGGTGGGTTCATCCATTCCACCTGGGGAGAAGTTGGACAAATAAAGATTCTCAAAGAGTGACAGGGAAACTCTTCCTTGGAGACTGAGGGCTCCCTCCCCTACCATCTCATTTCCACAAGAGTCACCTGGCCAGAAAGGGTACTGTGTTGGATTCCCCCACAGGGACTGGGAGGTGGGTCCTGGCGGCCGGCGAAGAGACAAGGAGGTTGTGGCCGACAGGTCTGTGTTCTCCAGCAGGACCTAAGGCAAAGGATCAGATCCCCACTGAGGTTGAGCTCGCCTCTGATACCCCTCTTTCCAACTCTGCTTCTCGTGGCCGCTGATCTCTTACCTCCTTGTAGCCCAGTATCTGGCCTGTGGTTGGGTGTCTTTGGGCTTGTAGGTCAGAGGGGACTGGGGCCCCCAATATAACCAGGAGAGACCAAGGATCCATCTTTCTCTGCCATTTTCTAGAGAGAAGGAAGTAATTTTCTGTCTTTCTCTTCTGTCTCAGCTTCCTTCAGGGACCCATCTCCCTGGTCCAGACCCTTCCAGGCCCCTCACCGGTCTGAGTGCTCCACACCATGGAGGGGCAGCCAGGCTGGAGATGACAGAAATGACTGCTCTGCTTCTTGCTGTAGATCTGGGGCACAGGGAGGGAGGCCGTGGGGAAGCTGGAAGAAGGGCAAAATGAGAGAAAGTGACGGATTCATGTTTAGACTAGAAATGGTAGATGTCCTAGACAGACTAGGACAATCAAGGTGAAGCAGTATTTTCCAAAAGTTGTAATGCTTTACAGGACAAACGACCTGCTACTGAATTACCAAAGACGCTAGTTAACAACACAGATTTTAGACTTCAAATTCTTGGGCTGGACTTAAGAATACATATTTCAAAAGAGCTCCCTTACTAATTATGAGGCGCAATGAAATTCGAGAATCACCAGCTTTAGGAAAAAAGGTCCCAGACCTAAAGATGAAGAGTCGGGGGCTCAAAGGCTAGCTAGCATCTCTGCCACCAACAAGTGCTTGGAGACAGAAGGGGACTGAAATGAGAGAAGACACATCTGAAAGAGGAGGTAGGTCTCAGAGCTAAAGTACCCCAGCGCTCCCTCCTCGTCCTTACATGGGCTCTGACCCACAGCAGATCCACTAGGCTGGAGTCTGTCCTGCACCATTCCAGGCCAGAATGACAGGTGTCCAGAGACAATAGAGTGAGTCATGCCAGATCCTACTGTGAGAAAGAGGTTTTATGCTGAAGAGGGTCAAAGGTTAGGGTCCAAAATCACTCACGGTGCTCTCTGGAGCCCCAGGCGCATTCAGCACCTCCCAGCGCCCTGTGCATCCCAGCTCCACAGCCCGAAGGGGCAGATCCAGAGGGTCTAGGGGAGGTAACGCTGCAGGAGGAAAGTCATAGGTCAGGGATCAAGGGTCGATTCCTGTCTACTCCTTCGTGCCACCCCCTCCCCCTTACCGAGTCGCTCGGTCTCGATCATCTTGGAGCCGCGGTGCGGCCCCAGCCCAGAAATGCAACTAGGAGCCGTGGGAACCCCGCCCCGGAACAGGCGGAAATGGAGGCAACTTCCGGTACACACCCCTTCGGGGGCGTGGACTAGTGCTACTGACGGCGTGCCTTAAACCAGTGGAAGGCCGGGCGGAAGTGACTGCTCCGCGGGACGCCTTGGTTACCGCTTTCTCCGCCCCTTGCTACGTCATCGCTCTGAGCCGGCTATCTGCTGCCGGTGCGGGCGCCGCCCGAAACCGCGGGCCCGGGTTGCCGCCCCCTCAGGTAAGGCCTTCTTCTTCTCACCCTTCGCCCCTTTTCTCCATACTCCTGATCTCTTCTTCCGTTTTTCGTTGCTCTGAGAGCGCTGTGCGGGTTCCAGTGCCGCCTCTACGGTTTGGACCCCGTGGTTGCCATACAAACCCCAGTGGAGGTAGAGAGGGTCTGGTGCCATCGTCTTGGCGACGGAGGGGGTGTTTCTCCCCGGGCCACGTGGTTCCCCAGGGCGCTGGTGTCCGTGATTCTAAAGAGGAGGGAATGCTGGTTGACCCCGACGAGCGGGGTCTTGGACGGCAGCCTGGTTTAAGCAAAAGGGTAGGGAGAAGCAACACACAGAAGTAGGCAGGCCTGAAGGGGTGGGGTTGGGTATAGTGTTCGGCGTGTGAACTCTGGGCGGTGACAGTGGAGAAAGATGTCTTGGGCCCTGCCCCTGAACCAGGAACCACCATGTTGGTGATACCCCCCGGACTGAGCGAGGAGGAGGAGGCTCTGCAGAAGAAATTCAACAAACTGAAGAAAAAGGTGAGGGAGTGTTTGTGGGCATGGCCCGACCTTTGACAGACTCTACACTACGAGACCACCTGGGGTGAGTGTGAGGGGATGGAGGGTTCTTTTGACTCATACCTTGAGAGTATCACCTTGCAGTGTAGCTTCAGAGGTGGGCTTTTCTCAAGTCTTGTGTACCCTCTCTCTTTTCTATTCAGTCTGCCATGGAGTTGTTTTCCTTTCCCATGGCTTTTAGTACCGCCTTAAAGCTGGTGATCCCCAAGTTTGGTTTTTCCAGTTCTGTCTGTCGTCTTACTGATAACCTTTAGATATCCAAAATTAAAACTATCATCTTCCTATTTATACTAATAAACCTAGTTTCTATTCTTGATCTCCCAAATACGGACTGATCACATTCAGTTCTCTCATGTGTTTGGAATCACAATCTCATCTCTGACTTCTTCATTTGCATAGCCAAACATTTGCCAAGGCTTCTTCATTCTTCCTTGAGAGTAATTTTTCCAGTTTATTTTTTCCTGTGTATTCCATAGATTAGGTCTTTGCTGACTCTCACATAGACTGTTGTAATGGTCTTTCAACAAGTTTCAGAGTGGTTTTTTTTAACAGATTTCTTCACTCCTATTAAAACAATCCATTGAAAACACAAGACTGTTCTTTTTCTCGAAACCCTTAACTGGTTTAACATTGTCTAGGGAACAAAGCCTGAAGTTCACATCTCTTTCTAGTAAAATAGAACTATTCACTAATCCCAAAACATGCATTCCCAAAGCTTTCTTATCTCGTATTTTTTCTCCCTGTTTTCTTTGTCTCAAATACCTTTTTTTTTTTCACCTTCTCTGTTGTGCAGAGTCTACCCAGGGTCCAGTGTAATAGCCATTTGGCATCAGAAAATCTTACTTGTTCTCAGCTGCAAGCAGTCTGCACCTCTTATAATCATTCTTGACTATTCAGTCCAGTCATTTTACTTCTCAGATTGTGTTTCATACTTTTGCATATCCCCGTTACAAAGTAATGAATGGTATGTTCTTGTTAAATATACAAGGGATAGATGGCTGAAGCCCCCAGAAAGGCACATAGGCTTATACTTAGTTGTAGCATATAACCTGTGGCTGTGGTCCATGATTGAATTCCTTGTCTTCAACTTCAAAAACGTGATACTCTGGAAAGTCTTTGGATACCGTGGTTTGGATAGCTTAGGTATCACTGGCACTGTAGATGATCTGGGGGACCATATGTAAGAGGCAGGCTGCCTCAATGAACCACTCCAGGAGCACCATTTGTATTGTTTTCTCTGAGAAAGGTGTCCCCTGGAGTGATGCGCCCAGAGACCTTGGGAAAGGACCTGGTCAAGGACTGGCCCTCACCAACTCCTCTCTTCTCATTCTTGTTCCCAGAAAAAGGCATTGTTAGCTCTGAAGAAGCAAAGTAGCAGCAGCACAGCCAGCCAAGGCGGTGTCAAACGCTGTAAGTCACGGGAAATGGGGATAGATTGGAAATAAGACGCACGGGGCTGACCTCTCTCACAGCCTGGCCAATGTGATGCTTCTTTCTCTCACCACTCCAGCACTGTCAGAGCAGCCTGTGGTGGACACAGCCACAGCAACAGAGCAGGCAAAGCAGCTAGTGAAGTCAGGAGCCATCAGTGCCATCAAGGCCGAGACCAAGAACTCGGGCTTCAAACGTTCTCGAACCCTAGAGGGGAAGTTAAAGGTAAGCACAAGCAGAAAGATTGTTCAGGGGACCCTTGACTTCAGAGGGCATCCCTCCAAGTTGGAATAGAGGTAGGTTTAGGGAAAAAGTAATGCCTATTTAATCGTGGGCAAATTGCTCTATCATTGAGCTTTAGATTGCTTTTCTGAAAAATTAAGAAAATGGTTGACTCCTAAATTTTCTATTTTACACGTTCTATATGGCTCTAGCCCATGTATTAGAGCTCTTGGACTGTATTTTCTAAAGGGTTGAACAGGCTGAAATGTCATCAGGTTGAAGAACTGTTTAGATTAACTAAATACTGTAAGGGTATATTAAGATCATTTATTTAAAAATAGCGTATAATCAGATAAGAAAAGTACAAAGGAATTAAAAGAAAAAAAGATAGGTCAGAGGAAGCTGAGATGAGGGTGACAGGAGAGGAATCCCTCTGTCCCATTGTCAGGCAGCCTCCTACTCCCACATTGAGGTAGGTCTCTACAATCTTCTTAGGATCCTGAGAAAGGGCCAGTCCCCACTTTCCAGCCATTCCAGAGGAGCATATCTGCAGATGATGATCTACAGGAGGTAATGGTTCCCATTTCTCTGTCCCTAAGGGCCTGGGGATTGAGGAAAATGAGAGACCCATATGCTAGCAACTAGGAATCATCTTAACTGAAACTTGGTCTCTTTTTCAGTCGTCCAGACGTCCCCAAAGGAAATCTCTGTATGAGAGGTTAGCAAGTTAGAGATAGGACTGGGTGCCGGTAGGTGGTGGTGGTGGTGGTGGTGGTGGTGGTGGTGGTGGAGAAAGCCCAGAGTGCTTGCCTGCTTGTCGAGAGGACAGTGCGTTTTCTGGAACCATGGAGACAGGCCTGGCCCAGGACGA
>NW_006430045.1:342564-370120 GCF_000325575.1 Pteropus alecto
GGTGGAGAAGGGTGATTGCATGGGTCCTTGAGCGGTCTGGGCTGAAGTGGAAGGAGCTGGGGCTGCAGAGGGAGAGAGTGTTGAGTCTCCACAGGGTCTGGAAAGACAAGGTAAAGGCCCCCTTTGATTCTCACTGTCTTCCTCCCCCTAGCTTTGTGTCTTCCAGTGATCGGCTTCGGGAACTGGGGCCAGATGGGGATGAGGCAGAGGGCCCCGGGGCTGGCGATGTCCCCCCTCGAAGCTTTGACTGGGGCTATGAAGAACGTGGTGGTGCCCGCTCCTCAGTCTCCCCTCCCAGAAGCCGCAGCCGGGACCGCAGTCGTGAACGGAACCGGGACAGAGACCGAGATCGGGAACGGGATCGAGACAGAGATCGGGAACGGGATCGAGACAGAGATCGAGACCGGGAGCGGGATAGAGACCGTGATCGGGAGCGGGACCGGGATCGAGACCGAGAGGGCCCTTTCCGTAGTGAGTTAGCTTGGCTGGTGGGGAAAGTGACCTCAGATAGGAAAGATTTAGATGGCTCCAACTAAAGTGGACTCTTAAAGTAGAGGTTGAGACAGGCTCCATCTTGTGATCCCCACAGGGTCGGATTCATTCCCTGAACGCCGGGCCCCTCGGAAGGGGAATACTCTCTATGTGTATGGAGAAGACATGACACCTACCCTCCTCCGTGGGGCCTTCTCTCCATTTGGAAACATCATTGATCTCTCCATGGACCCACCCAGAAAGTAAGGATTACATTGGAGCAAAATGATAAGTCCTGGGAAGACCTGGGTGTGAGGCCTCGGGGAAGAAGCCAACCTGTCTCCAGGGGCCTATGAGCACTGGGTTTGGTTGGGTCCAGAACATCCCATAAATGCTCTGCTGACCCTGTTTTTTTTTCATCCCAGCTGTGCCTTCGTCACCTATGAAAAGATGGAGTCAGCAGATCAGGCTGTTGCTGAGGTTGGGACTTCCCATATCTGTTCTTCCTATCCCTCCTGCCATCCTCATGTTTTCTCTTTAAAATCCTGGGAACCAGGAGGAAATCATTTCCTCGACAGAAAGCCTCTCCCTAATTACACAGAAAACATTATATTCTCAGCAACTCATGGAAAGTCTCCTTTGGTTTGTCTGTAATGTTTCCTCCCATCCTCTACCCTCTCCCCTCTTCTGCCCCAGCTCAACGGGACCCAGGTGGAGTCCGTGCAGCTCAAAGTCAGCATTGCGCGCAAACAGCCCATGCTGGATGCCGCCACTGGCAAGTCTGTCTGGGGCTCCCTTGGTAAGAATGAAATTCTTCCTCCCTCATCCTGTCCCCCACCTCACACCCATTCTTTTTGTCCCCCTGCATGTCCCTGAGTTCCCAAAAGATGATAGAGGTCTGGATTTGTGTGGAGGCTGTGGGAATGGAAAGGAGAATGGTCAGGCTTTCTTGTCAGTTGGAAGCAAAAGAAATAGGAGAGAAAAAAGATTGAGAAAAAGTTCTAATAACTGGAACAGGGATGAAAGTGGAAGTGTATGAGGTTTGTGAGAAATATGAGCATCTCATGTGGCCTTGTTCACTTTGAGATGTAGTGTAATTGGTTTTATGAAATAAGCATTTGTAATAGGGATTGGGAACTCAGGTGTGACACGAGAAATGAAAAATACAGATTAGTCATCTGTATCACGGTGGTTGCAAAATGATAGTATCACCAAGGGAAGCCGAATTTGGAGAAAAAATGACCCAAGACTGGATTTGAGGAATATTCAGGGAATATAATAGGAAGCAGAGCTGTGTTCCTCCTCCCCCACACATCCCAGCTCTCCTGACATGTTAGGTTGAAGTTGATGCAGCAAAAGAGAAAGCAGGAGGGGTCAGATGGCTGGGAGCAGCACCAGAGGGGCCTGGGCCTTTGAAGCTGAGGGACAGCAACTTTGAGAAGGAGGGCATGATAAGCTGTGTCAGGGTACAAAGATCCCAGAGAGTGGGAGCTGGTGTTAAGGGATTCACTCTAGCCCCAGAGTGGCAGAGATGGAATTCTTGGAGATGAGGTACAGAGAGGGACACACTGGGGATAGAGAGGAAAGGGAAAAGAAAGCTCAAGACTCAAGGGAGGCTGCTCAGGGCCGAAGCTACCCCTGAAAGGAGTTCTCCTGATGACGCAAGTAGCATTTCTCAGTGTGAATAATCCGCTTTATCTGAAATAGATTTTTCTGGCAAAGGAGTGGGCAGAATAAGGGATTCAGAGCACAAGTGGCCTTCCAGGTGAAGGACTCAGAAAAGATCAGCATGTCAACAAAGAGCTACAGAGGTTTTCTAATTTTTAATTTTTCATGTACTGACTAAAAGTAGTAGGTTAGCACCATTCACATGTCTGAACAATAACAAAACATTCATTATCCGCATTTGCCAAGATAACAGCAAACCGCTCCTTGCAGTGGTGATGGTTTGGCAGCCTCTGGCCTAAGGGGGCTAAAGGGAGACAGACCATCCCAGCCACCAGAGGGCAGCAAAAAAATTGGGCTCTCAAGAGCCAGAAGCTGGGAGTGAGGTAGACTCGGCCTGGGGTCTCACCAGTGTTCTCCTTCGGGTCTTAACTAATTCTGTCTTCCCTCCATAGCCGTCCAGAACAGCCCTAAGGGTTGCCACCGGGACAAGAGGACCCAGATTGTCTACAGTGATGACGTCTACAAGGAAAACCTTGTGGATGGTTTTTAGGGAGTGGAGCTGGATTTCATGTGCCTCATCTGCCCCAACGGTGGTCTCAGTAAAACACTGAGGTGGAAGCTCACACATCTCCCTCAGCCTCTGGTTTTTCAGCATTTGGGATTGGGATTGAGCCTTTAAAAACGGCTATTAGATTTTATCTCATTTGTAACAACATGGCCAGTGCACATTCCCCACTCCATTACCCCAAAAGGATCTTGAACACAGGTATTGTTGCAGCTGTTTTAATTTGATTTCATGCCCCTTTCCAGCAGTAAACCCCTTATAGAAAATCCAGGTTCTCATCTTGGAGTTTCTCCTTGAGCCAGGGCAGTACTTGGAAGAGGTTGATATGAAAGTCTCGGGCATGAGCAGGTACCTGTTGCCGCCGCCCGTGGTCTTTGCAGACATCCACTACACCCCAGCTGATCACACCAACCTGGAGAAGGGGAGTGGGTGCCATGGATCATTTGGTAGAATTCCTTCCCAGGAAACACAACTACTTCCAGTCGTATTTGCAGTGACCTCGAAGAATTAGGCTAGAGACACAGCTCAGTCCTGGCCAGACACGTGGTCCTGAACCAGTCAATTCAAGGAATAGTCCCAAGGTGAGGCAGGTTCTTCCCTCCCCTTTTGAGCCACATGCATTGAGCTTTCCTGTTTTTGGCCCGCTGCTGACCACTTGGCATCTACCCACAGATGAGAAAGTGGAAACTCACTTGAATAAAGCGACTTCTCTTGTGAATAATCAGAGGGCCACCAGAATCGCCTACAGGGAAGGAGAGGCTGATGGGTAAAAGGCTTTTGGGCCTTAAG
Source organism: Pteropus alecto (assembly GCF_000325575.1). Taxonomy (NCBI): domain Eukaryota; kingdom Metazoa; phylum Chordata; class Mammalia; order Chiroptera; family Pteropodidae; genus Pteropus; species Pteropus alecto. The sequence goes on from NW_006430045.1 coordinate 346,058, forward strand.
AACTTGTAGCACAACCAAAGAGCCTTCTCTCACCTTTGCAGGTGTTGGGGTCAGCATAGGGAGTCACCCCTCCAGTGCAAAGAAACCTGGGGGTGACCACCTCGGAGATGTCCTTGACTTTCTCATAGCCTGGAGCCTTTTGAGCATCTCTCTCACATCCAGCTTTCTGTAGGTGATGTAAGAAGCATGGAGGAGAAAGGTGATGCTTAGGAAGAATCGGGGCTTAGAGGACCACTTTAGGATCCTACATTCCTTACCTTATCCCCATTCTTGATGTAGACCTCCTTCCGAGCCAGCATCTTCTTCCTGTCCTTGGTTAACTCAGATACAAACAGAGCTTTGATATCCTTTGCAGGGAGCAGCTCTTCCACTGGACAAACGGACAGCTTGGGTCATTTCAGCATTCTCCCTTTCCCCATCTCTCCATTGTTGTCACTCAGCAAATATTCCTCAACCCCTCCCTTCCTATGAGCTAGATTCCTTACTGGGCATCATCTTTTGCAGCTCCCTCTCACGCCCTAGTTGTCTTGCAATCTCACCCTAGTACTCCGCTGCCTGAATATGTCTTACTCTGTTGCTGGCAAGTGGTGGATCGTGGAAGCCTCAAAGCTTGATTTGTTCCCTCAGTGCAGGGGAGACAGATGGGTCTGTTAAGGAGAGATGGGGAAACTCAGAGATGGCAAACTCTGGATCTACCCCAATCCTTCAACCCTACCTTTCCCAGCCTTTTCTCAGGGAGCCAGATATCTCACCTGACAGTCTCGCTATATGTCAGTTTTTTCTTGAGCTTGATGAGGGCCACATCATAGTCATAAAATTCAGGAATTCCTTTTTCTTTTTTCCCATTGATGTTGTACTTGGGGTGAAATAGGACTTCTTCTATCTCCAATTCCTGCTTCATCCCTCCTGAGATAGGAAGTAAATGGATACCTCTGGACCACCCACTTCTCTGTGGGCAGTTTCCTACTTCTGGCTCCATGTCATCCCTAACTCTAAGTCTTCCCCATCCCTAACTGGTCCGGGGTGCAGAAGAGGGGGCTATGTTGAGGAAGGGTAGACTGGGCTCTTGAGCAAGTGGGTAGTGTTCTGCGGAGGACAAGGCTGGAGCTCCGAATTGATTTGTTACATCATCCTTACCCATGCTGACCTTGATTGAGTGTTTCTGGTCATCCACCGTGAAACAGTGTGCTGCTGTCAGCACAAAGTACTCAGACACCACAGCCCCCATGCAGTTCTCATGTCCCTTCGAAGGGCGCTGGGAACAGAACAGCAGAGGGAGGAAGCTCAACTCTTACAAACACCACAATCTAATATGGGCGTTTTGCCCTTTTTCTTACCCCCATTTTACCCTGACCTCACCTCCCACAAGTCCCTACCACCAGAATGTTGTGCTTACAGTGACTGAGATCTTGACCTGCCATGGTTGCTTGTGATAATCAGAACCGTCCCTGTGCTCCCAAACCATGCCACAGAGACCCAGAGTCCGGGTTTCATCTGGCAAGAAAGGAGAATGTGCTGAAAGCTGGGACACTTCCAGATGGCAGGGGCTTTGGGGGAGGGACACCTACATGTCCACGGAAAGCCAAGGCCCATAAGGAGAAAAGGGCAGGGAGGGGCATTTGGTTCCTTAGGCCAAGGGCAAGGAATCACTGGTTCAGTGAAAAATTTGAGACTAAGATCGGAGACCTGGATGACTTCAGGCCCAACTCTTGCTAGCTTGCTGTCCCTTGACTGTATTGGCCTCAATTTCCACATCTGTAAAACACGGGACTTGAGAAAGAGCTCGAATGTCATTTGGAGCTCTGTGATTCTAAGATCAGAAAGTGGACACTGCCAGGAAGCAAGAATGGCACTAAGGTAGAGAGGAAGAATGAGAAAGGCCTTCCAGACTGCCAGGGCTTTAGGAAGATAGAAAGGATGAGTGAATTTGGGGGAGGCCTAGGGAGAGCTAAGTTTCCTGACCATCTTGTACCCTTCTGATATCTTCCTACCAAGCATTTGGAAGAAAACATTCTCCAGGTCTTCCATGTCCTTGACTTTGAACACATGGTTCTCTTTATCTTTCTTGGAAGCCAAAGCATTGATGTTCTCTTGGTTCACAAGAGGCCCAACCCCAAACACATAGACGTCTGAGAGGAAAAAAAAGGGAGAGTGAGGATACAGACTCGGGGGTGGGTAGGGGGAGGCAAGGGCTAAGAAAGCAGGATACTGGGTTCTGGGCAATAAGACTCACCCAGATAATCTTCCCTTGGGTTTTTGCGATCTCTACCAATGTCCAGCAAGGCCCGGATATCATGAATGACAGGGACTGGGTCCCCGCCCATGTTGTGCAAGCCTGCAGAAGAGACAAGGACCTTGAGGGTGGGAGTCAAGGAAGGAAGAGGGTCAAGGAACATAAATTGGCTGGAAGTAGTGATATGCTTGGCTGGGTAAGCAGGTAGGGGAGGGAATGGAAGTGACAGATCACAGAGAGCTTTAAGGAAAAGTGTCCCTCCTTGTAAAGTGTCACAGGAAAGATCAACATGGTTGGGACCTCAAGCATACTTGCTGCTCAGAGGCCCAACCGGGAATCTAGTGTCACGTGGACTTAAGGGCCACACACTGGTATGAAGCGTGGGGAGTCAGGTAGGAGAAAGGGCCCTCTGACCATCAGTCATGAGAATGATGACATGGCGGGTACGGTTCCAGCTTTCAGGGCGGTTGTTCCCTTCCCAGCCCATCATGCTGTACACTGCCTGGAGGGCCTTCTTGGTATTAGTCCCTGTCTTCAACTTGTGATCTGTGGAAAGGGAAGAGATTGTCACCTCGCCTAGTCTTCCAAGCCATCCTCGAACTCAAGGGGCCTATCAGCAACTGAGATCCCACATCTCTCAACTTTTTTAGTTATTGTTACCCTCACTGACTTCCCTTTGACCACAAAGTGACCCTCTCAACCCCTAACAGGTTTCCACTAACCTCCATTCCCCAGTGACCCTGCTGTCTAACCAAAGACTACAAAGTGGCCCTCCCTGCCCCCCTACATGGTCTCACACAACACCCCTGGACCTTCTGACCTCTCTGACCCCAAAGTGAACCTCCCACTATTCCCGCCCACCATTTGCTTTTCTGACTCCTGACCTTCATAGCTGATTTTGTTGAGCTTCTCTGTGACCCAGTCTGCATTGCTGCTCTCTGCATCAGACACTCTGATCAAAATGTTGGTGTCTGTGGCATATGTCACTAGACCATATTTTGGCTTCACCCCATAACTTGCCACCTGAGAGGAGCAAAGAGTCATGGCATTGCAAGTAGAATACTATAGTTGGGAGAATTCAGCAGCTTTGCTGGGATAAGAGAGGTCATAGTAAGGCACTCAAGGGCTGACAGGTCACCTGAGGTTTGTAGGGGAGTCTGGGTTAAAGGTCAAGAAACTGCTTCAAGTAAAGGAGGAGGATAGCTTAGGACCTAGAGATTTTCTGGAACCCTATAGCTCAGAGAGGCTGGGAACACCAAGAAGCTAGTCCTGGCAAGGCAGTGAGGGCCATTCAGGGTCCCCACATTCAGAGGGAGGAAGCTCCACCTTCTCAATGAAGTCTCTGAGACAATTCTTGGCCCCTGTAAAGTTGTGCGCCCCAACGCTGTCTGATCCATCCAGCACCAGGTATATGTTCATGGAGCCCGAGGGGTCCAGGACGATCTTCCTCTTCTGTTGCTCCCCTGGGTGCCACCAGAGACACTCAGGCTTCAGCATGCATGGTTCTCCTGCCCCTTCTCCATCCTCCTCCAATTCCCTACCCCACCTCCCACTCTGCCTTCAAACCTGGGCTGTGCCCATCTTCAGCATCGACTCCTTCTATAGTCTCTGTCAGGGAAGACAGGAAGGCTTCGGCCACCTCTTCAGGGGTATCGTACATAAAGGAGTCTGGGAGAGGTCAGAGATCAGGTCATATGTCTGGGAAGGTCAGGGACACCGTGACCGGAGAGAGGAGATGGTGAGTTTCTGGGGTGAGAGGGGCTCAGAAGTGAGGAAATTCTACAGGGAGGTTTAGAAGTGGAAGGAACTGGGTCAGGAAAGGGGGAGAAGACAGTTGTGGGGATATGAGGCTAGAAGAGCAGGATCTGACCAGAGGGCATGGGTCAAGGGTCACCTTGGCAAGAAGGCTCCGTTCCACTCCAAGAGCCACCTTCCTGGCATGTTCGCCGCTGGGAGCCACGCAGGGTGAGCCCCCGGCTGCAGTAGTAGGTGACACTGTCTTCAAGGCGGTATTGGTTGCCCACCTTCCTTGTGCCAATGGGGATGCCTGGGTTGGGGCAGTACCCCGCTGCAGAGGCATGAGACATGGAGGTGAGAGCCAAAGTCGGAGGTCCAGAGGGCAAGGTAGAGCACAGGCTGCAGCACGGTCAGGGAGAGGCTACCATGATGGGGGGGAGGCGATGCTTCTCACCTCCATTGTCGCAGATGGCCGTTTGCCCATCCCACCGACCAGTCACTTGACAGGTGCGATTGACAGAGCCCCGGAGTGTGTAACCATCATAGCAGTGGAAAGAGATCTCATCACTCAGATTGTAGTAGGGGGCCCGGGGCCAGTACTCCCCATTCTCAAAGTCCTGTGGTCTTGGGCAGTGGATTGCTTTGGGGGAGAGGGACAAGTACAAGTTACTGAGAGGGAAGGGCTGCACTTTAGGGTATCCCTCCTGGTCTCAGGGTCCCTGTCACTGAGGAACAGTGCCTTCTTAGTCCCACAGCAGCAGCGTCTACCTTTCAGCCCCTGGAGGGTCCCTCAACCCATGGAGAGTCTCACTGCTCCTCCCTCCCCATTCCTGGATCTTCTGTTAACTGCCAAGGCTGCCTGGTACTGGGTAAATACTTAGTAAAGATTAGCTCTCCTTCCTCCTTCCTCCTCCCTCCTTCCCACCTCCAACTCCAAACAGCTCCTACACTTGCTCAACCCAACTTGTCAGCCTACCTACAGTCTCAAAACACTCTAATCTCATCCTAGTCTGGATCTTGGTTGCCACCTGCTCCAACCCTCTGCTGGCCCATGCCCACCCTCATTGTCCTCCAACCTCTGCATTCTGCCTTCTTGACAATCTTTTGGTCCTTGGTCTGCAGGGTGCTCCAGGACCCTGTGGATCTGCAGATACGAGCCTGCACAGGGTATGGGTAGAAGCCAGAGGGACACACATACTCCAGTGCCTGGCCCTCCTTGAGGAGCCGGAAGGAGCCACCTTTAATCTCTATTCCCTCTAGAGAGCAAAATCCTTGGGGCCTGGCTTCCGGCAATGGTGTCGTGCTCCCACCTAAAGAGACAGGCTGATAAAGCGGGGCCTGACAAGGCCAAGGAAGGATGCTGGGGGCAGAAGGAGGAGGGGTGGTGACCCTGGCTTACCTCTAGACAAGAGGCCCAGGACCAAGGGTACCAGACAAAGTCGGAGGCTGAGATTGCGCCCCAAGGAGACAGAAGGCAGGAGAGAAGCTGAGGCTGAAGGCGGGATGGCCTTCTGCGGCTTGTGCTGCATGTCTGCTTGACTCAATGTCTAAGCTGAAATTCCAGACCTGAGCCTGGTCGCACTCCCTTCCCCTGCCCCCCACAACCTCCAACCTTTTATGCAATCTGTGTGCTGGCACCTGCAGCTCAACCCGCCCGCCCTACCCACATCACTTTCCGGAATGTCCAAGGGGGGCGGAGGGGGGGGGGCACTGAGCTGCCAGTCAAGGAAACAAGGAAATAGAAACTACACAAGCTCCACCCTTTGCTGCCCAAGGTCCAGGACTCTTCATTTCAGCACCTCCTCTCTACCCCAGTTCCTCCCCAACAAGCCCAGACCACCCCCTTAGGGACCAGAAATAAGACCCCAGCTCACTCCCCTGCTGACTCTGTTATGGAGCAGAGTCCAGCCACTGTTTGTCCAGCAGGGTCTCTGACCTGCCTTCTGCGGTTCCTGGAATCATTCCTGCCTTCCCTACCCCACCCCCCGGCAGAGGCACAGACAGATGTAGAAATCATTAATTTTTATTAATTTCATAACTGGGAAATTCCACGTGAAAGTGAAAGGAGAGTGAGTCATGTAAAGCCAAGGGTGGGCTGAGCACTGCCTTGGGACCCCAGAGGCCTGACTTATGCTGCAGGGCGAAGAGTGAGGATGGGTCATGGGGTAGGAGGACAGAGATTCAGAAGTAGGACATGGGAGAGATAGCAGTTCCCGCAGGACAGCAAAGGGGTCAGTGGGCATGATTAGAGGGGCAAAAAGTTCAGGACTCCCTCCAGGTGCTGCCTCAGCCAGGGCTGCAGGCGGAAGAGATTGATGTGGAAATCTCGTGGTTCCGGCACCTTGCCCCTGGGGGCTCTCTTGCGGGAGTTTTTATCAGAGCTGCCACAGGGGTTGTAGAGACCCCAGCTCACCAGGCCCACCTGGAAGAAGGAGAGAATGGGTTAGGTAATGGAGTTTGAGTTTTGCCTTCCTTAGGCCAGAATTTTACAGGGTGGAATAGGAGTCTGCCACAGCCCCAGCTCCAAGCCCCAACCTCCCTGGTTCCTTCAAAGACCTCCCTTATCCTCCCCGCAAGGCCAAGATCCTATAACCCCAGTTCTGCGAGCTTTTCCCTTTCTCTCCTCACCTGAAAAAACCTGAATCTCCGCTCAAGGAAAACTGCTCCTCCAGATTCTCCTGCAGAAAGAAGGGACAAGATATTGTCATTTTGACTCTTGCCCTGCTCCCCTGTCATTGGGGCAGTGCACAAGCATCCAGGCATGCATGCTGACCACAGGTGGCCTTCCCTCAGGAATCCAGTTTCTGGGGTGGAAGACAGGTAGGAGGCACTCACCCTTGCAGGGGTTGTCATCCTCCTTGGTCCCACTGCATAGGAACTGGTCGGTCACCACCTCTTTGACATCTGTTAAGTTGGGGAACGTTTTTTTGTCTTGGGAGACGACCTTAATACAGCTTGTCCACTGTAGTAGGGGTAGAACAGGCGAGAAGAATGGAATGAGCAGGCCCAGGGGACACCTGGTAGTCCAGCTAGGGCTGGGAGGAGAGGCGACTCAGGGTCAGATGGAGAAAGCAGCGAGAGCTGGAGGAGGCAGAGAAACAGTCTGGGAGATGCCCCAGAGAAACCCCATCTCCCCATAGCATCCCGGACCTGAGTCCCTCACCTCAGTCCCTGTCTTGAGGTTAATGTTCAGTTTGTCCCCATTCAAGGCCACAAAATGAGCAGGAACACTCAGTTTATCCAGAAGTTCGTTCTCTGCAGTCAAGGAGAGGGGAGGTTAGTCCCTTTACCCAGCATCCAGACTCCTGATTTGGGGACTGCAGCACAGCCCATATTGTCACCCCCAAGCCCTGGTCCCAGCTCTTCACACACCTGAAGCCCCAGCACTCACCGTGCTCTCGGCAGGTGCTGCCTGGGGGTCTCCGCAGAGCCAGATTGGCCCCCACTGTGCAGGGAAGACAGATGGGCCTGGGGACAAGGGTGTGGGCCACACAGACCTGACCTTAGTGCCTGTTCTCCAGGGCTCCCCAGAGGATGCCCTCCCATCCCAGATGCCAGCACCTGGCATGAGTGGACATCTTCACTTTCTGGGCCAGCTTCAGCAGGGCAATGTCGTCACCATAGAATTCCAGGATTCCCTGTTGCTTCTTGGCAAAGACATTGAACTCCGAGGAGATCACCGCCTTCTCGATTTGGAATTCTTTGCCCCACTGGGAGTTGGGATCCCCTGGGAATAGTACGGCAGAATTGGTTGGGCCAGAGCTCTTAAAGGAGCCAGATGCTAGGGACAGGAGTGGGAGCTCTGACCGCGGGGTCAGGAATCTGGAGGTGGCCCTGCCTTACCCACATTGACCCGCCACAGGGAACGGTCCTCATCGGCATGGCGGAAGCAATGAGCAGCTGTCAAGACCCATTGGTCCGAGATGAGGGCCCCCCGGCAGGTCTCGTGGCTCTTGGGCTGCAAGGGAACAGAAAGTCTTCAGGGACTGCTATGTCTCCGGCCCATGGCTGCTTTCACCTCTGGGATCCGAGCCCCACCCCTCCTTCCTGGTACCTTGATAGTGACATGCCAAGGTGTCCTCTCCTGGGCAGAAGCATTAGCTGACACGTTTCCCACCCCACATATGGTATCTATGAGCTGGGAGACATCTGTGGGCATGAGGAGCAGATGGGGAAGGAAGCAGGTGAGGGGCACCATGAGCAGGTTCCCAACCTGGATCCCTTGCCCTCCCCACTCTGGAGAGGGTGAACGAAACTCACTCACCCAGCATGTGCTCAAAGACCTCGTACAGAGCCTTTGTGTCCTGCAGAATGAAAGCATGCCTCTCACCATCCTTCTTGGACCCCAGCTCATTCAGTTCTCTCCAATCCACCTCCAGCTTGCCCACCCCGATGGCGTATATGTCTGATGGGGAGGGAGAAATCACCAGAATCTTGTGGCTTGGGGGCTACCCCGTGAGACAGGAAGCTGTAATTTAGAACTCACTGTGTTCTACAAAGCTCTACATGAGCTGGACCTACTCCCTACCCCCGCCCCCCAATACCTATAGGACTTCATTTCCTACCACTCTTCACCCTTCACTCTATTCCAGCCACACAGACTTCTTGAACTTCCTCAGATTTGGAGGCACACTCCCACCTCAGGCCTTTTGCAAAAGCTGAACTTCTGCCTGGTTCGCTCCTCCCATAGATTTCACACTTGGCTCATTTTCTTATCTTTTTAAGTCTTGACTCAAATGTCACTATCTCGGTGAGTCTTCCCTGGCCTTGTTGTCTAAAAATTTAATGCCCCAGACACTTCCATTTCATGCCTGCTTCATTTTATACCTAAGCATGTGTCACTATTTACCGTGGATTCCTTATTTATCTTGTTTAATGCCTACAGTGTCTCCCAAAAGGATTATGTTCAAGTTCTATCCCTCGGTACCTGTGAACATGATCTTATTTGGAAGTAGAGTCTTTGTGGATGTAACCAAGTTAAGATGAGTTCATACTGGGTTAGGGCGGTCCCTGATCTGATGCCCAGTGTCCTTATAAGAAGAGGGGAATTTGGACACAAACTCATAGGGAGAATGCCATGAATGCTATGTGATGACAAAGAGATGCACTGAAGGAAGAAGGGGATGTGAAGACAGAGGCAGAGACTGGGTTATTCTTCTACAAGCCAAGGAATGCCTTGGAGCCACCAGAAGCTGGAAGAGGCAAGGAAGGCTTCTTCCCTAGAGCCTCCAGAGGAAGCATGGCCCTGTTGACACCTTGATATTGGACTTCTAGCCTCCTGAACATGACAGAAGGAATCTCTGTTGCTTTAAGTCACCCAAGTTTGCATAATTTATTGTATCAGCCATAGCAAACTAACACTTTGCCCCCTCCAGGATGACATCCCCATGCAAGGAGGCATTTTTTTTTTTTTTTGATGCCTACAGCACCTGATATTCCTAGGTGGTCTCCTATCCAAGTACTAACCAGGCCCGACCCTGCTAAGCTTCCGAGATCAGATGAGATTGAGCATGTTCAGGGTGTCATGGCCGTAGGCAAGGAAGCATTTTTGTCTGTTCGCAGCTGTACCTTTCGAATGGTACCGAGCCTAAGAAAGGCTCTCGGGACATTTTAAATGACTAAACGAATAAAAAAGAACTCATGAACGTAGCATGGAGGCAAAACTTCAGATCTGGTCTTCTTCTGTAAAATGTAGGCTCTGGGAGAGGGGCCTGGAGACATCTCTTCCCATGTCTCCTGAGCCCACACAACCATCCAGGCACAGCCTCTGAGTGAATGTGGGTGCCAGTCTATGGTGGCCTACAGAGTCTGGTCTTCTTCCACCCTTGGCATGAGATTTTGTGGCCCTTTTTTGCTCCCAGAGGGCCCTGTGTTGTGGGTAAGGGGTAAGATACTCAGACAGACTGTGAGAGAAGTATTCCCTCAGAAAGCAATCTAGCACTGGCCAGGAGGGAGCAGTTCCAATGGGAGCTGGGCAATTGTCATGCCTCACAAGTTTTCTTCAGTTCCCGCTTCTTTCTAATAAAGTTTTTAAGAATTTAATGATGGCCCAGTTATGCTAAAGAGTTAGGTAATGGAGTTTGAGTTTTGCCTTCCTTAGGCCAGAATTTTACAGAAGAATCTGCTTTTCCCTGACAGGCAGGAGGAGCAGGGTGGAACAGAAAAGAGAGGAGCCAAAGGGCAAGTGAAACTTGGGGGTTCCAAACCAGATGCCCTTCCTTATCTGGAGCACTTCTCTTTGAAATTGTTTTGTGGTCAAAGGTCAGTGCAATTTGTATTCAGTCTGAACCTGAGGAATTGTTCTTTTAGAGTCTGCAACTGCCAAAGCCTTAGTTAGTTATTTGTACTGCTAAAAGGGGAACTAACAGGGACAGTCCCCACAAGCAATGCAGGCCTTTGCTTCCTGGAGAGGTTCCTGGAACATTAAATGGTGAATAATGATGATGATATTAAGGATGGCAGCCACTAACACACACTGTGTTTCTCTGTGCCAGGCAACGTCTGAGCATCTGCTCCTATCAGTCTAAGACATAGGGCCTAGGACTATCCTACTCTCCCAAGTGAAGAAACAGCCACGGCCACAGCCAATGAAAGATGAAACCACAGTTGAAACCGTAGGTGGTTTGACTCCAGACTCTTCAAAGTGACATTTGGCTGCCTTCATACAACCTGGGGTGGTGTGTCTTGCTAAAAAGAAAGCCAAGATGCTGGAACCCCTGGTTGCAGGCTTTGTGCCTCGTGCAGGGGCAGCACAGATGGGAGCAGGGGCAGATGCTCACCCAGATAGTCATTCCTCTTCTGGTTGATGTTCAAGATCTCTTTGATACTGTCAATTGCTGGCTTGGGAGAGCCCCCCATATTGGACTTCCCTAGAACAGGGAGAGAAAAAAATTTTTCCTCTGGGTGGATATATCAGGATTCCCCACATCCTGGCAGTCTCAACACCTATACTTTCTACCCAAGTTTTAAGATACATTATTTACTAAAATTCTCTGTATTCTAGAGAATGCTGGGCCAGGAGCTTCATTTACTTTGTTTCATTTAATTTTCATGAAACAGCAGAAAGCGTGGGTATCCTCATTTTACAGACAAGAAAACTGAGTTCTGAGGGGTGATGTAATGTGGACAAAATCAAGACATCAATGACAGAGCTCAGATCCACTACATAGTGCACCCTTCCATCTGCTCCTTGACTTCACTGCTCCAGAGCCACGCCACTCCCCCCCCACCCCCCAGCTCACTCTAGTTGACAGTTCTGGGTAGTGACAATAACTAACATTTATAATCACGAAATACTTTTACACAAACTACTTAAATTTCTCTCCATAAAAATTGTGTAAGGAACGGAGAGCAGCTATCATTATCATCATTGTCGTCATCATTACTGTTATGACTTTCAACACTATATCTAGTTTTTAAACACTATTTCTACTTTATAAATAAGAATTTGAGGCCCAAACTGGCAGAAGGAGAACCAGAATACAGGACTTCTGATTCCATCTTGGCCCTCCTTCCACTGTCCCAGCCTCACTCACAAAGACAGTGACACCCACCATCTGTCAGAAGAATGATGGCGTGTCGGATTTCCAGCCAGGCAGCCGTTTTCATACCGAGGCGTTGCATTTGGTTATTCATCATGATATAGACACTATTTAGGGCCTCATAGGTGTTAGTTCCGGTTCCATTTTCATGGTCTGGGATATGCGAAGAGGAAGGAATCTCTTAGAAACTTTCCACCTGCCACCTAAGAGAAGGGAATCACTCTACTTCCCCCAGCCAGTGGAAATGAAATTATCAACTGGTTTGACAAACTCAGACCTTGGGTATCTAGATAGAGATTTGGCATCATCGTCTCCTGAGGCTTTAAAAGCCATTCCTCTTAGAAGTGTTCATTGCATAATCCCAATCTTAGGCCACTCCAAAGTCCCCAGATTCAAAGATGGGGTTTGCAAAGAACTTTGGGTTGTGTTAGCATTTGCTACCCACTCCCCAGGTAGTTTCTATGACATGGGGAGACTACGGTGCTGAGCCACGAAAACCAGACCTTGTGGTTCTGGCATCATGAAGGAGTCAGAGACCTACCTGCACTGGACATGCAGCACTTAGAGTAAGCCAGGAGTTGGTGGGAGCTGGAACTCCTCCACCATTAGCCTGGCTTGGAGACCGGAAGAACCAGAGCCCCAGAGCCCAGGGACTTGAATGCCACCAAGAGGCCTCTCTGTCTAACTTGTCCAGAATCTGTTGGCAAGAGAGCTCATCCCCTCCCTTTCCTATCACTTTCATCTGATGACACCTGTACCTTTATAGTTGATGTTGTCCAGACGGTCGATCACTTCGGTCACATCCCGGGAGCTGTCATGCAGGACGGACATGATGATTTTGGGCTTTGATGCAAAGGTGATGATGGCGACACTAACATTGATCTCAAAACTAAAGATCTGTGAAGGGCAAGTGAGAGGCAGTGTGAGGAGCCCTGAAACTGAAGGGGGAACTAGTAAGAGAGCAAATAAAGGGCCCTAGAGGAGGTAGAGAACCTGAACTGACAAAGGCAAGGTCCATGGACACTCACTAAGAAACTGCTGCTTGGAACAACTCCGGGAACTGACATTTGTTGACCATCTACTCTCTTTGATAGGCTCGCTCCTCATTTAATCTTCACAGCAACTTTGTGAGGAGGGCATGATGGTCCCTATTTTATAGATGAGGAAACTGAGGCTTTGTTACCTTGCCCCAGATCACACCGCTGGTAAGAGATGGTTGGAACCTGTCAGTGCAACTCAGAGGCACTTCTCCAACTGTTGCATTTTGCAGCCTCACGATTTAGTAAGTTACTTAACTTTAAGTCCTAAGAGAGACTCTAAGGAGCACAAAAAGTGCCCTCTTTAAAATGTAGCTGGGAGGAAAAACATATACCTATGTAAACTACTGTGAAAAGCATAATTACCAAGCAAAATGTAGGCAAAAAATCTAAACCAGCGGATTCCATACTCTTCCGCTCATGCATCTGGTCGGTAAGGACATTTCAAGCACTTACCCTTATATAGGTATATATGCTTATAAAGTATGTTCTTATTTATAAAGTGTGTCACTATAAACATATACAAAATATTTAAATGTTTTTAAATTATTACATATAAAGTTATTAATTTAATTTTAAATTAAAATTATTCAACAAGGATAGCAGTATTTTTCTGCCATACCTCAGTGGATTATTTTGTGTACCTCTCTGTGAAGACCATTGTTCTAGATGATGAATTCCTAGAAACTAGGACTTCAGTCTTATTTATCTTTGGTATCCCCCAGCACCCAGCACCCAGCACCCAGCACAGTGTCTGACAAATAATAGTGCTCCAACAATGTTTGTGGAATTAAAAATATGATCCCATAAATTGAATCCATGATTCCTTCATTACATGCATATAATCTGAGAAGACTTCTTGAAAGAGCTGGACTGTGAGTGGAGTTCTGAGGAAGAGAAGGAAACAGAGAGAGACAGTGTGTACAGGAAAGCCTCCTCGGTGCCCAGGCTCCCATTTCCTGACCCTGTCCACCATGAGGATGGCGCTCTCCTTGAAGACGCGAAAGTCATCTTCTGCTACACTCTGAGAAGCATCCAGGAGCAGGTAGAGGTTCAGGTGACCAGAGCGCTGGATTTGGATTTTTCGGCCCACATTTTCTGAAAGGAAGGTGGAAGAGGAGGATTCAGATTTCTGCCTCCTACCTTCTCTCTTATCAAGAGGACCGCCCTGCTTCCCCTCCAGTAAGCTCGGCAATGCTGAGTTCACCAGAAGCTGAGCCTGGAAAGCCTCCTCAGCACCCTGCTGCCCACTCTTCAAATGCTCACCATTCTTCTTCTGAGTGGGATTGGTGGCTCCAAGTAGGTGAGACAAGGAGGTGCCTAGGGCGGGGGCCACATCCTCAGGAAAGTCGTAAGAGTAGGGCTCTGTGGGAAGAGCCACTGGGGTCAGCCAGGACCTGGTGAGGGATGGGGAGTGCCCAGGAGTCTCATGAGGGTCAGGGCAGCTACTCACGGCGGCAGATGGGCTCCGTTCCACTCCAGACCCCATTGCTCTGGCACTCCCGCTCTGCAGACCCCGTCAGCACCAGATTCGAGGAGCAGCGGTAGCTCACCTTGTCTCCAAGGCCAAATCGGGACCCTGTCCTCACTGAGCCCACCGAAATGCCCGGGTTGGAGCAATGGCTGGCTGCACATGGACAAAGGAAGATGGAAGTGAGCAGGAACCTGCCTCTTTGACCTCTTGCCCTGCTTACCCGTCCTCTCCCTCCAGTTCTTCCTCCTCTCCAGCCCCTCAGAGCCTCTGTAGGCCCCTTGGCCTCCCTCTTGGGAGACCCCACAACCATGCTTCCCAAGGTGTGTGGATAGAAAAACCTTAAGGAGGGCCAAATGTTTAGAGCTCAGTGGCCTCGGTTGCCAGCTAAAGCATCCCAGTCCCAGCCCAGGGACTCAACATGCATCCATCCCAGCACTCCAGGAAAGATGCCAGCTGAGGAGCCCACCTCCACAGAAGACACTGGCATTTTCTAAACCACAATGAGTCATCACTACACACTCACCAGAATGGCTAAAACTAAAAAGATGGGTAATTCCAAGTGTCAGAGAGGATGAGTCCACCGGAACTCTTTTATATTACTAGAGTGTCATCGGTGAAACTGCTTGCCAGCCTCCACTAAAACTAAACATATGCCAACCGGGACCCAGTAATTCTACTCCTAGATAATATGCTCAAGAGAAACAAGTGCACGAGTGCACCAAAGTCGCGTACAGGAACGTAATTGAGCTTTATTCATAATAGACAAAACCGGAAAGAACCCAAATGCCCATCAACAGGAAAATACATAAATAAATTTTAATATATTCATATAATGGAACTACATAGCAGAATAGTTTATAGTGTATGTGGTGCTTATCAGATTCCAAAGGATGTTCTAGATGCTTACTAATATCAACTCATTTAATCCACATGACAACCCCATGCAATAGGCACCCTTACTATTCCCATTTTACAAATGCAGAAACTGAGGCACAGAGAGGTAAGATAACCTACCCAAAGTCAATGTCAGAGCCAGGCTTGGAACCCAAACTGGCTCAAAAAGGAAGACACTTAAGCACAATACTTGATTTTCTCTCAGCATACCCTCCGTCCCTGCAATCCTGTGGGGCCTGAATATCAATCTAGCTTTGAAGCATTTGGAAAAGGTAGACAGTGCATGGAGGCTTTATGTTGGGTCTGAAGTTTAGAATCGATTACCTCAGGCCTGGTTCCCTGAAGCAGGTGATGTGTGACCTGTAGATCTCGATTTACCAAAATCCAGGAATATTATTTTGGCACTAGAAATACCAGGCTGCTGTCCCCACAGAGGATCCCTGGACACACATCTGGCTCCAGGGTTCCTGGAAGTCCCCAGTCCCCATGCAGCCATCAGTCAGGGCACTCACCGCCATTGTCACACACGGCCGTCTCCCCATCCCACATGCCATTGGGGCGACACCGCCGCACAGACGAGCCCCGCAGTGTGAAGCCATCATCACACTCGAAGCTCAGATTGCCGCCCACAGGGTGGGACCCCAGCCGTGGGGTATACATGCCATTCTCAAAAGAAACAGGTGCTGGACAGCGAACAGCTGGAGGGAGAGAAGGGATAGGAATATAGGGATGGATGAATAACCCCTGAACTGGGCATCCAGTGGGTGATATTCAGCTTGGATGCATGGGGCCAGCCAACTGGCTGTCTATATATTAGGTTGATGCACATAAAATTGCTGCTTTTGGCAATTGGTTGAGCACTGGCATTTTCACGCTATTAGTTCAGCCTAACAGATTGATAAAAAGCCACTTCTTTCAGCCCCTTGAGGAGCATGGCCACCCTAGGACCTCCCTTGGTGTCCTCAGATGTTCCATAAGTGGGTAACTAAAGAGGTAACGCCTAGCACAACAGGGGACTCCAGGATCATCTAGTATCTTCTCTAAATGGCCATTACTGTGCAGTCAACTGTTTTTTAAAAATATCCCTGGCTTTAGCACCCCACAATCTCCATCAAAGCCTGCCTTCAATGTCTTGCTATGGGGAAGGCGACATTTTCCCATTATTTTCAAAGCCCTATGAAAAAGCAGCTTTGCTGTCCCACCCAGACCATCTAGTCATGTTAAGTCCCACCCTGAGCAACTCTTGAATAGCAATTCTGAGGTGGCTGCTGGCAGGGTTCCCTGAACAAGACCCTTCGAGAGCCTTACGTTTGCAGACTGCCTTTGTCAACCGGGTAGATCGTAGGGTCTGCCACTGTCCGTTGCTCAAGCACAGCCGAGACGCTGGGGATGGATAATGACCCAGGGGACAAGAGTAGATGAGGACACTCCCAGGGGCCCAACCGTGGCTGAGGGTGAAATTGCCACCTGAGATTTTCACGTTCTGAGGGCAGGAGGGAGCGGCTGCAGCCAAGCCTGTGGGCATGGGGACACAACACAGAAATGCAGAAAAGAAGGAAGGCACAGATGAGAAGAGGAAAGCACAAGGGACTATCCGTTTTACCCTTGGAAACTCAACCTGGGTAGCACCAACCTCACCCACAGGACCCCCACATCCTCCCACCCTTGCTCCTACCTGGGTACAGGGACAGCAGGCAAAGAAGAGCCATTAGTGGGTCCATGGTATCCACCTTGGGGCAGGGAGAGCCAGAGAGTAGGAAGAGGGAAAAGATCATCTGACTTCCCGAAAACCAGAGCTGGCTCAGCAGTTACTTCATTTGCTGCCAGAGAAGGAAAACGGGAGTGGCAAAGGGGACGGTCTCTTGCTGGGGAAAAAAAAAAAACAGTCACAGATTGGGAACTGAGCTGACGGGGTGAAACCTGTGCCTTGTCTTCCTAATCCCAATATATCAATCGAGTCAATTGATCTTCACCACAGCCTTTGCGTACTGCTCCCAACCTCCATCCTCCTCACACACGTGGACACGCACAAATGCATACACAGTCTTGCATGACTAATCTAAAGCACACAAACCCACAAACCATCCAAGATATTGCAAAACCATTTATTTAAGTAAAGTTCAGTTTTCTTTTGGGTTTTGCCAAGTGGGTTTTACTTCAGAGAGCCTGGGATAGTATTGTTTTCTCAAACATAGAGCTCCAAGAGATTGAGACTAATTTTCTTAGAACTTCTTGATACACAGGTGTAGTCATAATCTTTTTCTTTTCTGAAGCACTTCCCCAGAGAGAATCTAGGGATAAAAATGAAATCAACACTTAGTCTTGGAGACTGGGAAAATATTTAGAACATTTTACAGAAAGTCCAGTAGATAAAATCCCCAACTTATAAAACAAATAAACTGGGGATTGGTTACGCAAAGGAATAAAAGTATTTTGGGATTTGGATGTTCCTTTAAATTACAACCTGCATTTGTATGAAATGCAGGAAGCAAAGAAACTCTGAGCTGATGTGTTAGCCTCCTCATCTCACAGAAGTCTCTTTAATACTTTGTCAAACAATCTGAAATGTAAATAAATAAGATCAATCAAAAATGAAGATGAAACATCTCTCAAGTGATCCATTAAGTTTGTGAAAATTCTTTTGATTTACAAATAACTCCTCAGAAACATGCATATACAAAGTGGGGGGGGGTTCCCCCTTGGACAGGCCTGAGTGAATGCAAGAAGAATGTGACACTCTTGGTTTGGGGAGTCCCAAAGCTGCTGCTGTGGCAGAGCTGCTGGTTCCTCCCCTGAACCCAGTACCTGTTCTCCCATTAAGAGATGTATAGCAGGCCATATAGTCATCCAGCTAAAAACTACATTTCCCAGCTTCCTTTGCAGCTGGTGACCAAGTGACATGGTTCTGGCTAATAAGATGTAAGTAGAACTGATGTGTATAACTTTCAAGTTATATAGCTAAAATAAAAGGGGAATATACCCTCCCCCTCCTACGGACTGTATTATAAATCTGATGGCGATTCAAGAGCAATATCCTGGGATGACAGAGCAAACAGACAGTGGAGCCTAGGTCTCTGACACTATGTTGGTGTAATACCAGCACTGTCCCGCTACTTCAATTGTTACAAGAGAAATAAACTACCTTAAAGGTGATGGGTATTAGAGAAGTTCACAAATATTCTGGCCTTTTAGTCACACAGTGGGATTGAACTTCCTTACCACTTGCTTTGGCCATTGAAACATGGATATGAGTGACATGTATCACTTCTAGGTTGCAGCTTTATGAGGCAATGCAGGAATTTATGTATGGCAATGTTCGAGACGGTGGCTGCTCCAGCAGCCTAGATCCCTGGGTGACATGAAAAACAGAACCCCTGCTGACCCTCAGCAGATATGTAATGTGAGCAAAAAAATAAACTTTTGTTGTAATCCACTGCATTTACCACTGCCAAAGGAAGAAAATACCACTCAACATTTAGGGACTTAAGAAAATGACTTATTCTTTCTCGTGATTTTTGTGGGTTGACCAGGTGGTTCTTCTGTTGGCCTTGCCCAGGCTCACTTATGCAGCTGCAGTCACCTGAGGGCTCAGTTTAGTGAGAACAGCGGGACAGCTGGGGCTCACACTCCCATGGTCTTCTATCCCTAACTCCTCATTATATGGCAGTCTCAGGACAGCATTCCAAGAGATCCTATGCATGAACAGCATGGTCCCTTGAGGGTTATCCTCAGAAGTCACATAACATCACTTCCACCATGTTCTTTTGGTCACAGCAAATTACAAGGCCAACCCAGATTTAAAGATGGGGAAAAATTTACCTCTTGTTGGTAGGAGTGGTAAAGTCACATTGCAAAGAGGCATGCACTCCAGAAAAGGAGATTTATGGTCACATTTTGCAAACTGCTGTGGTAACCAAGATTTGGGGTTTGTTTGTTACCAGGGCATAATATATCCTCACCTGACTGAATTCTTAAACCAATGAATTTTAGGTGCCTCTTCAAGCCACTGATAAGGACTGAATTGCGTCCCACCAAAATTTAGACATGAAGCCCTAATCCACAATGTGACTGTATTTGGAGATTCTCAAGCCCATTAAGAGGTAATTAAGGTTACACAAGTTCATAAGGGTGGATCCTGATCCTCTCTCTCTCTTTCTCTCTCCCCGCTCCTGCCTCCCCCCGCCCCAACACCCCCGCATATCTCCCTGCTACCCTTGTGTGTCACAGAGGAAAGGCCATGTGAGAATGGCCATCTGCAAGCCAAGAAAAGACCTCTCACCAGAAACCAACCATGCTGGCGCCCTGATCTTGGACTTCACAGCCTCCAGAACCATGAGAAAGAAATTTCTGTTGTTTAAGCTACCTAGTCTGTAATATTTTGTTTTGGACACTCAAATAGACTAATAAATCTGCCTGATTCATATCTAATAACTGCCTTTTTTAAAAAAAGGCCTTTCTTTTATGAGTTTCTCCCAATATTTGTTGAGTTACATAAACTTGGTAGAGTGTGTCAGAACCCATTCTCTCTACCTCCTTAAGTAATAAAACTCCCAAGTTTTTCACTGAGTCCATAGAGTATGCTCTTAAGAAAAGGGGTGTGCTCCTCAATTTTTCTTCTCCCCTTTCCACTGGCTGGAATGCCACCCTAGACCACAAGGTGGAGATCACATGTTTATAATGACAAAGCAACAAAATTAAAGAAGCCCTGCTCCCCAAATCCATAAGGCAATTATAACCGCCCCAGACAACTTATGTTCAGATCATTTGAGCCAAACCTGTTATTCTAGCCTTGTTTTAGCAGCCAAACCTGTATCTAACTAATATACTTAGCCAGAAATCAACATCAGAGCCAAAGGCAACACCCAGGGACATATGTTTATCAAGATATAACCTAAACTGCTATAACAAAAAGAACCCAAAACACCGTGACTTAAATAAGATAAACATTTATTTCTCTCTTAAATAAAAGCCTCAGTGTAAGCAGACAATAGATATGGCAAGGTCGACCTTGGCTGGCAGGGCAGAGTTGCTCATCTGTATCATTCAGGACCCAAGTTCCTTCCATCTGTGGCTCCGCCATACCACTGAGAACTGTCCTTCTCTAGATGATTGAAACAGGTCTCCATCAAGTCTGTGTTCCAGTCCCAAGGAAGTGGAATGAAAGAAGAAACAAAGGCAAGTAATGACATGAAAATTCACCCAACTCTTCCACTCATATTTCGTTGGCAAAAACTTGATTTTATGGGAGGCTGGGAAATGTGGTTTTTAGTTTGTCTACCATGTATACAGCTTGAACTCTAACACTATATAGGGAAAAAATGGATTTGAGGAGACAAGCAGTGTGCAAGAGGAGGTCAACTCTAATGGGAAACTACCCATGGGAGCACCACATTACATAATGGAAAATCAGCCTGAACAGGAAAACAGTGGGTCACCAGAGCTGGTCCATTGTTCCAGTCTCCATGAGGCCCAGTCCAATGTGGAAGGACCATGACCTGAGAGCCTATGGGCCTGAAGATACCAGGTCTTTCTTCCCCTCTCTACAATCCCAATTAGATTTCAGGAGACCCCCAAAATTGGTGAACATGACTGTGACTTGTCCATTTTTTGCATCATTAAAAAGCATGGCAAATGCAACCTGTGTTTTCGCTCCAAATGGGAGGAAAGAGATAAATAATGCTTAAAATGACAGACCTTCCACTCTTGCCAGCTTCTTACCTCTTGTCTAAATTTTTTCTCATCAATTCAAGGCTTCTAATGTCTACTTTCAAAGAAAATAAATCAACACATTTTATTCTGCAACTCATCCCCTACTCACAGGTTAAGAAAAGGAAATGATAATGCGATGGCTTCTCAGGATGCCTTACCACTCCCATGGGAAGTTCAGCACCTTGCAACCGAAAATTTCATAGGAAAAGTAGCTAGCAGATAAGACAGGTGGGGCCACGGTGATGTAGTCTCCATTTGGCAGTCTACTTTTCGTACACAGGGACTTAACTGACATCCTAGGATCTGCCACCCTCAGCCTCCCATGGCAACTTCAGAGCTGACTACCATTTCCAGATCAAACCCCAGTTTTGGAAACTAGGCTGACTGGCCTGGTTCACAGACTAGCTGAGGATTCCTCATTACTCACAGAGGCTGTTTATTTTCCTAGTGGGTCTATCCTTGCCCCACTCAACCCCTTTGGACCTTAACATTGGAGAGTGCCGCTGTCTTCCAATAGCAGCATCTCTGTCTCTTTGCTTGAGGTTTTCTCTGTGTTATGATCCACCTGTGCACAGAAAGCTGAAAATGCCAGAGAACTAAGGCCCTCCCAAAAGCAGCCTTCAACCTGTGACTGCATGGAATGGATGTGTAAATACCCCGGCTCTCTTGCTTCCCACTCTGAGATTACTCTGATGTTCATGTTCTGCACCACTTTCAGGGGTTCTCAGAGGGACTAATCTCCATTAACCCACAATGGTAAACTCACTTGATAACATACCTTTTATTGACTGCCTGCCTTCCCTATCCCACCTTCCCACTCCCCTACCCATGTTTCCTGGGACCACCTCCCAAATGCACTATTTGCACTTGAATCCTTGTTTCAAGGGTTGCGTCTTGGGGAGGAAGATTTTATATTAACAGGAACTGCTTTATGCCCGATTTTATCCTAAACACTTTATATGTAGGAGCTCACTTAACCTTAACAACAAGCCAATGACAAAGGCTTTATCATTACCCCAACTTGACAGATGAGGAAACTGCAGCACAGAAATGTTAAATGACCTGCCCTAGAGTCACACAGGTACTGAATGGCAATGCTGATGTTCAAACCCAGGCAGCATGGCTCCTGAGTCTATACTCATAGCCCATATTCTTCAGTGACTCTTCCTAACATATCCGAAGTGGCTCTTCTGAGCTCCCTGAACTTCCTTCAAGTCCCAGTTCTACCACCACCCCCTTTCATTGTGCCTTCTCAAGCCCTCTCTCCCCTAGGCACTTGCCTCTTGCTAACCCCTCTCCTTTAACACCTTCTCCACCATTCTTCTCAAATCTCTCATCTTTCAGGAAGCTCTCTCAGTCTTCCAGATTCTTACAGGACTTGTCCACAGGACATACTCCCTTCTAGTTATTGGTGTGCTTATCTCAACCTTCCCAGAAGAAAGATCACAGGAGTTTTTGCTGAAAAAATAAGCTCCATGAGTAGGGTCAAGGCCAACCCCTTCCCCAGTCCTATCCTCAATCCAAGTAAATAAAATCCTATAGATCAGTAACAAAAGTGGCTTTGGTTTCTATTCCTTCCATTTCTTTTTCAATAAAAATATTTACATTGGGTCAGACCTCATCCACCTTCCCTAATAGGCCACTGCTGTGCTCTTGGTACACATAACATCCCCATCCACTGAACTACTTACTTTGAACTGATTGCCCAAGTATGACCTTGAGAAACCTTTATATAAATCATCCTTAGAGCCTCAGGAAAAGGTTATGCCCAGCCCCTGGCTCCTCCCTCATCTCCAGGCTCCTCCAGGCCCCTGGGATCTAGAGGCTACCCTGTAGGCCCAGACTCTGGGTGGGGAGACTGAACCTCCTCTCCTCACCCATCCATTGCACAATCAATTCCTGAGAATTAAGCAAGGCATTAACGGTGGAGTAGGGACCTCTCAAGAAACATGCCTGTTTCTGATCTCCTGTAAGGGGCCACATCTCTTTCAGGTTTAAACTCAGCCCCTGGGAACAGTCAGACCTGAGGTGTGCCAGTGTGTTCATATACCCACACCACAACCCCTACCTCACTTCTGGCCATCTAACCCCTCTGGAGTTTCCATAGTACTGAGGGAACAGTGGTGCCTATTATCCCCTCTCCCCCACTTCTTGCTACCTATAGAAAAGGCTGCCCTGCATATTCCAGGTAAGAGGGTGGTGACTATGGCTTATGTACTCACGAGTCAGCTAGAAAAGGGCAAGGGGAGAGATAACCTCTGACTGTAACCTCCCTGACTACCTTCCTCACCACCCTCAGCACTCCCTCATCGGGACTTAGCTTTGGTGGGAAGGGGGACCTAACTGTCCTTCCTCTGCCCTTTCATTCACAATGCTTACCTAAGAGATCCTGAATAAATAATATCATAAATGAAAAGAAAAATTTATAGCCAATACCACAGAAATACAAAGAATCATTAAAGAATACTATGAGCAATTATATGCCAACAAATCCAACATAGTATTGGAAGTCCTAGCTACCAAATCATCAAGGAAGAAGCGAAACTCTCATTATTTGCAGATGACATGATATTATATATAGAAAATCCTAAAGATTCAACCAAAAAACTATTAGAATAAATTAATTTAGTGAAGTTGCATGATATACAATCACTATACAGAAATCTGTTGTGTTTCTATACACCAATAATGACTAATCAGGAGAAATTAAGAAAACAATCCCATTTACAATTGCATCGAAAAGCCTAAAATACCTAAGAATAAATTTAACCAAAGAGGTGAAAGACCTGTGCTATGAAAACTATAAGACATTGAAGAAAGACATTGAAGAAGATATGAATAAATAGAAGGATATACCATATTCATGGATTGGAAGGATTGATATTGTTAAACTATCCTTACTAGCGAAAGCAACATACAGATTTAATGCAATTTGTGTTAAAATACCAATGGTATTCTTCTCAGAACTAGAACTAATTCTAAAATGTATATAAAACTACAAAACACCCTACATATCCAAAAAATCTTAAGAAAGAACAAAATGGATAAAGAAGTGGTACATATATACAATGGAATATTACTCAACCATAAAAAGAATGAGATCTTGCCACTTGAGACTACATGAATGGACCTAGAGAGTATTATGCTAAGTGAAATAAGTCAGACAGAGAAAGACAAATACCATATAATTTAATTTATATGTGGACTCTAAAAACCAAAGTGAACAATCAAAACAGAAACAAACTCATAGATGCAGAAAACAAACTGATGGTTGCCAGATAGAAGGAGGATTAGGGGGCTGGATGAAAAAGGTGAAGGGATTAAGAAGTACAAATTGGTAGTTACAAAATAGTCACAGGAATGTAAAGTACAGCATAGAGAATATAGACAATAACACTGTAATAACTATGTATACTGTCAGGTGGTTACTAGATTTAT
>NW_006430045.1:370252-378191 GCF_000325575.1 Pteropus alecto
ACACACACACCACACACACACACACACACACATATATATGTATATATATATATATATATATGCACCTTACATACCTTACTGCTAAATTGTACACCTGAAACTTACTGGATTTTGTTAACCAATGTCATCACAATAAAAATAAATAAATAAATAATCGATCAACTAAACACAAAAGAAAACAGTAATGAAGGAAATGAGAGGAAAAAAAGCTATAAGGCATAGAAAAAGGAGATAGTAAAATGACAGAAGTTCCTTCTTATCAGTAATTACTTTAAACATAAATGGATTAAACTCTCCAATCAAAAGAGAAATTGGCAGAATGGATAAAAACACATGATTCAATTATACCCTGCCTACAAGAGACTTAGTTCAGATCTAAACTCACAAATAGAGTGAAAGCGAAAGGATGAGAAATGATATTCCATGCAAATGGTAACCAAAAGAGAGCAGAGGTAGCTACACTAATATCAGACAAAATAGACTTTAAATCAAAAAAGTTAATGAGAGGCAAAGAAGGACATTATATACTAATACAAGATTCAATACAGCAAGAAGATATAACAATTATAAACATTTACATACCTAATAACAAATATATGAAGCAAAAACTTAAAAATTGAAGAGAGAAATAGCTCTACAATAATAGTTGGGGACTTCAATACCCCATTCTCAATAATTGATAAAACAATCAGACAAAAATTAAGGAAATAGAGGATTTAAATGACACGATAACCCAACTAAGTCTAACAGATATGCCACCCAACAACAACAACATATGAATTCTTCTCAAGGACACATAAGACATTTCCAGGATATGTTAAAACACAAATTACCTCTCAGTAGATATAAAAAGATAGATATCACACAAAGTATCTTCTCCAACCACAACAGGATGAGGTTAAATCAACAGAAGTAAAACTGAAAAAGTCATAAATTTGTGGAAATTAAATGACATATTCTGAATCAATTAATGGATCAAAAAAGAATCACAAAGGAAATTAGAAAATATTTAAAGATGAATGAAAAAGAAAACACAACATACCAAACCTCATAGCACGCAGTGAAAGGAGTGCTAAGAGAGAAATTTATGACTACAAGCATTTACATTAAAAAAAAAGAAAGTTCTCAAATCCAACTCTACAACTCAAAGAACTAGAAAAAGAAGAACAAACTAAACCCAAAACTAACAGAAGGAAGGAAATAATAAAGATCACAGCAGAGATCAACAAAATAGAAGACTAGAAAAACAATAGAGAAAATCAAAAGTTGGTTCTTTGAAAAGATCAACAAAATTGACAAACTTTTAGCTAAATGGGCTAAGAAAAAAAGAGAGAAGACTCAAAGTACTAGAATCAGAAATGAAAGTTGGAACTCCCAATTTTACAGAAATAAAAAAGATTACGAGAGAGTACTATGAGCAAATATATGCCAACAAATTGGACAACTTTTGACCAATCAACCAGCATTATCTTTTTTTAAATTGAGATACAACACACATAAAATGAACAAATCTTATGTGTACAGCTCGTTGCCTTTTTACATAGGTTGTCATCCAAGCAACTACTACCCAGATCAAGATATGAAACATTCCCTACCCCCCAACACTCTCTTGTGCCCATCCAAGTCATTTCCCACCTACCCCCAACTTAACATTAAAATGTAATTGCATTATACATTTTTTATGTAAAAGCTCCAATCTTTCACTTCTCTTAAAATATTTCTCTTCCACTTTTCAGCTTCTCCCCAATAAAATGCCTCTTTTGAACTATAAATGTATAAAATGTTTAATTGTTCTCTTAATTAGAATTTTATTTCCGTTTTTAAAATAGACGAAATAACAAATCAAAGGACCTAGCTTCTACAAATGGTTGTCATTAAAAGATGGAAGAGGAATTGTTATAGATGAAATGAATTAAGAGACGTATTGACCAAATGCAACGTGTGGACTTGCTTAGAGCCTGATTCTAACAAACCAATTGTAAAAGGATATTTCTGTGACAATCAAGAAAATCTGAGCATAGACTACAATGTAGATGACATATATTATGGATTGTGGTTAATTTTTTGTTAAGTGTGGTCATAGTATTGTGATATTGTTTTAAAATTCTTTTGATATTAGGTACACAAATAGCAGTATTTACAGATGAACCAATATGTTTGGGAGAGGCCAGATGAAGGAAGGTGGCAAACTATTGAAAATTGTTGAAGCTAGGTGATCTGTACATGAGAGTTCTGTATACTAGTTGAAAGTTCCTATAATAAAATTTTTTAAAAAATAAAACATTTCAACCCCCTTTGACCAGTAAGTGTTTAAGATGAAACAAGCAAATAAAGAGATTAGACAAGATACCAAGACCTTGGCACACAATAAACACTGTCAAAACTATCAAATGAATGAATGATAAAGCTCAGCAAACATAAGTATTGAATCATCTTACCAGTTACATCAACTGCTGAAATTATTAAATGAGCCATTTATACATTAGTCTTTTGTGAGTTTTATTAGCATGAGTCAGTACTTTGGAGCCCAGTCATAGTGTTATTTTTAAAATCTCATTTTTCAGTTCATAAAGCCAAGATTAGACATTTTGAAATACGACCACATAAAGTAAAGCCACTCTGTCAGAGAAAAAACTAGATGGCATGCTACTTTTTATAAACTACCGCAAAACCTACCTCATAGATTTGCTGTACTAAATAAAGTAAGGTACATAAATAAACACTAGCACAGCAACTGGCAGCAAACAGTAATTCAATAAACATTAGGCCCCTGTAGCAGCCACTTCCAGTGCCTACATTTCATTCGTCTACCTCTGATTTTAGCTGTGGCTAAGAGGGATGGTGCTTTGGGCACTCAGATTCACCTTCTGCTAAGTCATCCCAACTTGGGCCTTCTCCAGTACCTCAGTGCCCAATGGGCAAGTGCAAGTGGGAAGCGCAGGAGACCCAGAGTCAACCTGCAATCAGTCAAGGCATCAGTTGGTGGATAGATGCTCCTGGCCCTGTACTTCAGGTGGACAATTTCTGGAGACATTCCGTTCCTCTCTTCAGAAGGTTCTGGTGGAATTGAACACCCATTGCACACAATGGTAACATTGCTATTTCTTAAGTTGACTTTTCCTCCTTAGATCTCACACTCCCTATCACCTCACTTCTGCTTTCTGTAATCACCTAAATTAATTGCCTAAACCTATATCTGAGGTTCTGCTTTCACAGACAGTCAAATTAAGTCAATCCCTGGGCTGTAACATTAACACAGAGAATTATAATCCATTGATTTACTAGTCTCTCCTCATTCCTGGAGCACAAATTGCTCAAGGGCAGGGCCCTTGAGACATGTTTGGGATCTCCCAGTGTCCAATGGGAGAGAGATATGTAAGCTCTAAGCATAGCACCGAGCTGTGGCAGTCATTGAGGCTGTTCATTAATTTTCCCATTTTCCGCCTTCTAGGCACGTGGTAGAATTGGACTCGCAGCCCTCTTGAAGCTAAGCATAGCCACATGGCTTGCCTTCACCAGCAAAATGTGAGAATAAGCCATGCATCTTATTGCTTCCAAGAAGTGCTTGATTGCTGGTGCAATATGAGACACTGCAGCACCCTCTTTTGATGGAGCCTCCTTGAACCTGAATCCCTGAGTAACTCTGGTGATCAGAGCCCCCAACATCACTCCCACTGACCAACAGGTAGCACTAGTGAGAAATAAAACTGTTGGGTTTAGCTACTGAGATTGCAGGATTGTTTGTTACTGCAGCACTACTCAGGCTTTCCAACTGATACAAGCTGAGATAGAGTGCATATAAAGTTCACAAGGACACAAAGAGGGGTATCAAGTCTCTCCAGAGGTTTAGAAAAGTTTCATAGAGGACCTGGAGGTAAGACTTAAGAGGTGAGAGTGTTCAACTACATAATAAGGAAGAGAGAGGGCAGTCCAGACAAAGAGATCCTTGAAACAAACAAAGGCTTGGAGTCTGGAACCCCAGAGTACGTTACTGGTACTTCAAGTAGTTCCGAAAGTTTGAGAGTGGAAGAGGGAAAAAAAAGGCCATCACAGTCAGAAGAGACCATGGAGGAGAGTAATCCTTACTTAGAAGCCAGAGTTGGTAACTTGTAAGACAATTAGTTATTTTAGATAAGGAAGCGATATGATTTCTTCTGCATTTCAAAAATACTATTCTGGAAGTTGAATCGGAGGGACTGGAAGACCAGTTAGGGGACATTTATAGTCCTGGGAAGAGACCAGGGGCTCAGAGCAAGCAGAAAAGTAGGGAAGGAGCAGCCAGGACAAATATCGAAGAGCAGACTGCAGAGGTCCCTCTGAGCTCTCCCCTGGGCTCTCCTAACTTCCGGGCGTGCCTTCATCTCAGCACTTACCCCAGGGTACTGTGATCACTCATTTATTAACTGTGGTCTTCTTGAGGG
Organism: Pteropus alecto; assembly: GCF_000325575.1. NCBI lineage: Eukaryota > Metazoa > Chordata > Mammalia > Chiroptera > Pteropodidae > Pteropus > Pteropus alecto. The sequence goes on from NW_006430045.1 coordinate 374,674, forward strand.
TAAAAAAAGTTTGTTTTTTTGTTTGTTTTTTACAAATTAACATTTTACTTTATTATTCAATTTAAAAGGCCGTGAAATATAAGAGGTTTTAGCTTCCTGGAAAATGAACTTGACAGGAGAAGCAAAATGTGTCCAACAAATAGCTATGGGTTGTTAGCTTCTAAAGAGATAAGTTTCTTTGTTAAGAGTTATATTTGACAAGAGAAATTTTCTGTATTAAAATTGTTTACTATTAAATAAATTTCTCATTTCTTTTTTAAAAATTTTAATTGTGATAAAATACACATAAGAGAGTTTACTATTTTAACCATTTTTAAGTGTGCAGTTCAGTGGTATTAAATGTGCAATTACCACCACCATCCATCTTTAGAACTCTTTCATCTTGTAAAACTGAAACTCCTCTACCCATTAAACAATAACTTACCACTCTCCCTGACCTCAGTCTCTGGCAAACATCCGCCGGCAAGCACCGTTTTACTTTCTGTCCCTTTGCTTTTGACCACTTTAAGTATCTCGTAGAAGTAGAATCATACAGCATTTGTCCTTTTGTGTCTGCTTATATCCCTGGAACTCAGGAGAGTGGACCGGGTTGGAAGGAAGCTGTGGAGAAAAGGACTCTTCCAGATACGCAAAGCAGCACACAGAGCCAGCTGACATGATGCATCCTGAGGGGTATCTTGGCTGGACATAGTAGGAAGGGGGAAGGGGAAGAAGGGATGGAGGGAGGGAAGAGGGTCTGACAGAAAGGGAGATTGGAGTGTGAATTAGGTCATTTGTATGGATACTGGCAGGAATGGGGAGGAAGCCCTGAGCCATATACCCAGGCCTAGAAGTCATTTGCTCATAGGAACAAGGAGAGGCAGGGAATAGCAGAAAAGGACTCTCAGGCTGGGAGGGAAGAGTATTTGGCATGAAGTAGAAGAGTCCTGTTCCTGGGATTGACAAGGAGCTAGGAGAATCCACCATCATTTCCCTAGACCTCGTGCTGAGCAGGGTTGGGGAGGGTGTGGAAGACTTAGAGGAGAGGGAAAGTAGTGGGCTTCAGGGAAAACTAAATTTCCTCTAAGGTAGGAAGGGAAGGGAGGAGCATGTCAGGAGGCTGAGTCTGTGAGGGGGTTCCAAAGAGCTGGGGAGAGTAAGTTACAAAGAAGGAGGAAACGCCAGCATCAAGGAATGGTCAGAAATTGGAGTACATTTCCAGAGATGGATGGGAGTTTAGAAAAGGTGATTTTGCAGATGTATGGCAGTGGTGTGGGCCCTTTGTTTTCATATGGTTTCTTTTCTCAAGCTGTGAGTGCCCTGAATGGGCTGCAGTTTTCACCAGGGTTCCTCCAGTGAAGGAAGAGCTGAGTGTGGGTCAAAAGAGAAAGGGAGAGAAGTTGGAGGTTTTTTTTTTGTAATAAAGGCAACTTTTATTGGGTTTTGTTGTAATAAAGGCAAGTTTTATCAGCCTATGGATTATAAAGTTCAGACTGACTTCCCTCCTTCTTCCCTATTGGTGGCTCAAGGAATACGGTTATTGTAGTCTGGGCTAAGCACAATTGCAAAAGTAAACCCACTGCCAAAAATACTTAGACTGCCTCAGAGAAGTGTCTAAGCTTTCCTATTGTTTGTTATTTTTCAAGCCACTGCAGACCTCCATCAATATCCAAGAGTGATGCTCTGAGCTGATCCTTGACCACTTCTCACAGACATACACACAAAAATACACACATCTTTTTCAGAATGAGCTTTTATGGACTTGTCAGGCTGGAAAAGCCTTCAGAGGATAATTCCTCCACTTCACTGAACACTGAAACCTCTGGAGCCTCGAAGACTTCAAACCTGGATTAGAACCTAGACTTTCTGTCTCCTAGTCATTCTTTGCATCCCTAGTCAGATTTTATCTCTCAAACCCACTAAGAATCCTGAATTTACCTGTGAATTTGACACTACATTACAGCATTAGTTCTGCCAGCGAAGGCCAGGAGGGCCCCTCATCTCACAGTGGCAGAAGTTGGGGACTGCGAGCCAAGAAGGTATGTGGGAAAACAGTTCTACAACATCTCTCCACCAGACTATATAGGGAAACACAACCTCTTGCACAATTGATTGTTTCCATATAAAATTGTAACTGGGTAGGCTGAGCACTTGACTCTCAATTCCACCACCTATCTTAAACTCTAAACTCAGATTAGGCCTCATGTCCCATTCACACTTCCAGGAAGGAGTAGCAAGGAGACAGGATATAACACTTTACAATTTTAAATTCTTACCTTGACAGCTTTTTGTATTTCTGCTGTCACTGGAGTGTGAACTATTCTCTTGAGAAGTTTGACAAGGGAAGTGATAGGGAAACAGAATTGTTAAAGGTCTTTTGAAAATTTCACAGTCTGTCTCCCAGTTAGGCAAATAGAAAGAGAGCTATCACTGATTCAGCACCTACTATATGCCAGGCTTTCTTAAACCTCAAGTTGGCCCTGTGAAAAATCAAGGACTTTAATTCAAAGATAAAGACTCTCTGATTCAGAGGATTAAGTAATTGCCCAAGAACCCTCTTTTATTAAGAAGTGGAATATGACTTTGAGCCTGTGTCTGACACAAAAGCCAAAGTTCTTCCTCCAGTCCACATGGCCTGACTACAAAGATTTCTACAAACACAGCTTTTTAGAACAGAGAACTGGGTGGAGGCATAAAAAAGAATTTAAGAAGAGAAAGGCAGAGAATAAAGGCACCACCTAGACACTACCCCCTCCTCTCAAAGGCCATCCCTTGAGTTCAGGAATTCCGTTTGTCAGGAACATACTTTTCTAAGGGTGGATGCTGGCTGAGCTGAAGAGGAGTGACTTCAACTGTCAGTCATTTATTGCATGACTTTCATTTGCAAAACAAAACCCACAATTCCTGCAATCAAGATGTTTACTTGGGGAAACCAGATTGTGAACACATTATATAATAAACAGTTTCATCAAAGTCGATGTGTAAGAAAAATTGCTGTTTCCTGGAGGATGTGGTAAATCAAATTGGCAGGAAACAGTGGCTTCTTCACCTGGATTTGGATGGCTGAGGAAGTGTGGGTATGAAAAGTACAAGGAATGGGGTTGGGGGACGACAGTCTTCCCGGTGCTAATAAATGCTGGTGGTGAAGCTGGGGAAGCTGCAGCTTAGTTTGGTAGTGACAGACAGAAGGCAGAGGTGTAGAGTTGAGGGCAAGTTTCGTTTAGGACGGTAGGAGCTAAAACATCCTTTAAGCCAATAGGCCTGGGTAGTTACTAGCTTCAGCAGAGTTGGGACAGTCTGGAAGTGTGGCTGAAAGATCTGTGAACACATTCAACGAGGAGAGCACGCGTGGGCACAGCGACACACAACTCGGAGAGCCGCGGGGCGGTCTGGGGCCCTGGGAGGAACAATGGCTGTAACTCGGCCCCACTCGGCACAGCTTGGACAGAGCGACACCATCCTGGGAGCAGGTGGCTGAGCTGCCTGCGGGAAGACAAGCAGCGGGAGGGGACGCGCACACTAGGCGGCGCAGAGTCGGT
>NW_006430045.1:378250-378560 GCF_000325575.1 Pteropus alecto
CGCAGGCGGGCCGCGGAGCCCAGAGGCACAGAGGAGGGGGAACGAGAAAGAGAGGGGGGCAGTCTAGAACGTATTTCCGCTCTGGCGGACAAATAATACCGGCCAAAGGGGAGGCCAGGCCATCCGGCCCTTTAACCGTGTGGGGGGAGTCTGGGGAAGAAAGGGGGGTCGGGAAAGGGGGACTCCTGCTCCTTTAATTCCCTCCCCTCTTCCTCCCCGAGTTCTCGCCGCGGCAGCCGCGCGCGGGTCCTGGAACACACGGCACGAGCAGCCCCCGCCCCTCCCCCCTGACGCCCACGCGGAGCCGGTC
>NW_006430045.1:378789-379346 GCF_000325575.1 Pteropus alecto
GCAAGTAAGGGGTGTGAGGTGAGAAGAGCCAGCGTCCCGGGCACATCGGAGCCCAGAGCCCCAGGTGTCTGCTACCCCTTTCTCCGTGCTTCCGTGGGCGCGCGGGCTAGCCCCATTCTCGCGGGCGGTTGGGCTAGGGGTATGGATGCCGCTGCCCCGCCCCCGGGAACCACGCCTCCCTCTCCTGTGAGGGACAGCACCTCCCCCCGGGGCTAGGGAAACTGAGGACGAGTCCTGAAGACTGGGAGATGTGATTCTGGGGGACTGGGCAAGCATGCGGGCGAGGGGCCTGGAGCCTTGGCTTAGGAGAGCCAGAGACCTTTGTCTCTGACCGGTTTCCTTCCCAACCAGGGTTGCCCGCCCTCCCCCCCCGCCACAATGGCCTCTGGGGTGGAAGTCCTGCGCTTCCAGCTGCCTGGCCACGAGGCCGCTACACTGCGGAACATGAACCAGCTCCGCGCAGAGGAGCGGTTCTGCGACGTGACCATTGTGGCCGACAGCCTCAAGTTCCGCGGCCACAAGGTCATCCTGGCTGCCTGCTCCCCTTTCCTGCGGGA
>NW_006430045.1:379362-381359 GCF_000325575.1 Pteropus alecto
TGCAGGTGTCACTGATGCACAGTGCACGCATAGTAGCCGACCTGCTCCTCTCCTGTTACACGGGTGCCCTGGAATTCGCCGTCAGGGACATCGTTAACTACCTGACAGCCGCCTCCTACCTGCAGATGGAGCACGTGGTAGAGAAATGCCGGAACGCCCTCAGCCAGTTCATCGAGCCCAAAATAGGCCTCAAAGAGGATGGGGTCAGCGATCCCAGCCTTGTGAGCAGTGTCAGTGCCACCAAATCCCTCCTCCCTCCTGCCAGGACCCCAAAGCCAGCCCCCAAACCTCCACCCCCACCTCCTCTACCCCCTCCGCTCCTGAGGCCTGTGAAGCTGGAGTTCCCGCTGGATGAAGACCTGGAGCTGAAGGCCGAGGAAGAGGATGAGGATGAGGACGAGGATGTATCTGACATCTGCATTGTCAAAGTGGAGTCGGCCCTGGAGGTGGCACACCGGCTGAAACCTCCTGGAGGCCTGGGAGGAGGTCTAGGCATTGGAGGCTCTGTGGGCAGCCACTTGGGGGAGCTAGCCCAGAGCAGCGTGCCCCCCAGCACTGTGGCCCCACCGCAGGGTGTGGTGAAAGCCTGCTACAGCCTGTCTGAGGACGCAGAAGGGGAGGGCCTGCTGTTGATCCCTGGGGGCCGAGCCAGCGTTGGGGCCACCTCAGGCCTAGTGGAGGCAGCAGCAGTGGCCATGGCTGCCCGGGGGGCGGGGGGCAGTCTGGGGGCTGGGGGCAGCCGGGGCCCCCTGCCAGGGGGCTTCTCCACTGCAAACCCCCTTAAGAACATCAAGTGCACAAAGTGCCCGGAAGTATTCCAAGGCGTAGAGAAGCTGGTCTTCCACATGCGGGCACAGCATTTCATCTTCATGTGCCCACGCTGCGGCAAGCAGTTCAACCACAGCAGCAACCTCAACCGCCACATGAATGTACACCGTGGCGTCAAGTCGCACTCTTGTGGCATCTGCGGCAAGTGCTTCACACAGAAGTCCACGCTGCACGACCACCTAAACCTTCACTCAGGAGCAAGGCCCTATCGGTGCTCCTACTGCGACGTGCGCTTCGCCCACAAGCCTGCCATTAGGCGGCACCTCAAGGAGCAGCACGGCAAGACCACGGCTGAGAATGTGCTGGAAGCCAGTGTGGCTGAGATCAACGTCCTCATCCGCTAGCGTTAGCGGGGCAGGCGCTGGGTCCCTGGGCTGGGTGGGAAGGGGACTCCCTGGCCCAGGAATTATTGAATCCCAGAAAATAAAGGGGGAACAGGTCTTGCATGCTGGAGGAATGGGACTGTGAGTGTAAGGCTCAGAAATTCTAGGGAGAACAAATAAGGTGGCAGGTAAGAGAACATGGGGGGTGAGCATCCTGGGTAGATACTGGGAAGTGGGGTCTAATAGCAAGAACAAGAAGTAGTGGGGGTGGGGGTAGGGCACGTAGCCGAAAAGACACAAGAAGGGCTGATTGGGGGGGGAGGGGGAGTAGAGACATACAGTATTTTTAAAAAAAAAAAAATATTTTTTAGGCTTTTCTGGAGTCCTGGGTTTTAGTTTTTCTGCTTTTGTTTTCCACAAAATAAAAAATAATAATAAAAAAATTTTTAATTATACACTGGTAATTGCGTGTAAATAACTGACGCACCCTAGACAGTCTCTTATTTGCTCTATACCCGGAGGTCGCAGTTCATGTCCCTGGCCCAGGAGGGGGTGGGGGTCAGGGTCAAGGACAAGCAGGTACTGTGGGGAGCCTGAGCAGACACAGATATCCTGAGGGAAGGGCCCAAGATTCCTTGAAGAAGTGATTCTGCCTCTTCAGAAGAAAAGGATAGAAAGGAAGAGGGTTCTTTGAGAAGGTCAAGAGTATATGGGGTCCCAGAGATTGTCTTTACATAAAGGTGGTAGGAGGGAAAGGGTCCTACAGAATGAGGAAAAAAAGACTGGAAAATGTTTTATTCCTGGCTAAGCCTTCCAAGGGAGAGGTCTGACACTTCCTGAGGTAGG
>NW_006430045.1:381391-383077 GCF_000325575.1 Pteropus alecto
ATACATGCTCCTGTTTAGAATAGATCCTTGGGAGAGGGAAGGATTATTGAATCCCAGAAAATAAAGGGGGAACAGGTCTTGCATGCTGGAGGAATGGGACTGTGAGTGTAAGGCTCAGAAATTCTAGGGAGAACAAATAAGGTGGCAGGTAAGAGAACATGGGGGGTGAGCATCCTGGGTAGATACTGGGAAGTGGGGTCTAATAGCAAGAACAAGAAGTAGTGGGGGTGGGGGTAGGGCACGTAGCCGAAAAGACACAAGAAGGGCTGATTGGGGGGGGAGGGGGAGTAGAGACATACAGTATTTTTAAAAAAAAAAAAAATATTTTTTAGGCTTTTCTGGAGTCCTGGGTTTTAGTTTTTCTGCTTTTGTTTTCCACAAAATAAAAAATAATAATAAAAAAATTTTTAATTATACACTGGTAATTGCGTGTAAATAACTGACGCACCCTAGACAGTCTCTTATTTGCTCTATACCCAGAGGTCGCAGTTCATGCAGGTGCCATGCCTGAAGGAGCCTTGACAGGAGAGCTGTGACAAGTGGGATCTTCTGGCCAGGGACCCTCCCAGTTCTGCAACCTCAATATCTGTTTGAGACCTCAAAGCACAAGTGTTCCATGATTGTTTGGCAATGGTGATAACACCTGACCTGCTCCTCTATTTGAGGAGTTTGGTATCAGGATTATGCTATAGGTATTACGCTCACTGAAATTGTAAGCAGGAGCCTATATCTGGGCATTTTTGATCTGGGGAAAGGGTCCATGGCCTCAGGAAAGCTAAAAAACACTATTTGGATTAGGGTACGGGGAAAACTACAATTCCCAGAAAGCTCTGGACTAGTTCTTAACCACAGACTACAGTTCCCAGAAGGCTTTGAATTGGCCTCAGGTGCCCTATATCCCAACCACCTGCCTGTGTCAGATACTGTTTGTGAAATCATGTTTTCTTAACTTTGACCAGAATGTAATTCCTAAAGGGATGGTACCCTAAATCGTGGTATCAAGGTTGTACATCGTGACCTAGTACCATTTATACTTTCACTGTCGGCTGGGCCTGACTGTGAAGTGTTTGGCAAAAAAGGTTACTACAGTGTCCCCAAACAGTAATGCCTCTTGGGCCACTGGGGGCTTATCTGGATCCCTAGTGCATGTGTGGTGGTGTAACATGTATGGCATTAACAGAAGAGACAGCCCCAGGTTTTCAAAAGGGGACATGAAGCAGCATGCTAGAACCAGCCAAGAGTAAAGGTGTCCTCTGCGCATCCCCATTGTCCCCTTCTTGCTCATTAGAGGAGCCAGGCCACAATTGGGGTCAAGCCTTCTATCTGGTGACCCAGAAACTGGAAAGCAACCAGAAGCAGGAGAAGCACACGCGGGTCAGATTGGAAATACAGCCGCTGAAGAAAGCCGGGAGGCTCAGACGTTCCGCTTGTTACCTAAAACCTGTTGGGGGATGGAGAGACCACACGCGGACCAAGGCGTTCCTTCAGCCGATGAGCTGAAGCCAGGAATGGCAGAATTCTCCCCCACAGTCCCCAACTTAAGGATGCCACTGCCATTTCCAAGGCCGCTCTCGGAGGAAAATGGCCAGAAAGCGCGCAGTGGCTCCTTTAAGGCTCCTCCTAGCCCGCCCTCCCCGCCCACGTGACCCGGGGCGGTCGCGCGCCGGCTCAGCCCCCAGCGCAAGC
>NW_006430045.1:383495-408359 GCF_000325575.1 Pteropus alecto
CCCCTCCTCTCCTCTCAGCCCCCGAGATGCGAGGTCTACCGAGAGGGAGGGGGCTGATGCGGGCCCGGGGGAGGGGTCGTGCGGCCCCTCCCGGCAGCAGAGGCCGCGGAAGGGGGGGCGGCCATAGAGGAAGAGGTAGGCCCCGGAGCCTACTCTCTCTTTCCAGGGCCCAGGCGTCCTGGGCCCCCCAACTTCCTACCGGGCTAACCAGCCCTCTTATCCCTTGTGTTGCCTCTCAGGGGGAGGCCCCTGCTGAGATGGGGGCGCTAGTGCTGGACAAGGAGCCCAGAGGAGCCGCGGAGAGAGGTGAGTGCAGCAGAAACTAGCCGAGCTGGACCTTCACCTCCCCAAACACAGAATCTCTTGAGCCCTTAGCCCTGAACTTTTTCTCTTCCCTTACAGTTCATGGCTCTTTGGGAGACACCCCTCGTAGTGAGGAGACCCTACCCAAGGCCAACCCCGACTCCCTGGAGCCTGCTGGCCCCTCATCCCCAGCCTCTGTCACCGTCACTGTCGGCGATGAGGGGGCTGACACTACTGTAGGAGCCACATCGCTTATTGGGGATGAACCTGAGAATCTGGAGGGAGATGGGGACCTCCAAGGGGGGCACATCCTGCTGGGTGAGAGGCAACGGAGCTAGGGGTGAGGTGGGGTATCCTCTGACTCTGTCTTCCCTCTTATCTTGCCTCTGCCTGCCTGTTTTCCAGGCCATGCCACAAAGTCGTTCCCGTCTTCCCCTAGCAAGGGGGGTGCCGGTCCCAGCCGCGCCAAGATGTCAATGACAGGGGCTGGAAAATCACCCCCATCAGTCCAGAGTTTGGCTATGAGGCTGCTGAGTATGCCAGGGGCCCAGGGGACGGCAGCAGGAGGGCCTGAACCCCCTCCAGCTACCACGAGCCTGGAGGGGCAGCCCAAGGTCCACCGAGCCAGGAAAACCATGTCCAAACCCGGAAATGGACAGGTGAGGACTGGGGGAAAGGTTGTGGGGGTGGAAGAGTCCAGTAATTAACCCTCAACTTCTCGTGAGTTTTTTTTTACAATTTAGCTTCAGGCTTTTTTTCTGATCCATTCACAGTTTTACATATTCACCAAGGGGCTACTTTGTGTCAAATTCTGGGCTGGTACTTAATCTGTGAACTAACAGGTTCCTGTCTTGGAGTTTACATTTTTAGAGTAGAAGGAAGAAAAGTTAAAAACTTATTTATGTAGTTAATTATGTCTTAATTACTCTTAAGATAATGACTGTTTAAAGAAACTTCAAACCACTCTTCTTTTCTACCTCAAAGCAAATCCCTAAAGAACTTTTTCCTCTGAAACTGCCCCTGCTCCATTTTTGAAGGTTGTACTCTTACTGGGAAGGAGATGAGGGCGGCGGAAATGACCAAGGAGGGAAATGACGGAGGCCCCAGAATCTCACAAGCTTCATGACAATATTTTTAGGGCTCTTGGTAGCATTTTGTTCTGGGTGTGGTTTGAGTAGCTTTGGTCAAAGCTTTAACCTTTGTTTTCTCATCTGTAAAATGGGAGGAAAGGGCCTACTGTACCCTTGAAGAGATAAGTGAAGGAAGGTTAGGTGTGGGATGTGCTTGACACGCTTCTCGGGAAACAGTTCTTGTTATAGCCACGTTCTGGTTACTGCAGCTTCAGATGGCATTTTTGAGGATGTGGCTCACCACCTCACCCCCATCTGGTACTCCAGGCTAATCCGGGCAGAACCATAGACGCTCCCTGACCCTAAGTGTGCTCCCTCTTGGTCCCCAGCCCCCAGTCCCTGAGAAGAGGCCCCCTGAAGTCCAGCATTTCCGAATGAGTGATGACGTGCACTCTCTGGGAAAGGTGACCTCAGGTCAGTCCCACCCCCACCCACCCACCTGCAGCTTGATATGGCCTGTGTTGAGGGTTTAGAGTACTAGCCTTATTCCTTTCTCTCCTTCCAGATGTAGCCAAAAGGAGGAAGCTGAACTCAGGAGGTGGCCTGGTGAGCTGGAAGAGGCAGGGAACTGGGCCTTTCCCCCTGGGGGGGCTGCTCCAAGGGAAATGGGTTGGTGAAGGAGTGCCAGTAGCTTCAATTGTTCTGGTCTTTTTCTAGTCAGAGGAGTTAGGTTCTGCCCGGGGTTCTGGAGAAATGACCTTGGAGAAGGGAGACCCCAGGTCCCTGGAGGAGTGGGAGACGGTGGTGGGGGATGACTTCAGCCTCTACTATGACTCCTACTCTGTGGATGAGCGTGTGGACTCTGACAGCAAGGTGAGAGAGTGCTGGCCTGCCTGCCCCCATATCTAGGGCTCGCTTGCCAGTCTTTCCTGTGCTCCTTTTTCACCTTTTCCTTTTTATTTTCTGAATACCCACTAATTCACTGCCTTCTGCTCTCAATAACTTATTGTCATTTATGCTGCACCCCATTCCATCCCCTTGCCATTCCTCACAGTGACCACCATCCTGGGCTTTGGGTTTAGCATCCCATTTCGTGGTTTATTTGTTGTTTATTTATTTACTCCTTTGTTGATGCTTGGTTTGGTTTTATCTCATATATATTGCCTATGCACTATAATGCTTATTCTGGCCTGTTTTGCTTTTTGTTTAATGTCTTCATCGTGAAAACTTTCAAATACAAATGATCTTTGAACAACTCAGATTTAAACTTCGCAGATCCTTTTATATGTGGATTTTTTTCAGTAAACAAATATGTTTTTTGTGATTTCTTACAACTTTTTTAGCTTATTTCATTGTAAGAATATATAATACATATAACATATAAAATGTGTTAATTAACTATTTATGTTACTGGTAAGGATTCTGGTCAACAGCGGGCTATTAGTAGTTTAGTTTTGGGGGAGTCAAAAGTTATACCTGGATTTTCAACTGCATGGGGAGTTAGCACCCCTAACCCTTGTGTTGTTCAAGGGTTATCTGTATACACAAAAGAATTGATGAATAAGCCCCATGTAGCCATCACTTCAACAATTTACAATACACAGCTGGTTTTTAAAAATAGTTTAACATTTTCTTTCAATTACAGTTAACATGTGATATTATACTAGTTTTAGGTGCACAATGTAGTGATTAGACATTTATGTAATTTACAGAGTGATCACCCAGTAAGTCTAGTATGCATCTGACACCATACATAGTTGTTACAATGTTATTGACTATATTCCCTATCCTGTACTTTACATCCCTGTGACTATCTTTATAACTGGCAATTTGTACTTCTTAATCCTTTCCCCTTTTCACCCATCCCCCCAAATGCCCTCCCATCTGGCAATCATTTGTTCCCTATGTTTGTTTCTGTTTTGTTTGTTTTTTAGATTCCATATAGAAGTGAAATTACGTGGTGTTTGTCTTTCTTTGTCTGACTTATTTCACTTAGCATAATCCCCTTTAGGTCCATCTGTGTTGTCACAAATGGCAAGATCTCATTTTTTTTATGGCCACCTAATATTCTATTGTATATATATGCCACTTCTTTATCAATTTGTCTGTCGATAGTCATTTAGATTGCTTCTGTATCTTAGCTTTTGTAAAAGATGCTGCAATGAATATAGGGATACACATGTCTTTCTAAATTAGTCTTTTGGGTTTCTTCCGATAAATGCCCAGAAGTGATCCCACTTCTATTTTTAATTTCGTGAGGAACCTCCAAACTGGTTTCCATAGTGGCTGCACCAGTTTACAATCCCACCAACAGTGCACAAGGGTTCCCTTTTCTTCACATCCTCACTAGTACTCATTGTTTGTTGGTTTGATAATATCCATTCTGACAAGTGTGAGGTGGTATCTTATTGTTTTAATTTGCAGTTCCCTGATGATTAGTGACCCTGAGTATCTTTTTGTGTGTCTATCTGTATGTCCTCTTTGGAGAAATGTCTATTCAGGTCCTCTGCCCATTTTTTAATTGGATTGTTTGGTTATTTGGTGTTAAGTTATATGAGTTTCTTATATATTTTGGATATTAGCCCCTTCTTAAATGTATCATCGGTAAATATCTTCTCCCATTCAGTACGTTGTCCTTTCGTTTTGTTGATGATATCCTTTGCTGTGTGAAAACTCTTTGGTTTCATACAGTCCCATTTGTTTCTTTTTTTATTTTTTTCCCTTACCTGAGGAGACATATCTAAAAAAAAATATTACTATGAGTAATGTCAAAGAGTTTACTGTCTATGTTTTCCTCTGGGAGTTTTATGGTTTCAGGCCTTAACATATAAGTCTTTAATCGATTCTGAGTTTATTCTTGCATATGGTGTAAGAATGTGGTCCAGTTTTATTCTTTTGCATATGTCTGTCCAGTTTTCTCAGTACCATTTATTGAAGAGACTTCTTTACCCCATTGTGTATTCTTGTCCCCTTTGTAATACACAGCTGATCTTGACACTCATGTACTCCTCCCCCAACACACCCTTACTGAATTATTTTAAAGCAAATCCCAGACGTTTCGTGTTATCTAGAACTATTTCCATTTGTATCTCTAAACATAAGTCCCCTTTCTGTTTAACATCACTACATGAGTTTTCACTGCTAAAAAATTTACCAATGATTTTTTAATGTCATCACTTTGCTATCAGTTAGTCTTCACATTTCCTCAGTTGTTTCATAAATGGGTTTTTGTTTGTCAAAATTCAGATGAGGTCCTCACATTGATTTGATTGACATTTGTCTTATGTCTTTCTTGACATGTAGGTTCCCCTGTCTTCTAAAAAAAGTTTTCTTGCCATTTATTTGTTGAAGAAACCAACAATTCCTACAGAATTCTTCACGTTTAGGACTGGGTCAGTTGGATGGGGATTGACATGTTCCTCTCTGCCCAATATTTCTTATAAACAGATCTAAAAGTGTGATCAGCTTCAGGTGCTTCTCTTTTTTTTTTTTTTTTTTGGCAAGAAAACTTGATCACTGGTCTGAGTGCTTCCTGTTGCTTCACATCAGGAGACATAGAATATCTGGTCTTTTATTAGAGGTGTTAAAATCAACTTGTGGATTCAGGTGATTTCCACCTCATTCTCATTATAAAATTCCTCATCAGCTTTTCGTTTAGTGTTTTTAGCCACCATTGGTAGTCTTACCTCTTTATGAACTTCATAAAAAGAATATTATACCATACATTTGCTTTCTGGAACTTTTTTTCTGAGCCGCAAAGCACGAGCACACATGTTGCATCTAACTGTAGCTCTTTTTCGTCGCTGTATAATATTCTGCATCCCCTCTCTTTATCCAGCTCTTTTCTGCCTGTCTTGCTTACATTCATCTCCGTTAGAGAGCCATCCCTGGATAGGCATTGTTTTCTTTGTCCCACCGTATTGTTTGAGTCCTGGGGTTGGATGTGACCTGCCTGCCTCTCTCCCAGTCCGAGGTGGAAGCTCTGGCTGAACAACTGAGTGAGGAGGAGGAGGAAGAAGAGGAAGAAGAGGAAGAGGAGGAAGAGGAAGAGGAAGAGGAAGAGGAAGATGAGGAGTCAGGCAACCAGTCAGACAGGGTGAGAGCTAAAGCCTCGTGTCCCCAGGGGGTGGGGCAACGCAACTAGTGGTCTTAGTCCTTGGGAGGGAGTGTAGTCTGGGGCCCAGCTTGCTAACTCTCTTCCTCCTCCCCAGAGTGGTTCCAGTGGCCGGCGCAAGGCCAAAAAGAAATGGCGGAAGGACAGCCCATGGGTGAAGCCATCACGGAAACGGCGGAAGCGGGAACCTCCGCGGGCCAAGGAGCCGCGAGGTGAGGAGGCTCCCCTGCTTTGGGGGCCCTCCTCCAGCCCCACTCCCAGCCCCCAGAGAGCGTGCACGAACACATGCTTATGCATGTACACACGCATGTACCCACGTATCTGGCACCTGTGAGCTCGCACTCTCACTCTCTCTATCTCTGTGTCAGGAGTGAATGGTGTGGGCTCCTCAGGCCCTAGTGAGTACATGGAGGTCCCTCTGGGGTCCCTGGAGCTGCCCAGCGAGGGGACCCTCTCCCCCAACCATGCTGGTAATTGCCAATTGCTGGGATAGGGAGCCACTAGGGAATACCCTCAGGGCCGGAGGGAAAGGGGAGGAGGGGAACCCCACTGGGTGTCCATGGCCAGGCATTGGGGGTTCTGGAGCATGGAGGGAAAGGCAGGCAGTGTGGGGTGAGAGGCCCCACCAGGAGTCCCAGTGAGTGAGGGGCAGGATCTCCCTCAGCTTCCTTTTTCCTCTGTCCAAGGGGTGTCCAACGACACATCTTCGCTGGAGACGGAGCGCGGGTTTGAGGAGCTGCCCCTCTGTAGCTGCCGCATGGAAGCACCGAAGATTGATCGTATCAGTGAGAGAGCAGGGCACAAGTGCATGGCCACGGAGAGTGTGGATGGGGAGGTGAGCCTATGGGCCGGGAGGAAAGGTGCTGGGGGCATCCAGCCACAGGCCCCAGCCTCACCTCTCTTCTCGCTCATCCTCACTGATCGCAGCTATCCGGCTGCAACACCGCCATCCTCAAGCGGGAGACCATGAGACCATCAAGCCGCGTGGCACTGATGGTGCTCTGTGAGACCCACCGCGCCCGCATGGTCAAACACCACTGCTGCCCAGGTTGTGGCTACTTCTGTACAGCGGTGAGTGACCGTGGAGCAGAAAGGCAGCATGCCTCACAGAAGAAGGGGCTCCCATAGCCTAACCACATTTTTTCCCTGCCCCAGGGCACCTTCCTAGAGTGCCACCCCGACTTCCGTGTGGCCCACCGCTTCCACAAGGCCTGTGTGTCCCAGCTGAACGGGATGGTCTTCTGTCCCCACTGTGGGGAGGATGCATCCGAGGCCCAGGAGGTGACCATCCCCCGGGGGGATGGAGTGACCCCACCAGCTGGCACTGCAGCCCCTGCCCCCCTACCCCTGGCCCAGGATGCCCCCGGGAGAGCAGACACTTCCCAGCCCAGGTACTGGCCTCCCTCTTCTCTACTGTCTATTCCCTGTCCCCTCCCCATTACTCCCAAGACATCAGCACCTTCTCCCTCAGCGCCCGGATGCGAGGGCATGGGGAGCCCCGGCGTCCACCCTGTGACCCCCTGGCTGACACCATCGACAGCTCAGGACCCTCCCTGACTCTGCCCAGTGGGGGCTGCCTGTCAGCTGTGGGGCTGCCACCGGGGCCAGGTCGGGAGGCCCTGGAAAAGGCCCTGGTCATCCAGGAGTCAGAGAGGTAAGTGGGGGGTTGCTCTCTAGCACAGCCACTAGGGTTGGGGCGTAAGGGCAGATCTGCAGGTGTAAACGCTGATGCTCGAACCTGAGGAGCTCACCTCTCCCTCACCATGGTAGGCGGAAGAAACTCCGGTTCCACCCGCGGCAGTTATACCTGTCAGTGAAGCAAGGGGAGCTGCAGAAGGTGATTCTGATGCTATGTGAGTATTTCACTCAGTTCAAGAAACCTTGATTGAGCACCAGTTATATACCAGGCACCAGGCTGGGGCCAGCAGTATAGCAATGAAGGACTTCGTCCTTGCCCCAGAGAGGTTACCTGTCTCGCCCAGCAGCACTAGGGGGCAGGGCTGCTTTGAACTCGGTGCTCCTGGCTCCTTCATTCTCAGATAGATAAGTGCCTCAGTGGAGGTGAGAACAAAGGTCTAGAAGGGGCCCAGCCCCAGACTGGGGCCCTGAGGAGCCTTCCATGGAGGAAGTGCCACCTGTCCCCCCTTGCTCGCTTACCACTTGTCCCTCCCTCTCCTGGTGTGGCGGGCTCTCCCCGAAGTGGACAACTTGGATCCCAACTTCCAGAGCGACCAGCAGAGCAAGCGCACGCCCCTGCACGCGGCCGCCCAAAAGGGCTCCGTGGAGATCTGCCACGTGCTGCTGCAGGTCAGCACGGCCCGGCCCTCTGCCTCACTGACCAGGCCCTTGGACCCCCTCCCCTGCCCAGCCCCTGTCTGGCACCAGCCCACATACCCCTCCTCACAGGCTGGAGCCAACATTAATGCGGTGGACAAGCAACAGCGAACACCGCTGATGGAGGCTGTGGTGAACAACCACCTGGAAGTGGCACGCTACATGGTGCAACGGGGAGGCTGTGTCTATAACAAGGTGTGGTGGCTGGGCAGCAGGGCCCAGGGTCTGGGACCGGGTTCGAGGTGCCAGCAAGAGGACTTATCTCCCCACGTCTCCTTCAGGAGGAGGATGGCTCCACCTGCCTCCACCATGCAGCCAAAATTGGGAACTTGGAGATGGTCGGCCTGTTGCTCAGCACGGGACAGGTGGATGTCAATGCTCAGGTGAGAGGCGTGGCTGCGCCCCTCAGAGTCCTTGTGCTACCCTCAGGGGGCTTTGGGCCCCTTTTCAACATCAGCTGACCTCTGACCTCTCCCCTGCATTTCATGCTGCTCCAGCCTGTCTCCATCTCTTTTTCCTCTGTTCATTTGTATTTCTGTACAACCTCTCTCTTTCCTGCATTCTTTTTATCAGTTTTCAGAATGAGTTGCTATCCTAATCTCTGGAAGTGTCAAATGAGATTATTAATTCTTAGTATTTAATTTGATAGATGTGTTTTAGTCTAGTGTATTTATTCTTCATCCTTGAATAGTCCTGTCCTTTGTCAACAAGAGCCCCTTGAAGTTGGCTCCTGTAACTTTTGATGTGACCCGGTAGCCTTTGAGAGCGTCTTTACCTTTCAACACGGTTCCTACGCCAGACTCAGAATCTACAGTTTCTCTAAGAAGTTCTTGTTCCTTTGGGTAATATTTTTAGATATTACAGTATGTGTGTACCTAGGGGTAATTGTCACTATTGAGTCACTGCTTCTAGGACTTTTTAGTAGGCAGACCTAGGAAATGTGTATTTTTTAGGAAGAAAAAAATTACTCCATACCGTTGAGCAACAGACACTATTGGTCTCATTTTATACTTGAGAAAATTTAAGACCTAGAGACATTAAGTGACTTGCTCAGAGTCTCACAGCATGTGAATGATAGAGCTGGAACTCATGCTGAGTCTGGCTCCAGGGCACATACTCTTGACCATATGCTGTTTTGGTGAGCAGGCCTGGCTGCTGGGGCAGAGCAGGGGCTGCCCTCCCCCACCACACCTTCCTCTCTCTCCACCCACAGGACAGTGGGGGATGGACGCCCATCATCTGGGCCGCAGAACACAAGCACATTGAGGTGATCCGCATGCTGCTGACACGGGGCGCCGACGTCACCCTCACAGACAATGTGAGAGTCGTGTGGGGTAGAAGAGATGGGGATGGCCCCAGGCCTCTGAACAAGATGGAGGCTGGGTTCAAGGGCTCACTGCCTGTGCCCATCCATTCCCTTCCCACCTCAACAGGAGGAGAACATCTGCCTACACTGGGCCTCCTTCACCGGCAGTGCCGCCATTGCCGAGGTCCTCCTGAATGCCCGCTGTGACCTCCATGCTGTCAACTACCATGGGGACACACCCCTGCACATTGCAGCCCGGGAGAGCTACCATGACTGCGTGCTGTGAGCCCCTGCCCACCCTACACCCCAGATCCCCTATGCCACCTCTCATAGCTGCAGACCCCACCGGCTTCTGTGCCCTCCCAGGTTGTTCCTGTCACGTGGGGCAAACCCTGAGCTTCGGAACAAGGAGGGGGACACTGCGTGGGACCTAACTCCTGAGCGCTCCGATGTGTGGTTTGCACTCCAGCTCAACCGCAAACTTCGGCTTGGTGTGGGAAATAGGGCCATCCGTACTGAGAAGATCATTTGCAGGTGAGTGCTGAGCCTTCTCTGTCCTAGAACTGCCTCCCGCTTCTCCCCAGGTCCCACTGAACCCTCAGAACATCTTCCAGGCCCTCCTCAGGCCCCAGTGAATCCCCAGAACCACCTCTAGTCCCCTCTACTAGGGCTGCCAGAGCAAATAAAAATAGAGGATATCCAGTTAAATTAGAGTCTCAGATGAATAGAGCATACTTTTTCAGTATTAAAGCTTCCCATGCAGTATTTGGGACATAATTATACTAAAAAATTATTTCTTGTTTATCTGAAATCTGAATTTTCTGAGTAGTCTGCATTTTATCTGGCATCCTCACTCCCCATGCCCCAGTGAACTCTGAGAACCACCCTCTTCCCTCCCCTAGCCCATACCCCAGGAATTTCCTCAAACCTAGGGGAACCCTCAGCCCATACTCTGGTCCCCATCCCCATCTCCCTTCTGCCAGGGATGTGGCTCGGGGCTATGAGAATGTGCCCATTCCATGTGTCAATGGCGTGGATGGGGAGCCATGCCCTGAGGATTACAAGTACATCTCAGAGAACTGTGAGACATCCACCATGAACATCGACCGCAACATCACCCACCTGCAGGTAAGGGGGCCTGGGCCCTCCTAAAGGGACACCAGGGTC
Source organism: Pteropus alecto (assembly GCF_000325575.1). Taxonomy (NCBI): domain Eukaryota; kingdom Metazoa; phylum Chordata; class Mammalia; order Chiroptera; family Pteropodidae; genus Pteropus; species Pteropus alecto. The sequence goes on from NW_006430045.1 coordinate 393,790, forward strand.
ACCAAGTACGTAGGGCACGTTGCAGGCCAACAAGGGCACCTGGCCAAGGGAGTGGGGACTGGAAAGGAGTTCCTGTGTGGGCTCAATCCCCCTGGAGAAGGGGTCCTTTTTCTAAGACACACAAAGATATCGTTCAGGCTCATGGTAGCACGAGAGACATCCCTTCAGCAATATCTAGATTCCCCTCACCACCACCCAAGATCCTAAAACATGGACTCTAGAGAAGGGGCAGCAGTTGGGGGGCAGGAAGCACTGAAAGGCAAAGGTCAATTCTAGGGGTTGATCTGACCTTGCCTTTCACCCCAGCACTGCACGTGTGTAGATGACTGCTCCAGCTCTAACTGCCTGTGTGGCCAGCTCAGCATTCGCTGTTGGTATGACAAGGTACTCACCCTTGCCCTGTCCACAGACACTTGTCTGCTCCAGAGGAACTGGCCTTGAACTCTGACTCCCTGGGACCTTGTCCCTCACCTCCTATCCTGTTGGGGAAGTGGCAGAGAAGGCAGGGCAGGACCTGGAATTCCTTGGATTCTGCCATGACATTGGCCTAGCCCAGGCATATGCAAATGAAGGAGGATGGTTGTGGGTTCTTGATCTCAGAGCATATGCAGTGTCCCCCAGCCCTGCCTCACTTGTCTGGGTTTGGGTCAGGGGAAGATTTTTCTTTGGAGTCTTGAGGGTCCTGGGCAGCTGAGGTGGACACCACGTAGAAACTACTGTCTTCCCATCCCTCACCCCAGGATGGGCGGCTGCTTCAGGAATTTAACAAGATTGAGCCCCCACTGATTTTCGAGTGTAACCAGGCCTGCTCCTGCTGGAGAAACTGCAAGAACCGGGTAGTGCAGAGTGGTATCAAGTGAGGCCCTGCCCCACAAGCCCCCCTTCATCCCACCTTACTCCCCTTACTCCCCTCTGGTGCGCTTCTGGGTTCATCCACCCAACATCACCCTCTCTCCCACACCCAGGGTCCGACTGCAGCTCTACCGAACAGCCAAGATGGGCTGGGGCGTCCGAGCCCTGCAGACCATCCCCCAGGGGACCTTCATCTGCGAGTGAGTGGGTCCAGGGGTACCTTGGCCCCTGGGGGTAAGGGGCTAGGCCGCAGCCACTGCTGACTCTCAGGCCTCCCTCTCTGCCCTTCTCCCTGGCGGGCCCCATCTCTTTTCACTAGTCCTCCAGCCAGCCTCTTTTGCCCAGCATCCCCACATCCAAGTGCCCTACCTGCCACCGCTCTGCTCAGACCACAGAGCTCTCCATCACCACTGCCCACACCTTTCCTCCTTTCCCCTCTATTTCCCAGCCTCACACATCCTCTCCCTGCCCTTCTGAGCTGGGGAAAGCAGCAGTTTTGGAGACAGACATTGGTTTGAGCCCCACTCTGCTGCTGGGTATTCTTGGCTAAGTTACTTCACCTCTTTGAGCCTCATTTTTCTTGTCAAAATGGATGTGATACCACCTGTTCACCTCAGGGCCCTCATTCCTATCAGTTCTCTGCCCAGCATCTGTAACCTCTGCCTGTCCCCTGGCTCCTATTCCATAGTCTTCAGACTTAATCTAGGTCTCCTTTAGCCTTTCAAATAAAAAAAATAAAAATAAAAATAAAAAAAAAAAAACGCTTTTGCCCCATTTGCCTATTTAGGGGCCATTCATTTTCTCTCAGTCATGTCATCTCTCAGCTTCTCAAACAGCCCCTTCCTCCTGGGCCTTAGTTTCTCCACCATTGGCTCACTGCTCATCCTTACCAAAATCTGCCTTTGTCCTCACCCCTGGGCTGATGCTATCTTTCAACATTCCTCTACCATACCCCCTGCTCCATGTTCCTCGATATTTGTTTTCCTGGCATCTGCCACTTCCTTAGCTCTGGCTCCTATGACGCTGTCTTAACCTCCAACCCATCCATCTTTTCCCCTTACCAGCTCCTCCCTCTCTGCTTTACAAATGTGGGCATCCTCACCCTTGGCTCCTTCCTGGAGTTCTCACAGGTCCTGTGGCTCGGTCCCTTCCTGCATCCCTGACCACTCTCCTGTCCTTCCACCTGAAATTGCCACCACCTGCTAGGTGATTCCTAGTCCACAAACCTTCCAGTGTCTAAACCTGAACAAATTTCCCCACCCAAGCCAACGGCCTACAAATAATGATCCCCAAACACCAGAGGCTTGGTGTTTTTGTGCTTGCCCGAGTCTTCCTCAGCGCAGCTCCAGCCCTTCTCTTCACCTCTCCTACCACTAATTCTCCAGCTCTCCTGGCCCACTGACCTCTAGACTGTTCCCTATACTTGTCAGTCCTCCCTGTTCTAGCTACTCAGTGTGGACCCCAACTGGCGGGAGTGTGCCTTGTATTGACCCCTCACATGCCTATGTCCCCATGTTCCTCTTCCTGATCCCCCCCTCCAGAGCAGGCCACCCACTTCCTCCCTCACAGATGATGTCCACTGCCCTCCAGGCCCACTTATGCCTCAGGTCACCCAGCCCAGTCCCAGCAATGTTGCTCTGTAAGATTTAGACACTGACTGGGGTAACTGACGTAGTGGAAGAGAATTCTGTGTGGTTGTGAGGAGAGACAGGGCCTGCAGCCAGCTCCCAATAACCCCTGCTCACCTTTAGAACCCTCTGCTTCCTGCCCAACAGGTATGTCGGGGAGCTGATCTCCGATGCTGAGGCCGATGTGAGAGAGGATGATTCTTACCTCTTCGACTTAGACAACAAGGTGAGCCAGAGACCCCTCTGTCTCCTACTTCCAGTAGCAGCTGGAAACCTGGGTGGTCAGTGGATGGGGACTTGTCCAGGCACAAAGGGTAGTGGTAGATGTGAAGAGTGCTGCTTTCCCCTCAGGATGGAGAAGTGTACTGCATTGATGCCCGTTACTATGGCAACATCAGCCGGTTCATCAACCACCTGTGTGACCCCAACATCATCCCTGTTCGGGTCTTCATGCTGCACCAAGACCTGCGATTTCCACGCATTGCCTTCTTCAGTTCCCGAGACATCCGGACTGGGGAGGAGCTGGGGTGAGGCAACCCGGGGCTTAGCCAGGGGTGTGGGAAACAGCAAGCTTGAGACCAGCAGCTGAAGGCTAGAGAGTGCTTGATTTGCAGGCATATATTAGAGCAGACCTTCTCAGCTGTCCATGTGCAGAAGTGTCCCTGGAGGGCTTGTTATAGTTGAATAGTCCAGAGCCTCACAGATTTCGATTCAGTAGGTTTGGGATAGGGCCCAAGACTGCATTTCACACAATTTTCCAGGCAGTGCTGGTGCTGCGGATCCATAGAATGTACGAGGACTTCGAGCCTGTCAAGAGATGATGGGGGTGGGTGCCACAGTCTCTTTTGGGGAGCAGGACCCACAGAGGTTTTGGAGGGGGCCTGGGCAGCTGGGTCTTGGTCCCACACGCCTCTTGTGCTCCTCTAACAGGTTTGACTATGGTGACCGCTTCTGGGACATCAAAAGCAAATATTTCACCTGCCAGTGTGGCTCTGAGAAGTGCAAGCATTCAGCTGAGGCCATTGCCCTAGAGCAGAGCCGTCTGGCCCGCCTGGACCCCCACCCCGAGTTGCTGCCTGAGCTGGGCTCCCTGCCGCCTGTCAATCCCTGATAGCGGACCACATTATCCCACCCCCAGCCACCAGCTCAGCAGCTGCCTCTGTCACTTGCTGTTCACAGCTCACACCCATGGGTGATGCCATCTTCTTTCCCCCTAGCCCTTCACACATTCCTTGGCCAGAGACCCCAGCCAGGCCCTGGAGGTCTGACAGCCCCTCTCTCCCAGAGCTGGTTCCTCCCTGGGTGGGTGGACTTCAGGGCTGGTCATACCCCTATTCCCCATCCTCAGCTGAAGTTCGATGAATTGAAATGGGCCTCTATACCAACTGGTTTCCTTTGTTCTCAATAAATATTGGGTTTGGTAATAAACAGGGTGATTTTTGGGGGGTGGCAGGGGAAGAAGCATGCACAGACAGAATGTGGATCTAAGGGGCAGAGCAAGATGGGAAGCAGGGTGGACAGGTGTGCCTGGTGTGGACAGTCGCCCAGGGGGAAGGAAGGGTGGTGGTGGGGCCACTGTAGGCAGGGTCTAGTCAAGAGCTAAAAGGCAAATCTCAACACTTAATCTTGGCTGGAGGGTAGGGGTGCGAGTGTACTACAGTTGAGGTAGTTTGCAGATTTTTGAAGTATTCTTAAGAGCATTCCAGGTCTTTTAGGACATTGTCCGTTGGGGCCCTGCAGCAAGCCCCTGAGCACCTGTCCCTGGCTCTGCCTTCCGGCCCTCCACCTCCTCCCTCCACGAGAGTTAAGGAAGCACGAGAGTCTCGGGGACCACAGGTGGAGGTGGGGCTGTGACGTGGGAGGGCGGGGCAGGCAACAGGTGAGTTGCTAGGTCTCCCGGGCTCCATTCACTCCGGAGACAGCCATGGGGGCGAAGCAAGACAGGGACGGGGACGAGGCCTATGGTGAGGCTGGGGGAAGGTGGGGTGGAGGCCAGGACCCTGCAGAGGGAGGGAGGGAGGCCTACCTGGGCGGCTCCAAGGAATGGTGTCTGGGGCTGGTTCCAGGGAGAGGAGCTAGGGGAAGTCCTAAGTCCCTGAGGGGAGGATCGGCAAACAAGCTGACAGGAGGCAGAGCCAGAGTCCAGGGACGAGGTTGGAGTTCAGGGACTGGAGGCCATTAATGAGGAGCATTTGGGGAGTGAAGCTGGGGTCTCCAAGAGTAGTTGGGCCTGGAGTCCTTGAGAGGAGGGGTTTCAGGCTTGGACTGGGGCGTGTGGGGACAAGGATAGGGCCCAGGCTGGGAGTGTCATTTTCTGTAGAGCCTGCAGCCTGTGAGAGATGAGGCTGGCCGCTGGGCTCCAATCAGAAGGAATGGCTGGGGTCCCTGAGAGGAGTTTCAGCCTGGACCCTGGGTCTCTGAGGAGGAAAGGTGTTGGGGGTCTGCCTAGCGGGGTCTCTGTGAGCGATGACAGGGGAAGTGGGTTGTGCTGGGGCCTCTGTGAGGACTTGTGGCTGAAGGTCTTTATGGAGAGGGGGCTGGATGGACCTGCCTCTCTTAGGAGGGGAGCCTATCTGGGGGTATTTTGAGGAATAGGGGCAGGGGCCTTCTGGGGTTCCTATGAAGGATAATGCCTGAGGAGAGGGGGAGCAAGGAACCTATCTCCAGAATCTCTGAAGAAAGAGGGCTGGGAGCCTGTCCCAGGGATCTGAAGATTAAGGGTGGACAGGTATGCCAGGAGAGGGACTTAGGGACCACCAGCCTCTGGGATCCCTGTGAGCAGTGAGGGCAGGGGCCTGCCTGCAGAATTCCCTTGGGGCTTTGAGGGAGGCCTCGAGGGGAGAGAACCCCGAGAGAGGGACCTCCAAGAGCTGACGCTTGGGTCTTAAAGAGGGCTGGCAAAGGGGCAGTGAGGACTTCCCAGGAGACTTCCTTGAACAGCTTTGGATCAATCATTGACCTCATGTCCAAGAGCCATGAAGGGACAGAGTCCAGAGCACCTGCCGAGAATGGACCCCACCCCTTCCCACATTCTTGCCCAGCCCTCTGCCCTCCCTCCTCAGTGCCCACTCAGGACCCTGTCTGCCTGGCCCCACCTCCTCTCTGTGTGTACTCAGGGAGGAACAGGAACAGGACACAGCCACAATCTCAACCACAGAGCTCAGGTGTCACCCTAATTTGATTGCTTGCCCAGAGACTTGCAGTGGCCTAGAGACCGAGGTCTCAAGTGGGGGTCGAGAGGAGGCTCCTCCCTCACCAGGCCCTGTAGGAGTTGATGTCTTGGCTCCAGTTTCTTTCTTCATAGCCTTGGGCAGGGGCTACAACCTCCCTGAGGGGCTCCATCTGTGCCCACTCTGAGTGGAATAAGTGACCCTTAAAGGCTCCTCCTCCCCTTCCTCTAAGGCTACCTGAGTGGTGTTCATGGTGAGCAATTGACCTGCTGACCAGGCCTTGATCCTACCTTTTTATGCACTCCAGTTTCCCTGTCCTGCCAGCCTGCCCCCATCCATTTCCTTGTGAACCCCTGAGGGCAGGGAAGGATTTGGGAGAGATGGGAAATGGAGAGAGAAATTCCTCTCAGTACCTCACTCTCAACACTGCTTCCCATACCCCTTAGGGAAACCAGTCAAATATGACCCTTCTTTTCAAGGCCCCATCAAAAACAGGTGAGTTCTGGGCACTGAACTAGTGGGGGCAGGGGTATCTTGTTTTTGCTGTGTATTTGCTGAAATATCGGTAAGAGGGTTATGAAAAAGAAAACTCCTGCCCAAGTACAGTGGGGGCATTGTCATGTGTAGAGGGGACACAGAAGCTTCCAGGGTGCTGGTGATATTCTGTTTCTTGACCTGGGAGCTGGTTACACAGGCGTGTACCCAGCGGGAAAATTTTTCCAGCAAAGCGCTTAGGAGTTAGGCACTTTTTTCTTATACTTCAGAGGAAAGTTTACCCACTCAGAAAAAGGTTTTCTTTGAAAAATGAAACCTACTGATCGATGCCCATTCTCCAGCATCCCCCAGTTCTCCAACCCATGACTTCCCCAGACCATGCCCAACATCTCTTCTCCAAAAGCTTCCTCCATTTCTCTCCCAGGAGTTGCACAGATGTCATCTGCTGTGTCCTCTTTTTTCTCTTCATTCTGGGTTACATTGCAGTGGGGACTGTGGGTGAGTTTCCAGCTGTGCAGAGCTGGGGCAGTGGCTGGAGGGTAATAACCCAGGGAGGGACCATACCCATGGCTGCTCCCTATGAAAAGTCCTTGCCCTCCCTCTCCAGTGATTCTTCTGTGTGTTTCTGTGTCCAGCCTGGCTGTATGGAGACCCCCGGCAAGTCCTCTACCCCAGGAACTCTACTGGGGCCTACTGCGGCATGGGGACAAACAAGTGAGTGTGGAAGAAGGGCAAGAGGGAGGTGAGGTCAGGGATGAGCAGGGGACACCACAACATTCAGGCTGCAGACTCTTTCTCTGTCGTCCTCCCACCCCCATCCTCCCACCTCCTTGAATCTTACCGCTCCAGGCCAGCACATTGAGTAGCTTCCATTGCTGGGCAGTTGGCTTCTAAGCCACCCCCAAATTGGGAGGCAATGTAGGGTCATGAGTAAGCCACATGGGTTTTGGACTTCAGAGACTGGCCTTTGAAACCCCAGCTAGGCTAAGTAGGTTCTGGTTGTGTGGCCTTCAGCAAGGTACTCCACCTCTCTGAGTTTTGATTTCCTCAACTGAAAGGCAAGGATGACCCCAGAAGTAATGCTGTCAGTACCCATAGGCAGGAAACAGTCAACAGCAATAAACCTCTAGCATTTATTCTGTTCCAGGCAGGCAGTGTACTTTATACACACAAACTCATTTAAACCCTATGGAGTGGGTACTATAATTTTACACATGATGGAACAGAGGCAGTGAGAAATTAAGTGACTTGATCGAGGTCACAAAGCTGAGTATTGATCTGGCTCCCATGTTCATGCTCTCAATCATTTGTAAGCATGAATTGCTCAGCTCTGTCTGAACAATCTGCATTGCTGAATGAGTCTGAGAAATCTTTTCAGTGTCTCCCGTACCTCCCAGCTGTATTGAGCTGCCCAAGGCCATGACCTGGGTGGTGCATGTCTGAGCCACTGTACTCTTGAGGTACGGCGAGTTGTCCCTGCTGACCCCAACACCTGACACACATGCTTCCACCCCTCTTGCAGAGATAAACCCTATCTCCTGTACTTCAACATCTTCAGCTGCATCCTGGCCACCAACATCATCACAGTCGCCGAGCATGGCCTTCAGTGTCCCACTCCCCAGGTCAGAGCCTGGGGCCTGCCTCTGCCCAAATCTCCCCCAGGTCCAGGTACCAGCTCTTCAGCATGCCCTCTGCCTGCAGGTGTGTGTGTCCTCCTGCCCAGAGGTCTCATGGGTGGTGGATAAGAATGAGTTCTCACTGACAGTTGGAGAGGTCTTCTACACTGCAAACCGAAGCTTTTGTCTGCCAGGGGTGCCCTGGGATATGGTGAGCACTGGCCCCAATGTTATCACTATCATCGAGGATGGACCACATGGGTAGGGGTGCCAGGGGAAGCTGGGTAGATGACTGGTGGTAGTGGCAGGGGGGCCTCACTCCTCCATTCTGCTCTGTGTCTGTGTGTCTATCTGTCCTCCCCACACCCTCCAGCCAGTGCTCGAAAGCCTGCGACGAGAGCTCTGTCCCAGTTTCCTCCTCCCTTCCACTCCAGGTGAGAAGCTGCATTCCTTCCTCAGACATCAGCTTGTCCTATATTTTTATTGCTCAAATGAGGAAACCAGGCCCAGAGAGAGCAGTCGCACAGCTCAGTTACAGCGGTGTTTATTGTGCACCTGTGTGTACCAGGCATTGGGAATAGACACAGGGAAAATGACACCTGCTCCATGTTTGAGCTACGTGCTAGGTGGAAAGATCAGAGATGTTCACAAAGAGACCACATGGGAATCCCATGAAAACACACATGGCGAATATACCCACACACATTTACGTATATGCATAAAAGACAGGCTGGAAGAAGTTTATCCAAGTGTTACAAGTGAATGTAGCTGGGCAGTGGGATCACAGTTGACTTTTTTTAATTCTGTTTGCTCTTCTTTCCAATAGTAAATGTTATTTTTTTAATGAAAAAAAAAAGTTTTAATTATAGCATGAGAAAGGATATCCAGTTCTCAATATAAGTACAATAGAAAGGATCTCAAAGGAATGCTCCAAAGTCAAATCTAGATTTAAATTTCCAGCTGTGTGGTCTTGGGCCAATTACTCAACCTCTCTGAGCCTCGTTGCCTCACCTTTAGAATGTAAATGCCAAAGAAATTTTACCGGCAAAGTTGTTAGAAGGGTGATAATAAATGCTGTAGGCACATAATAGGTGCCACAGGACATGGCATAGGCTTCCTGGGGAAGGGGAGGTGGAGATGGAGCTAAATGGGGAGTGATGAATGGGATATCTGGAGGAGAGCGCTCAGAGAGGCTCAGCAAGAGTGAAGGTACAGTGATGAGGGGAAAGTGGCTGTGCTCAGATGGTGGGGCCTTGAAGCCTCACCATGAGGTGGGCACTGGAATGATGAGGCCTGTGCTGTGCCATGGTCTCCTTGGCATTTTGTCGGTGGCAAGGTTGGGGGTGGAGGCGTTGTAAGAGTCAGGCCAGAGGGGAGGAGGGTCTGACCCAGGCAGCAGTGCACAAAGGGAAGAAGGGGTCATTAAAAGACAGTGAAGGAAGCTTGGGCTGGGCTTCATAGGCAGGAACTTCCTTTTGGCTGTGGAATCAAGAGCAGCCCTCTGAAGGGGCAGAGCCCATCTCACCTTCCTCCCCTGAGGGCACTGTGGGCTGGGGTGGGAGTCAGAGACTTTCAAGGCAAAGCTCTGGGCCCTCCCACCCAGGAGCTGATTCTCTCCCTGCAGCTCTGGGGCGCTGTTTTCCATGGTACAATAGTACTCTGCCAGAACTCCCAGGGATCTCCAGCAACACCTCCATCACCCAGGGGATCAGGTGGGCACCCCCAGCCCCCACATCTCTGTCCTGTGCCCCTTCCAAACCACAGCCCCATCTGACTCTGTCTCTCTCTGCAGTGGTCTCCTTGACAGCCTTAATGCCCGTGATATCAGCGTTAAAGTCTTTGAAGATTTTGCCCAGTCCTGGTACTGGATTCTTGTGTGAGTCACTAGATTCCCCTTCTCCTTCCCTTCTCCCTCCCTGAGCCTCATCCCTTAGCCCAATATCTGAAACAGAGACTTTGGATGGGGGAGGAGGAGCCAGAGCTCAGAATGGACCCCAAACCCAACAGGATTTATAACATAAAGGGAACCAGGGGTGACCCTCACCTGTCTCACCCTACCTATAGTGCCCTAGGTGTGGCTCTGGTCCTGAGCCTACTGTTTGTCCTGCTTCTGCGCCTGGTGGCTGGGCCCCTGGTGCTGGTACTGATCCTAGGAGTGCTGGGTGTGCTGGCATATGGCATCTACTTCTGCTGGAAGGAATATCAAGTGCTGCGGGACCGGGGTGCCTCTATTACCCAGCTAGGCTTCACCACCAACTTCAGCGCCTACCGCAGTGTTCAGGAGACCTGGCTGGCAGCCCGTGAGTACCCTGCCCCACTGTGAGCCAGCTACCCAAGCGCTGCCTGAGCCATGCCCGGCTCTGGCCCTGACCCTGGCCCCTCTGCCTCTGTCCACCCTCAGTGATCGTGCTGGCTGTGCTTGAAGGCCTCCTGTTGCTCATGCTCATCTTCCTGCGGCAGCGGATCCGCATCGCCATCGCCCTCCTGAAGGAGGCCAGCAAGTCAGGGCCTGTCTGAGAGAGGGATGGGGCAGAGAGCAGGGGTGTGGGCCTGGGGTATGGGCCTGGGGTGGGTGTGCTAGGCAGGTGGCAGGGAGCCTTAGCGGAGAAGGGCAGAATAGCACAGTGGTTAACACTGCCATATGCAGTGATTAATACAGCTGAGTGACAGCCTTTCTGAGCCTCAGTTTACCCATCTGTGAAGTGGAGGCAGTCATTGTTTTTACCCTGTAGTATTGTCCTGAGGATGAAACGAGTTAATGTCTCAAGTGCCTAGAACATGAAGCAGGCCTTCCAGAAGAGTTGAACATGGAGCAGTTATCGTTGTAGTGGTGATGGTAGTTAGGTGGGATGGCAGGAATCCCGGCAGAGGGGAAAAGCAGCAGCTTGCTCCCAACCAAGACTCGCCTGCCAATTCAATTGGTCAAGACATCATACTTTAAGGACTCTCTCCCCTTACTCTCCCTGAAGCTGCCCCAGGTCGTTTCTCTGAGACTCTAGTTACCTGCTTAAATCCCTTAAACCTGATTTATTCAATTCAATTCACTTTGGGAACACCTACTGTGTCTAGTCTGGGAGATGGAGCAGGCCCTGGTGGGGCAGAAGTGGAGCTGGGGCCAGGGTCTTGCTGGTGGACAGCACTCATGTCCCTGCAGGGCTGTGGGACAGATGATATCTGCCATGTTCTACCCGCTGGTCACCTTTGTCCTCCTGCTCATCTGCATTGCCTACTGGGCCATGCTCGCTCTGTATCCTTTGCCCACATAGTTGGGCCCTCCTAGAGTCTGTGAGGGCAGAGAGCAGAAAGGAGAATGCTGGCCCACATAATGCCTGAGTGCAACGGGAAGAAGGAACCCCTCCCTTTGGGTAGGCACAGCCTGCCCTGGACAGAATTAGAAGAGTGAGCCCAGGCTGATTTCCAGCCCCTTTGTGCAGTGGACATCCTGCATGAGCACCTGGGAAGGAATCTTTGAGAAGGGGACGTGTGGAAAGCCCCATGTGACCATATTTTCCTTGACTCACCTCTGGGTACCTGGCCACATCAGGACAACCTCAGTATGTCTTCTGGGCGCCCAACATCAGCTTACCCAGCTGTGAGAAAGTGCCAGTGAATACGTCATGTGACCCCATGGTGAGGGATTCGGAGTGGACATGGAGGGGGCACGAATAGGGCCAAGGGGACCCTAGGGACCAACTGGTCCAAATGTCTCATTGCGCAAAGGAGACTGAGGACCAAAGAGGGAAAGGGGCTCACTCAAGGTCACAAGCCAGGCCCCCAGCAGAGCTCGAAAGGGAGCCAGTAACTCTCTAATGGTCCTCCCCTGAACCACCTATTACAAAGGGAAGGACACTGAGACCCTGGAAGGAGGCATGCTGTGCCTAAGGGTAGGGCCGGGCTCTAGGGAAGCTGGATACCAGAACTTCTGTACCTCTCCCCAGGACATTCCTCTTCCAGAGGACCATGAACCACCTCATCCAACTGAGTATCAGTCCACTCATCTGTAAAATGGAGCTAATCATAATACTGGTCTCTCAGGGTAGCCTAGAAGATTAAATGCCATTTGGTACATAAAGTACTTAGTTCAATGCTCGGCACCTGATAAGAGCTGATAACTGTAGATGGGTTTTGTTTAGTTGTTTTTTATTATTATTATTATTATTATTATTATTATTACTTTAATCTTCCTCCCTTGAAATAGTGCCCCAGGCAATAGGTAGGTGGGAAACTCTTGGGGGATTTAGGAGAGAAGGTGCTTCCCCAAACTCTCTCCTGAGAGATTGCCAGGAAGTAGCACTTGACCTCTGAGAATTTACTGTCTTCAAAGCTTTACTGTGGCCACCTGCTCTGAGCTGGGACTGGGGGTTCTGCCTGCAGGCATTAGCTCCGCTCTAAAAAGGGAGAGGAAATTTGGTTACATTTATAAAGGACTCACTATGTGCCAGGCACTGGCTATGCAAAACCCCAAATGACCTGGTTCTTGGTTTCAGCTTGCTCAGGAGCTAGCATTGGAGACTGACACAAACCCACAATTACATACAAAGCAGAAAGTGATTTGTTTTCTTATTACAAAATTTCAAGGTCTATGGCCATGCCACCCTGAATGTGCCCGATCTTGTCTGATCTCGGAAGCTAAGAGGGTCAGGCCTGGTTAGTACTTGGATGGGAGACCACCTTGGAATACTGGGTGCTGTAGGCGCTTAAAAAAATTTTCTTTTCAAACATACTTAGTTTCAGCAATTATCAGGATTGTTATCATACTTGCTAGAAAGGGTTATTTTTTATTTTTGTGCTTTTTACTTGTTATTAAGGAAATCTTCAAGCACATACCAAAGTAGAGAATTTCTGTACCCAGATTCCACACCTTTGACTTTCTACTGTTCTTGTTTCATCTTTCTCTCCACCCTCATTCCTAGCTGCAAATACTTTTTCTAGAGTTTAAAGCAAATCCTAGATATTATGCTCTTCCACCTATAAATATATCAGTATGGATATCAACAGATAAGGACTTTTAAAAAGCATAACCACTAACCATTATCACACCCAACAAAATTAACAATAATTCCTTAATATTATCTGATACCCAGTCTGTTCGATTTTGATGGAAAGCATTTTGGTTGAAGTTGCAGAAGATGCTCTGGGAAGGGACTGCTGACTAAATGCCAGGCTCTTGAGAACTAGGCGTTGGTCACACTGCCACCCCATACACACACTGTTAAGGCTTGGCCCACAAGGCCTGGGAGCTCCTATGCCTACCTAGAGACTGAAAGAAGTGAATTATGCTCACACATAGGTAGCCTGAACCCAGTTTAAACTTGGAGATGTATCTCCTGGAAGGAACCAGCTTCCCAGCTGGGGGAAGCTGCTACTTCCTTCCCTCTACTCTGGGAGTGGCAGGAGCTGGCTAGTAATGAGCCTACTCTGTGCCCCACAGGCTCAGCCCATGAACTCCTCGTGCCCAGGGCTGATGTGCGTCTTCAAGGGCTACTTGTCCACAGGCCTGGTACAACGTTTTCTCTTCAACTTGCAAATCTATGGGGTTCTGGGGCTATTCTGGACCCTCAACTGGGTACTAGCCCTAGGCCAGTGTGTACTGGCTGGGGCCTTTGCTTCCTTCTACTGGGCCTTCCACAAGCCCCGAGACATTCCCACCTTCCCCCTGAGTGCTGCCTTCATCCGCACACTACGGTAAGCCTGGGCTGGGAGCTGGGGAGTGTGAACTTGGGAGTCCCAGGGGTCCTGGAGCTGCCTCTGACGGCCTGATACCTCTGCAGTTACCACACCGGATCACTGGCATTTGGGGCCCTCATCCTAAGCCTTGTGCAGATAGCTCGGGTCATCTTGGAATACATTGACCACAAACTGAGAGGTGAGCAGAGGTCAAGGGCTGGGGAAGGCCCAGCTGAACAGCTGAATCCTTGGGCAGTCAGGGGCCAGTGTTCAAACCTGAGCCCCCTGTCCCCTAGGAGCCCAGAACCCAGCGGCCCGCTGCATCATGTGCTGCTTCAAGTGCTGCCTTTGGTGTCTGGAAAAGTTTATCAAGTTCCTAAACCGCAACGCATATATCATGGTGAGACCCACTGCCTTAGCAGCCCCTTGCTCCAGGGCCCAGACCCCCCACCAAGGCCCAGGTGAGCTCTCCACAGGTAACTCTGACCTTTCCACCTCACCCAGATCGCCATCTATGGGAAGAATTTCTGTGTCTCAGCCAAAAACGCCTTCATGCTGCTCATGCGGAACATTGTCAGGTCAGACTGTCCTCCACCTCGTGATCTCCCACCTAAGGCCTACTTCATGGGCATGCTGTGCTCAGAAGGGCCTTGCACTTGCTTTAAGCTCTGCTGCCTCCCTCCTGAAATGTGAACAATTCTCATTTTGCCTCTGTCACAGCAAATTATATAGTCAGTTCTGTTCCCAGCCCTGCCAGGCCTCTTACCCCCAACCTACCCCAACTCCCCATGCAGGGTGGTTGTCCTGGACAAAGTCACAGACCTGCTGCTGCTCTTTGGAAAACTGCTGGTAGTGGGATGTGTCGGTAAGGACCAGGGCGGGAGTTACAAGGAAGAGGGCAGGGGTGCTGGGAAGCTGAAGAGGTGACCTTAGAGGAGTGACACTGACCTCCAGACCTCTCCCACAGGGGTCCTGTCCTTCTTTTTTTTTACTGGTCGAATCCCAGGGCTGGGTAAAAACTTTGAGAGCCCCCACCTCAACTATTACTGGCTGCCTATCATGGTGAGTGACGCCCCCCCCCCCCCCCCCTCCCTTACCCCCTTAACTCCCCACAGCAACAAAAAACGGCTTGTGGCTTCCCA
>NW_006430045.1:410245-426814 GCF_000325575.1 Pteropus alecto
CTGGGTAAAAACTTTGGGGGCCCCCACCTCAACTATTACTGGCTGCCTATCATGGTGAGTGACCGCCCCCCCCCCACTCTCTGCCTTACCCCCTTAACTCCCCAAAGCAATCATAACAGGCTTGTGTCTTCCAGACCTCCATCCTGGGAGCTTATGTCATTGCCAGTGGCTTCTTCAGTGTTTTTGGCATGTGTGTGGACACACTCTTCCTCTGTTTCTGTGAGTGACCCTTCTATCACCTCTCCCAACATCAAGGTACAGGCCAGTTCAGGCTTTTTTGAGGACTTGGTGCTTTTCGAAATAGTAACTTTTTGAGTTAAAGGAGTCAAAGCCAAAGGGAGCCTCTTCTGATATCCTCAGGCCAAGAGTTTGGGGAAAGGAGGGAGAAGTTAGCTTCTAGGTTGGTGGTCTGCTCCAAGATAGAGCCTCCCAGGGGAGAGGCCACCTGGTATCATCCCGCAGGAAACTTCGGGTAGAAGTAATCCTCATGAGACTTCCCAGCAGGTGGCTGTAGTGAGCAAGGATTTTCTTATCCTGTATACATCCATTCAGGCTTTAGTAATAGACAGGTATTTTTTTCCCTTAATCCTTATCAGGCTATGAAATATACTATTACTGACCCCACTTTACAGATAAGGAAACTGAGACTACATAACCTACCTAGAAAATTACAAAACCTGTCCCCCAAAACAGCCATTGGTGGTATACAGTCTAGAAACCCGACGGCTTGTCTCTCATTCCGGGATTTTCCCGGGAGTGCGGAGGCCCCCAGGGTCCACTCTAACTTGTTTATGTCGTGGCTCAGTGGAAGACCTGGAGCGGAACGACGGCTCGCCGGATCGGCCCTACTACATGTCCAAGGCCCTTCTGAAGATTCTAGGCAAGAAGAACGAGACGCCCCCAGGGGACAAGAGGAAGAAGTGAGAGAGAGAGACGCGGCCTTAACCCGGGGCTGCACCCCGCATGTACAGCCTCCTAGCTTCATTCCGCCTTTCAGATCTTGATTTTGTAGTAAAATACTTTATTAAAGATTGATGTTTTGTTTTCTCAAAAAGTTTGGTACTGCTTTCATTCTCTCCTCGAAAAGCTACCCTTTTCTCCCCGCCTGGCACTTTAAAATACGCCCCCGCCCCTGCGACGCGCCCCAGCTGCCGTGGCCAATCATAAGGCTCCTGGGGAGTAATGCCGGCCCCTTCTTCACCCCAGCCAATACGCTTCCCTCCTGGGTCACGCGCGTCCGGGCTTCAAAGAGGGCCAATAGGAAGAGCTACCTTGGAAGCGCCGAAGGGTCACGTGGAGTCGGAGTGTGAGAGGACCAATTAGAATCGCGGAAGCGCAGTGACTAGGCGTGGGACGTGTTGCTGGGGGGAAGGGGTGTGTGACACCTGAGAGTTTAGAGGGTCGGGGTCAGCTGACTGACTCCAGCCCCGATTTAGTCCTGACGGCCAGTGTTGCGGTCGCCACGGAGTAGAGATGACAGCGGAACGACCCCGCACAGTACTCCTGGGCAGACATGGGGGACCGCGGATGCTGGGGTATAGGGGAGTCTGTAGGGTTCAGGTATTTGCTGTGAACTTCTTGTTGCTGTTGTCTGCGGCAGTATTCGGGGCTAGGGCAGAGAAAGACTTCAGTATGGTGAGTCACCGCTCGCATAGCGCTACCCCGGACCCACTCGGGCTGTCTGTTTCTGCTTGTCCGCTAGTAGCGGGCTATTGAACTCCCTTTCCTCCGCCGGCGTTTGAATGTTCTCTGCGGGACCTTGTTTCCTCTATCTGCTCCCAGCCCTCTATGTCTTCAGGCCCTTGTCTTCCTCCTCTTCCTCCTCATTCGAGCTCCTTCCCCTTTTGAAGTCCCCTCTTCTTCCCGAGGGCACCTTTTCCCCCTCGTAGCCCCTCCGCCGCTCCAAGGCCCCAGCTTCCCTCCAAACTCTCCTCTGGATTCCCCTTCCTTGTTCTGGGATCCCCGCCCCCTATCGAGATCACCTTCACCCTGCCTCTTCCAGGGGAACCTGACTCTGAGCCGCTATTCATCCGTCCTAAAACCCCAAGTCAAGTTCGTCCGTGTTGACCCTTCCTCTTCCCTTCGCAGGTTCAGCCGCTGGTGACCATGGAGCAGCTGCTGTGGGTGAGCGGGAGGAAGATCGGCTCTGTGGACACCTTCCGCATCCCGCTCATCACAGCCACTCCTCGGGGCACTCTCCTTGCCTTTGCTGAGGCCAGAAAAATGTCCACGTCTGATGAGGGAGCCAAGTTCATTGCTCTGCGGAGGTCCATGGACCAGGGTATAAAGATTCCTGGGTGACAAGAGCTGGTGTTAGATTGGATGGGTGGGGAGCCTGACACGCTTTGACGTAGGGGAACTTAGAGGGCTGGAAGCCTCGGTTCCTGAGAAGGAGAGGTAACCTAAGGAGAGAAGGTGTCCAGGGCAGTGATCTGGAAATTGGAATCACCAAGGAGTTGAACATTCCTTCAGTGAGCACTTACCGTATACCTGGCACTATTCTAGGTTCTGTGAATATAGTTATGAACAAAACAGCAAAAAATCCCTGCTGTCACAGGGTTTATATTCTATTGGGAGGAGACAGACAATAAGCATAATAAATAAGTAAATGTATTTTTGTGTTGAAAGGCGATAAATGCAATGAAGAAAAATAAAACAGGATAAGAGGTATGGGGAGTGCTGGAGGTTGATTATAATTTTCAGTAGGTAACATTTAAGCAAAGACTCAAAGGAGGTGGCCGAGTAAGCCTGGAGGAGGAGTACACCAGGCAGATGTGCAAAGGCCTCGAGTAAGGAAGTGTTTGAGGAATAAAGAGGAGTCTGTATATGGCTGGATGGAGTGAGTGAGAGCAAAATAGTTAAGGTCAAAAAGGTAAGGAAGGGCAGGCCTTATAGGCCCTGGAGCCATTGTAAGGTCTTGGGTCCCTAGTAGGAAGTGAAGGTTACAGGGAGGGGTAGAAAGGGCACTTCAAGAGTGCTCATCCTGGGTTTCTTCCCTTTTTTCTTCAGGCAGCACGTGGTCTCCTACAGCATTCATTGTGGATGATGGGGAGACCCCTGATGGGCTGAACCTAGGGGCAGTGGTGAGCGATATTGATACAGGAGTAGTATTCCTTTTCTACTCCCTGTGTGCTCACAAGACTGGCTGCCAGGTAGCCTCCACCATGTTGGTATGGAGCAAGGACGATGGTGTTTCCTGGAGCCCTCCCCGGAACCTCTCCTTGGATATCGGCACTGAGATGTTTGCCCCTGGACCGGGCTCTGGCATTCAGGTCTCTGTCCTGAGACTGGTGGAGGGGGCTGCCTTGTAGAGTTTGGGAGATGCCCCTAAATGGACTCCTTCCCAGGGTGAAGGTCTCGTGAAGTCAGAGTTTCTGTCTTAGATGGGATCCCTTGTAATAAAGGGATATCCTGGGAGGAACACCTTACCACGGGAAGATGGAACTTCCCATCTGTACTAATCCATGTGGTGCCTGTGCAAATTAGAAAAAAACACCCCTTTGGGCAGACACAAGTGTGTGCCATGGTGCAAAGCTTGGTGGTTGAGCACAGGTTGGGTTTAAGCTCCCATCCCAGCTGGGCCCCTTCGTCCTGTGCACAACCTGTCCAGCATATGCCCTGGATGTCCCAAAGGAGCTTGTTCTCCAAAAGAGCGTCTTAATTCAGGCAGTGGCTGTGAGATCCTTCTGGGACCCTCAGCAAGCAAGGACAGAACTAGAGGGGACCAGATGTGTCTTCACACTTAGGAGGTCATGGGTTCCCCTTCCCCTTCTCTGAGCCTACCTCAGTGTCTCTCTCTGTAACACCCAGCTCCCTTTCCCACAGAAACAGCGGGAGCCACAGAAGGGTCGACTCATCGTGTGTGGCCATGGGACACTGGAGCGGGATGGGGTCTTCTGCCTCCTCAGTGATGACCATGGTGCCTCCTGGCACTATGGCAGTGGGGTCAGCGGCATCCCTTATGGCCAGCCGAAGCGGGAAAATGATTTCAACCCCGATGAGTGCCAGGTCGGGAGTCAATGGGCTGTTTCCCACCCACTCCACTTGCCCTGTCCTCCAGAGTACCTTTTCACTCACAGACCCAGAGTCTGGCTCCCAGCTTTGTGCCACCCAGCCTTGCTTCCTCAGGGACAGGGCTCTTTGCCGGGCCCCCTGCCTGGATCTTCCTGAAGTCCTGTTCTCTCTCCTTAGCCCTATGAGCTCCCAGATGGCTCAGTTGTAATCAATGCCCGGAACCAGAACAACTATCACTGCCACTGCCGAATCGTCCTTCGCAGCTACGATGGCTGTGATACACTGAGGCCCCGTGATGTAACCTTTGACCCCGAGCTCGTGGACCCTGTTGTAGCTGCAGGAGCTGTAGCCACCAGCTCCGGCATTGTCTTCTTCTCCAACCCAGCCCATCCAGAGTTCCGTGAGTGTCTGCCAGATGGTGTGGGTGGGGGAGCCCCTGTTGTCTGGAGAAGGCCTAGGCAGAGACTATCCTTCCCTGACTCTGCTGCTGTCTCTAGGAGTGAACCTGACCCTGCGCTGGAGCTTCAGCAATGGTACCTCATGGCGGAAAGAGACGGTCCAGCTCTGGCCAGGGCCCAGTGGCTACTCATCATTGGCAGCACTGGAGGACAGTGTGGGCAGGGAGAACCAGGCCCCCCAGCTCTTCATCCTGTATGAGAAAGGCCGGAACCACTACACAGAGAGCATCTCCCTGGCCAAAGTCAGCATATATGGGACGCTCTGAGCTGTACACCTGCCACAAGGGTAGAAGACACTGGACTCAGCCTTCAGGACCATGGGCTAAAGATGCCTAAAAGACAGTTTCACCTTCATTTAGACCCTAGCCTTTTGCAAAATCAACTTTTCTTTGACAGGGAAATAACTCCGTTAGGACTAAAAGCCTGTCTTCTACTCCCGCACAGGAAGTTCTGCCCCCACCTGGGAGCATTTCCTTTCCACATCACTGGGTCTGGCCCCCTTACCCTTTCTTCTCACCCAGGACAATAATTGATCCTTTTTCTTGGGCAGGGTTAGGTGAGCCTTTAGAATTGAATAATGTGAACTCAGGGAATTGGGGAAGGCTGAGCTTCCTCTTTGAGGTAAGGTACTGGCTTTGGAGAAGATTGGTGAAGGTCCTGGGAGGGCAGGATGTTTGCTTTCAGGGTAAGAAAGTAGATGCACCACCTACCTTTACTATTATGAATCAAAATGTTTGTAACAGAACGTTTTTAATGAAGGACAATGAACATGTGCAGTCTGTGGTTTGGTCAGTGCCCATCTTCATGTCTGTGTGCCTCATGTACACCATGAGGCTGGGAATGAGCTGGGGAGGAAGCTAATGTGCTTATGGCCTCTGAAAATCTGACTTTGGCAAATCAAGTACTTCTTTCCCTTTCACGTTCTTTCTTAGCCCAGAAAAACAGATTGATCTTCACTGGTGTAATGCAGAGTGGGAGGGGGACCCTCAAATATATTTAAAAATCTGCTCTGTTTTGTATTTCTAAAATGAGTGGGGTGCTGTCCTCCACAAGGCAGGAAGCAGGTGTGTACAATGCAGATGGGAAGCCTCTTCCCAAGCCAGCTTGTTAGAGAATAAACACAAATTTTGAGAAAAGAAACAGCATCTTCATCCTAAAGCAGATGCTGAGAAAAGAACCTGGGCAGCTGTAGGTGGTGGGAGAGCCACAGCTTTCCTCCACTTGGAAACAAAATACAATGCCTAGATGAGGTGGTAAGAATGTCTTTCAGATAGAGGGATGAAGGCTACATTCATCTGCAGTTAGAGGTTTCACTTTCAACTGCTTCTCTAGGAAATGTTAGGGTAATTTATTCTACTGATGAAAAAAGTGGAATAATCCCACTGTATGTGAATACATGGTATAATTTTATTTTATTATATTTTATCCATAATTTGTGATCAATAATGCATTCCTTCAATTTTTTCATTTGTAGACATTTTCAAAAACACTCAAAAGTAAATAGCTTAATGAGCCCCATGTACCAAACATCCAGTTTCAACAGTTATCAAGATGTTGCCATGTTGCTTCTGATCCTTTTTTCTACTCCTTTCCTTTGCTGAAGTATTTTAAAGCCAATCCCACACCTCATGACATTAACCCCTTCGTTCTTAAGTATTCATCTCATTCTTTTAAACAGCATTTATTATATAACCATCGCACACCCAAAACATGAATAATAATGCTGTGGTATCACCCAATAACCAGTCCATGTTCAAATTTCATTGTGTCTCAAAAATGACTTAGTAGACCCGTTCAAATCAGGATCCAAAGAAAATCTACACATTGCATTTCGATGTCTCCTAAGTTTAACTTACAGTAGTCCTACTGCCCCCTTTTTTCATACCATCTACACAGAAATAGGATCATTTGTTCCACTCTGGATTCATCGGTTATGTCTTCAGAGTATCATTTACTTCTTTCTCTGTTCCTTATATTTCCAGTTAACAAACCTGAAGTTTTAATTGGATTCAGATTCCATTTGAGGGGACAAGATTTCTTCACAGGTGCTGTGTGCTTCTTGCACTGCCCGCCCCCGCCCCAGGACAGGAGGCAAGTACTGTCCTACCCTGTGAGTAAAGAAAAGGTTGAGCAGTGGGTTCAGGTGGCCATAGCTTGATCCCTCCTTTGTAAGGTTCCCCTGTCAACCTTCCAACTGACAATTTCATCTACAGATGAATTTTACCTGAATCAATTATTTAATGAGGGGTATGAAGTGTTGATTTTAAAATTCTGTTGTTTTGTCCTCATTTATTAGCTGCAATTCTTCAGTAAAAAACGGCTTGTCCTCTTCAAGGCTGTTGGGTTATCCTAAAGCATGGTTTGTATGGGAAAGGCAGAATAAGTGCTAAATATCCCTCTTTAATTGCCAGTTCTCGGAGTAAACTGATAAAATACTTTGCCCTGGCCATAAACCACGTTGTTACTACACAGGAGGCACATGTGGAGGCAGAACCTGTGGGCCCACAGGAGGAAGCAGGGGGACATGTAAGAGAAAAAGAACAAGGAGAGAAACAGGCAGCATGGTTGTGGAGTCTGCTTTTCTAACACAGATCACAAAATAGATATGATGCAAAGAAGAATTGCAGCAACTGGGACATCTGCTGTTTAACAACCACTAAAAATTACACATCTGACAGTCTTGCTGACAATATTATTTACCCGAAATAGTGGAGGGAAGAGAGGAAATACCATGCATGACCCATGAGCTTTGTGAAGTAGAAGTGGTAGGAGTCTTTTGAGAAAGTGACTATGTTCTTTCCTCATAGCCAAGAACCCTGAGCTAAGAAAGAGGACCCTTGAGGAAGGACCTCCTCCTGAGGAGGGGGTGGGGCAGAGCTCATTATAAACCAGAGCCCTGAGCCCTACCCCAGACCTGCCAGTCCAGTATCTCTAGAATCAGTCCAAGACTTTGCATTTGTAATAGGAACTGCAGGAGACTCTAATGCTGGGGTCCCTGGATTGCACTTTGAGGAACATTCTCTTAGTTAACCTGGACTGAAGAAGCATCGATTTCAAAACATTGAAGGAAAAAATCTCAAAAGAGAAACTTTTAACAGAAGAAATCGTGTCTAAAGAAACCAATAACCATAAGAGCTGGCAGGAACCAAACCTGCCTGTTTTCTCAGGCATCTTGAATGCCCACCACAATACCTGGCGATGGTAGGTGCTTAATATAGGAGAAAAGACAAGTCCAAGATGGGTAATGTCAACATAAGAACATCTAAACCAGTAGAGAATTTTTATAAGATTTTATGTGAGCCAAACTGGTGACATTGCCAGGAAGCAAGATCTCAAATGCTCCAAAGAATGACAGTTTTGCAGTTTCTTTTATACATTTGAAATTAAGGAGGAAACACAAGAAAGATTAGGTAAAGGTGGGAGAAAGCAAAGCGAGGATTAGATTACAGGATAGTTACCAAGAGTGTGTGCTCTCCTGAGGTTGGTTATGCTTCAGAGGGGTCTGAGAAAGAGGTGTTTCAAATGTATGTTAACCTAGATGCACAGAAACAATGGACGGGGCTTGCTTAAGGCAAAGATAAATCACTAAAGAAGTTATATGCCTGGGATGTGGCTACCCACTATGACCTGCTCAGTTAGAAATCTATGATCAGATCACCCTGTGAGGTTACTTCTGGTCAGATTTATTACAGCTCAAAGGCTGTCTGCCTCTTTGTAAGTAAAGTAACAACGGGCCACATCTTCAGTTGAGTAAAGTGACCTCTGTCTTTGTTCTTGATGGAGAAAAAAGAAAAGAAAGAAAAGTTCACACCTGGAGGACTGGGGCCAGAAATCACATTTCCTGTGACCTCCAAATCAGCAAGCTACAAGTTTAATGGTACAAGATATTTTTTCTCCCTTAGGTGAGGCAACCCTTGGTTGACCTCACAGATTGCAAGGACTTGTCAGCTTACAATCCCTTATTATTTTATTTTATTTTTTATGCCTACAGCACCTGCTCTTCCTAGGTGGTCTCCCATCCAAGTACTAACCAGGCCCAACCTTGCTTAGCTTAGAAGATCAGACAAGATCGGGCTTGTTCAGGGTAGCATGGCCGTAGACTATGGTACCAGATCTTAAGCTCTGTGAATACATATTGGTGAATACATATTGTTTATTAGTCTTCTTTAAATTGTACATAATTACCAGATACACTTTTGTACATATTATATATTTTACAACAAATAAAACAGAAGGAAAAAGATAAATGGAGAACTCTGACTAACTTGGCAAATATAGAGCCACACAGATGGTGGTGTCCTGAGCAAATGATCCCAGTGTGCATCAAGAAAGGGTGAGGGTGGAGGGAGGAGTGGAGATCTATAATCAGCTTTTGCTGCAGACTCCAAGCCCAGCTGACTTTGCTATATTCCTATCAATTAACCAATTTAACAGATGTGTGATGTTTGACTTCTACCATGCTTGGCTCTGATATTTGGAATCCCTGGAAATGCTGAGATGCTCTTGCAGGTGGAAGCCTGGTAGAGAGCAACATCCAGGGACTAACATAGGTTCACTGAGAATGTCATGCCAACCTTAATGGCAGTTCCTTGACCACAGTTCTAAAAAGAGAGATCAGAGGAATGCCAGTGTGTCCGTATGTCTGGGTCTCAGCAGGGCATTTGATAAAGTCAGAGGGACCACAGGGGAATTTCTTGCACCCATGTATACAAAAAAGAGGTGAAATTCATTTCCTACCATTGGAGGAGACTTTGTAGCAACTCCTTACATATACAATACTATAAATAAAGAAAAACAATGAATCATTTATCCTGCCTTTGCAGTTAGAACAAGTAATTCAGGTTAGACAAAGTACCAATTGATGAAAGATGACTTATTTATTACTTATTTTCCAGAAGAATGTCAGCTAATAAGCACGGGGAAAAAATAATCAAATTAGAAAACCATCATTTTACAAACTTAAATAATTAACTCAGGTAAAGAAGTTCACAGCATGTCACCCCAAAATATGCTAATAGCATATTGATTACTTTGAGCTAAAGGCACTTGAGAAACAGCAAGTGCAAGAAGGACACTCTGACCTTCCTTTTTCTTCCTGAAAGCAGGAGATAAATCTCCCATTTGAAAGGTACCCTCTCCAGCAGAAAGGAAGACATTCTTTTTGTCAAGGATGAGAAATTTAAAACTTCTATCCAAACAGCCTTGCTAAAATAATTCTTATCTTCATTTAGCCTCCCCACATAGGTTAGTCACTTTTTCACAACTGCCTGTCTGTTCGACCTAACATAAATGCCAGTGGATTTCACCATTTCTTTGGGTCTTCATTCCTTATTAAGGCTCCCATGTCATGTAAAACTTATATGAAACACATTTGTATGTTTTTCTCCTGTTAATCTGTCTTTGTTAATTTTTAGACCTAGACAGGGACCCTATGGGGGTCAAAGGAAATTTTTCCCTCCTCTATACAGGGAAAGATCATCAATGGATGCTAAAATTATTAAAGTTTGTTGGGAAACTGGATATTCATTCATATGATGTCAAAGAATTATCACAATTTTACCAATCAGAAGAAGGGGGAAAGTACTTCTACAATGAAGAGTTCTGGGGGTCATTACTTTACCTGAGTGATCAAACTGAGATCAAGAATAATGGAATAAGTAGACATTATGATCCCCTGATATAGGGCATTGTAGAGTACATAGCATGGGGTAGACTAAAAAATGATTCCCCAGGAGATATCCACATCCTTTTCCCTTGAAATCTGTGAATGTGACTTTATACAAGGAAAAAGGTTTTGCAGATGTGATTAAATCAAGGATCTTGCAATGGAGAGATTATCTTGGATGACCCGGGCAAACCCCAAATACAATCACATATATAGTTATAAAAGGGAGGCAGAGGAAGATTCGAAATACACAGTGAAGAGGAGGCAATATGAGATCGGATTGATGTAGCCACAAATCAAGGCATGCCAGGAGCCACCAGAAGCTGGAAGAGACAAGGAACAGATTCTTCCCTAGTCTCTGGAGGGGACAAGACCCTGTAAAAGCTGATTTTGGCCCAGTGAAACCGTTTTGGATTTCTGGCTTCCCGAAGTGAAAGGGAATAAATCTGTTTTTTTAAACCACCAAATTCATAATTTGTTATAGCAGCCACAAAAAACTACTACATAGTGTCATTCATGAAGTATTCTTACCCAAACCATGTAACCAGAATCTAATTAGACCTTTAGGTGTAACTTTCAGTTTTAAAGAAAATGCAGAAGATTGAAGAACAAGTTAAAAATACCAAGAGAGCACAGTAAGACGAATCCGACATGTGGAACATTCTGTAAGAAAAATGGCCTAGTCTCTTCAAAAGATCAATGTCACAGAAAGAAAAGAAGGTGGTTCTTGAATCATAAGACTAACAGTGAAATGAAGTACTTGATCCTTGATTGGATACTGGATCTTTAAAAAAACAGCTACCATAAAAGACATTTGGGAACAGTTTTGAATATAAATTAAGTATTAATATTAGGAATTACTAATTTTCTTAGGTATAATTAGTATTGTGGATTGTAGATGAATGCTGTTATATTGTAGGTATGCATGCTGAAGTATTTAGGGATAAAACATCAGGATCTCTGTAATTCATTTTGAAACAAGTCTGCCAAATATATACAATTGATTCTTGAACAACACAGGAGTTAGGGGTACCAACCCCCTACAGTCAAAAACCCACATATAACTTTTGACTCCCCCCAAAACTTAACTAATAGCCTCCTGTTGACCTTACCAATAACGTAAACAGTCAATTAACACATATTTTGTATATGTATTATATACTATATTCTTACAATAAACTAAAGAATGTTACCAAGAAAATCATGAGAAAATACATTTACAATATTTATTGAAAAAAATTCACATATATGTGGACTCGTGCCATTCAACCCCATGTTGCTAATCTTGTTCAAGGGTCAACTGTATATAGATAATATATATAATATAAATGTATATATGTGCATATATGTATGTAGTTTAATATATTTTTGCTATATCTTCAAATATGGAAGTGTCGACAATTGTTGGATTTAGGTAGTGACTATAATGGGTGTTCTTTACATTTTTCTTACTTTTTTAAGTTTCATAATAAAAAGTTTAAAAAGTAATTTTTTATAACAGTTGCACAGCTTCCTTTAAGAGAAATCAACCTAGTGTGGCACACAGCCACTCCTTTTGTGCTGCTAGGAAAGGGCAGCTCCGTGTTCTGGGTGGTACCTGCCCTGGTTGCAAGGCCCTTTAGAGACTGCTCCCCTTCTATTTATTACCTGATATCAGCACATTACTGAAGATAATTGGCTGACATTTCTATCTGCACTACATTTTAAAAATCTTAATGGTTTAATGACAGGCAATAACCTAGAACGTGACCTGTTTCCATCTGAAGTTCACCTGACTGGAGGCAATATAACGTTTAAAGAGTCAGCACGTACTTTTACCCTTAAGATAATCTGTTTTCCTTATTCTTTGGGAAATAACACAACAATCAAAACACAATCCTGGAAAAGTAGAATGTTAATGGATGAGAAAATACTGCAATAAACAGATGGCCCTGAGCTGCTCAAAGCCTGATACCCCCATATACCACTGGGCAGAGTTAAAGATGGCACCTGTGATTATTATGGCTGCAGCATTGTAACAGAGAGGTGAAGGCAGCTCTACATAAGCCGTGTCAAAGGTTGGAACATCTCATTCCATCCTTCATTTAACTTACTTTTCATATTATTCATCTGTTTACTCCACATTATTTCTTCTAATTCACTAGTTCTCTCTTCAGCTGATCTGTTATTTAACGTGTTTATTGTCCTTCTTGTATATTCATTCTAATTCTAGAATTTCTACTTGCTTCAATTTTTTCCCATAACTGTCTGCTCTTTCTTTATAGTGCTGTTCCTGCATAATAGATTCTTTCATCTTTGACCATTATCAGCCTCCAAGAGTGCTATTTCTTGAGTTTTTTAGCAGCAGTCACCTGTTATTGTGCCTACTGATTTGTTCCTGTGGGAGTGGATGGCCCAGTGTTTTTGATCCTGGTTCACCTTAGGAACAGTTGTCTTTCAAGGGAGCTCCATAGGTGAGCTCCGGAGTCTGGCGGTGTCCCTGTGGGGTGACAGTTTTTGCCATTGTCCAGCCCTTTGATATTCACAGGTCCTCAAACATGTTCTTAGGTTAGTAATAGTTCAGACACACAAAAACGTGAAAAAAATCATACCATGAGCTCCCATATACACCTCCTTGACTGTATCACTCTCCCTACCCACCCCCTTTAGACAGCTCAGATACTGTACTGATATTAGCATTTAACAATCCTGTGCACTTCTGCTTTTACTATATTTAAATATATTATTCAGCTCTTTTTAAACATTACAAATCATATATGTATTCTTCTGTGACTTGTCTTTTTCTTCACATTTTGAGATTAATCCATGCTAATGCATTAATCATACCACTGCTACATGTAACACATCACTGCTCTATGGTATTAGATTTTATGAATATACCACAATTTGTCCACTTTTCTCCTGGAGAACACTTCGGTTGTTTCCTTTTTTCCATTACAAACACTACTACCAAGGACTTTTGAGTACCTCAATCCTGCATTTGCATGTGTTTGTTTAGGATGTATTACCAGAAGAGGAAATGCTGAGTAAAGAGGTGCTTCATCATATTTGATATCACCAAATTGTTTTTCCAAAGGTATTGTATAGTCACATTCCTACAAGCAATGTCCAAAAGTTTGTAAGTTTATTTCTTGGCTCTAGGATTTCCCCACAACCTAAATTACAACCATAAGCTCTGCTGGCACAAGTTTGGATCTAGCCCACAGACCAAGGCATTTGGCTGACCCCAGCCAGTGGGCAAACTTTACTCCCTGAACAGGAGTGGCCACCAGCTCCTGGCTTCATGCCTTGTGGCTGTAACAGAGCGGGAGAGTAGGCGATAAGGTCACAGATAACAGAGCTAGACTGTGGGGTCCTTGTTAGATGGTCCTTCTAAAGACGGGCACTCACTGAGATGAGAGCCATTGCAGGATTTTATGCAGGGGAGGGACAAAATCCAAGTCATAATTCGAAAGAAACCCTCTGGTTATCGTGTGGACAGGCCATAATGGGACAAGGGTGGAAGCCAAACAAGTCAGGAGGCTATTGCAGTCATGTAGGCGAGTTGATGGTGGCTCCTCCAGGAGTGGAGTAGCAGTGATGGGAGATGCAGTTGGATTTTGTTTTTCAAAGTAGTGTCAACATGATTTGCTAACAAATTGGATAAAGTATGCAAGAACAAGAGAAGACTCGAACAGATTCAAAGGGTTCTAGCCTGAGCAACTAGCAGGGTGGAAGTGTCGTCTGGAGGGCCTGGCACTGGCCAGTTGAGTATTTCCAGGATGAGGACTGAGAGAGGCCAAGGCCAGGCTGTGGGAGGCTCACTGAGGTGACTGAGATAGCGGGCCAGTCTCTGCTCAGAGTAACTATAGAGAGATATGGGGATATTTGCTTGGTGGGTTGGGAGGGAGGGCTGTTTACTTCTGAAGTTACTCCACTCCTACGGCTGGTAGGGTGTTTATCAAATTATCGTAAACCCAGTGAGGGCAAGCCATGGCGCTTAAGGATGCTAAAGACTGAAAAACGATTTTCCAGCCTGGAATAAAGTTCACGTGACCACTTTCACTATGGCTGGAGCTCAATCTTACACCCCATACCTGGGGTTGTCACAGGAATGTGGGTCCCAACATCCAGAGGAAGACCATGCAAATAAGGGAAACAGAATGCTGGAGTCCCTAGAAAGAGGAAAAGAAGTTGACTATCTAACAGCAATATCAGGGGTTAAAGAAGGGTGGGTGAGGTACTACCTAGACTAGGTAAGTTAATGACTAAGCTAGAGTATATGAGTCTAATACATAAATATGGTGTGCTGTGTGCTAGGCAGTTTTAAGTGCATTTACATATTTTTAAACTGAATAACCCCGTAAGGGTAGGTACTCTTTTATCCATTTACAAATGAGGAAATTGTGAGCGTGGCTAACTTAGCTAAACAGTAGCCTATCCAGTCTCCCTCCAGAATTTTAACCAGTCTCCTATACTTCCTATGTTGATAGTCACCCTAGAAAACTGCACTTTAAAAAAAAGTGCAGTTTTTTAAAAGTCCTCATACACACTACCCAGACACCCATCAACCTAAACAAAGTTTTTATTCAAAATAAAGAGAAATGTGTATAGAGGGTGGAATCTAAATTTACAGGAAAATACATGAACCAAAAAATGCAAGTTGCAGAACTACATGAGGAATTAATCTATTTATAAAATTCAAAGATACAAAACCAAACAACATACTGTTTAAGGATGCAGAGTAAAACTATAAAGAAAAGTCAGGGAATGATAAAGCCACAGCTCAGCTGGGTGGTTTCCTGGGTAGAAAAGAGAAACTGAATCAAGGGCAGGTTCACTTGTTATTAGTGATGTTCTAAAGCTAGGTGGACACGCTGGAGACAAATGAATTTTAATCCTTAATACTTCCTACCTGAGCTTTAAAATTATTTAACATCCCTGACCCTTCTTTTTCTTGCCTGTAAAGTGGGGTAGATAATACCTACTTTGCAAGGTTGATTTTTAAGGATCCAATGAAGTGAAACATGCAAAAAGCCTAGCACAGACCTATGCACTAAATACACAGTAGCTGCTAAGATCATGATACAGAAAGACACCCCGGAAGCAAACAGAATCATGTGCTTGGGACGTTCTATCATTTAGTACTTAATCGCAAGAATTCAGAAATCCATGGAGGAAAACAGTCAAATTCTTTTCCTATTCTCATCCCATCCCAGTCCCAACCCCCTCTACAAAATTAACCTTAACTGGTAGGCTAGTTTGGTTCTTGCCTTAAGAATAGAGCCAAGTGAAGAGTTTTAATATTTTTAGCAAAGTATTACCTATTTTAACCCACCATGTTCTAGAGAACATGTTTCTTTTAAACAGGGCTAATCCTAAAGTTTTGAGCCAAGGACTGAAGTTCAGGGAATCTTGATCAGAGAATAGCAGTGGGAGCAGGTGTTCCCACATTATGGCCTATCCTCAAGGATTAACATAACAATTTCAAGGAGAAAAAAATAACTAGCAAATGTGATTAAAATAAAGGATAGAAAAAATCTGCTATCACTAAGTAGTAGAGACCAAGCTGGAAACATCCAGATGAGTCAATCAAAAAAATATGATCTCACATGTGGCATCTAAAGAACAAAACAGAAACAGATGATTACGAGATGGGAGAGGAGCTGGATGAAAAAGGGATTAAGTACAAATAGGTTACAAAATAATCATGGGAATATGAAGTGCAGCATAAGAAACAGTCAATAATAATGTAATAACCATATATAGTGCCAAGAATTTAACAAAGCAAAGGCATCACTTTATAAGTTACAGGTCTAATCACTATGGTGTACACCTGAAACTAAAATGCTGTCAACTCTAATCGAAAAAATTTAAAAATGATCATGTTAAAAAAGTCAATAGGTACAGAAACTGATGAGAAAAAGAACTACCACTTGGAGTAATGATGACTACCATTCATCTCCACAATTTTTTTCATCCTGTAAAACAAACCATCCCAACCACTAGTATATTCTTTTAAAACTTATCTGGACAACTTTTCACAAATTCATCAAAAGAAATTAGGTGCCTTTGTCAATATTATCGTAAAAACCCCAAACTAACTTCTAGCACATTAGAATTCTATGGTAATCAATCGAGAAAACTTTAACATCAATGTCGGTGCATCATACAAGCTGTTTCTTGTACACACCTGTAAAGAGATACAACTAAATATCAACTGTAATGCTCCCTCGCTGGTGGTTACTACCTTTCATTTTCCTAAATCTTGTTTAACAATCTGAACAATCTTGTTTTCAATGAGACTAAAGAATCTACTTTATTTGCTTCAAAATATTTTATTGGAATCGTTTTGATATAACCAAACACTTCTTTTAGAACAAAGTATAGAAGAGAAAGCTGATATTTAAGCACTCCCAAATTTTTAGGCAGTTTTTTGCTCCAATAAGTTGA
>NW_006430045.1:426989-430119 GCF_000325575.1 Pteropus alecto
CTGGGATCTGCCCAACACGAGACAAGAGGGCATCCTTTGACGGCAAAATCCTGAAATTCCATTAAAAAAAAAAAAAAAAAGGCATTAGAAGCATGCAGACAACTGTCATTAAAACATGAAGCTGGTTGGGCAGGGGAGTTCCTACACAGGGTTAAAAGGGAAGTTTAAAAGTGGATCAGGTGGTTTCAAAGATCCTCAGAGAAATGCTGAGACTGTAGTCTAACCAGGTCATCACTACCACTCTGGGGCTGAAGAAAAACCTGCATACTCACCACAGTAAGCCAGATAGAAGGACCATGGCTCTTGTCATAACCTTAAGTGGCAGAAACCATCACCTAGGCATTCCAGCCATCTCAACAGCACTTCTCCAAGAGGAGTAACCATAGGCCTTCAGTCATCAGGTTAATGGTGAATCTCTATGAAGGGGCATGCCCCTGGCTGGGCTCTTAGAGCTCATGCTAGAAAGATGAAAACAGAATAAGCAATGAGAAGAGCAAGCAGTTATGGCACTCTCATTGGTCCTTCTCAGAGACCAAAGTAGCCAGTTCCCCAAATGAGTCAGAACTTAATTTTTGACATCAGGACCAGTGTCAGAGACTCTAGTCTGAGAAATCATCATTCCCAATTTAGGGAGACCTGGATCAATGGAAGCCATTCTGGGAAAAGATTTAGTACATTCAAAGACACAGGGATAGGCAGTTTGGGAGAGAAATCTAGGTGATAAACTGAGAACTGCATAGAATAGCTCCACCAGGGGGGCCCCAGCATATTGAGGAGTTGACAGTAGAGAACGTGGAGAAACAGGTTTAACCCGTTTTAGACAAAAATACGGAGTGTTATATTTTCAAAAAGTAACTGTTACAAGGAAAATGTAAACCAAGTGAAATGTTTGCAGATACAAGTATTCATTAAAAAGCAGTAAAGCGCTTTGCGAAGATGGTCTGTGAACAGCTGAGCACTCTCACCTTTACTCAAGGATAACACACCGGTGGACGTCTCAAAGCCCTAACGGAGAAAGTAAACACAAGAAAAAGTGATTAAGGTTTCCTATCCATCAACTTCTTCCTGAACCCAGATACTGAGGATCCCAGCCTGGAGAGGGAGGTGGTCAGCGCGCTGCGGTGATGGCGTCAGCGAGACACTCAGTGAGTCACCTGGAGTCATCATCACCCCTGTCCTACCCCAGGGCAACCACCAGCCACTGCATCTCGCACAACCCACTCACCTTCGTGGCGCTGTAGACCCTCCTGGGAGAATATGGGGCCTGTAAAGAAACAAATGGGTCAGCAAACGCCGGGGCGACTCTAGCCGAGTCGCCCCCGCTCCGGACTGGGTCAGTTCCACGTGGTGGCGTCACGGAGACATCAGAAACTCTAGTCTGCAAAAATGGTTCATCCTGCTCAGTCCAAGCCTGCGACCCCCTCAACCAGCAAGAACTCGAAATACCTACCCGCAGTCGGCTGCTCAAAGATGACCAGGGCGCCGGGGCCAGCCACCCATCCCCTCGTTTAGGGGTTGCGCAGCAGCCACCAGAGCAATACCAAAGAACCACACTTCGCACGGAAGTGTCCTCAGAAAGAGAACCACAAAGCCGGCGCCGGGCTATTTATGGTGGCGTGAGGTCGGGGGCCTGACGTCCATAGCTGTCTTCTTAGGTGCCTGGTTCAACCCGCGATATTTCTCCATCGTTCTTCCAAACGAGAATACAAAAAAGTAAAAGAGAGGCTACCAGTCAGTGAATATTGAACACTCTCACACTATTCTAGGCAAATATTCGGAGATGTTTTGTGAATTCTGGAAAAAAAAAAACAGGTGACCTGACTGGCCAGGCTAGAGAAAGTCCCCGGCTCCCGCTAGACGCATGCGCGGCTAAGCGCTCTTTTTAGCAGCATGGGGCCTCTCAGTACCTTCTGGAGTTGTTAATGAATCATAGCCTTTTCCTTTGTCCTTACCTGTCCCAGCTTGGGGTCCGGGTCACTCTCAAGGGATGCCAAAAGCGAAATCTGAATTCGCAACCCTAATGGAGCCCAAAGACCTGTCAGGCTCATTAAGCTTTATGTCTTTTTTTAATACTATCTTAAGGTGTATTTGACTACAATAAACTGCACACATTTAAAATGCACAATTTGATAAACATTTAAAAATCATTCTAACCTTTTTTAAGTGTACACTTCAATAAAGTATATTCACATTATAGTGTAACAAGTCTCCAGAACTTTTTCATCGTGCAAACTGAAAATCTATACCCATTAAACAAGTACTCCCCACTCCCTGCTTCTTCATGTCTTTTTTCATGAGCAGTGTAAGGCCTGGGAGTTAGTCAAAAACAGTGAACATATTCATTATGCTCTGAATAGCACCATATGTAAGGTAGCGTTGGAAGCAAACCAATTAGTGTGGGGTGGCAACGGCCAGGCCCTATTCTCCCTTCCCTAGTCATTTGCTCTTGGCCCTTAATTCATCAACTCGAATATTATCCCAAATCCCACCTGGACCCTTCTACATCCCCTGATGTATGTTGGCATCTTTTTCATCTTTTGCACAAAAGCCACATATAACGGTGACTTGTAGGTTCCAAATCATACAAATCAGTCTCCTTTTTGAGATACAATTTAGGCACAATGAGCATAGAATAAAACTTGGAAGAAGGCCATTGTGAGTGCAGGAAATATATACTTTTACTTTCTTCTCCTGCAATTATCTTTCCAGTCTGCCCTCCCTTCCCCCAAAGTTTCAGCCTTCCATCAAAAAAATCTCTTTCAAGAATCCTATGATATTTACTTATCTGATACATTTCTCAGCTCCTAGGGGCCAACTTCCACCTATGGCTGATGTTGCAAAGTGATTTTGCTTTAAGTTTCAAGATGTGTACCTGTACATGTAGGCAACGATATACTCTGATGTTGCTTCCTAATGAACCATTTTCCTAATGAGGGTATCATGAACTTAATTGGCCCAGACTCAGGAATTCTTTTTTGCTCCATTATACTGTTGCTG
This sequence comes from Pteropus alecto, assembly GCF_000325575.1. NCBI lineage: Eukaryota > Metazoa > Chordata > Mammalia > Chiroptera > Pteropodidae > Pteropus > Pteropus alecto. Next base: position 429,987 of record NW_006430045.1, read on the forward strand.
GAGATGCTGTTACTAGAGATTTCCCTAACCTCTATTATTGCTGCTGCCGCCAGTGGATCACACTTTAAGGCCTTTCAAGCCTTCAGCCTCCCACTCAGCAACAAGCCCCTTACCATCAGCTGCTGCTCCTGGA
>NW_006430045.1:430183-434551 GCF_000325575.1 Pteropus alecto
CCTAAAAGTACAATCAGGAGTAGTCTCTGGTGCAGCGTCTTCTCAACTTTGGCTGCACATTAGAAACACCTGGGCAACTTGAACTCTATATAATGCCTTAGCCCACTCCTAGAGATTCTGAATTGGCCTGTGGGAGGCTTGGCACCTGTATTATTTTTTTAACCTTCCCAAATGACTTTAAGATACCATTAGGTTGAAGAACCATGCCTCGAAGCTAAAGGATTTATTCCCTCTACTGTACTTAGTATGTGCTATGGTCATAGCCTATATTATAGTGCACCTATTTTGTAAGTAAAAGGTTTTTGAGAATTGGCCCAGGAACCAAAGAACTCTTACTACATTTCTTTTCCTTTACAAACTTTTGGGGAGGGCTTCCTATGCTTTGTCATTCCTAAAATGCTTGATTTTCCCAGACAGTAAGGATTTATTGAAAGATATAACAAGGAACTTTAATTTGTTTGATTCCGGAGTTGTTATTTCCAGGCTGTTTTTGGCAGGCAGGAAAGAGGTTAGGGTCCTCTCAGGCTAGAGGAAGTGTTCAGGGCACCTAACTGCTAGGCAAGAAGAATCCCCCTAAGAAAGGGCATGTGTGGGAGGAAAGCAGATCTTCCCAGCTCTAAACTGTACAGCTTTGATGTCCTTCTTTCTTCATAAATTTGCTAGTATTGCCCTGCATGTAGTTGAAGTAACCACATCCACATGCTTACCTATTAAAAAAAAAAAGCTTTAGAATACCTGATGTGTAGAGGGTGGTGGGATGAGGATTTCTGAGGATCATTGGGGTAACTCAAAGAAACTGGTAGTGCCTGGCCCATCCCTCTTTATTGCCATGTCCCCAAACTCTGAGTATCTAACTCTTCCAGGCTCTCACTTGGAAAATTGCAGCTAGGATGACCATGGCTGAAGGTGTTGCATGTCTATAGCACATTTCTGCTCAAAATAATCATAGAACTTTATAATTGAGGCCATTTAGACAAAATAAAAAGAGACAACCAAAATTGAAAAGCTAAATAATTTGTACTTGATCACCAGGTGGGATTTACAATCGGAATGTGAATCTGCATCTCATTTTTGCTGTTTTGTACACTCATAAATGTATTAAACCTAAATAAAAGACTGGAAGACTCATAGGTCAAAAGGGGGTACTGAAGACCTCTGTACATATGAAGTGCAAGAGTGACACTTTAAACCCACATCAACCTCTCCTCGCCAAACACCTTTCGTAGCTCCTCTCCCTTGTTTTTTCTAAAACAAGCCCCACTCCAATCAAAATGCTCACTTAGAATTTTTGTTTTCTAACATATGTTGTTTACCACCTAGATTAAGTCCCAACAAACATAGCCATAGCCATGGCTCCTGACATGTATACTTCTCTTCAGATGTACTATCCCTTTCAGTCTATGGAATTCAGACATTTAAGAGTCCATTATCCCTCCCGAACAAAAAATATAGGCAAACTTTATTAACATTTTATTGTTACTTTCATCCTCACTATACAAGTCATTTAAAAAACCATTCCATGACTTTGGTATTTACAAAACCAAAAAAAAAAAAAAAATTGGACAGAGGGTGGCAGTGTTGATTCACTTGAGATAAAGGAAAGACACCGTTAGAGTACCAAGTTACATTCAGTGGAAATAATTCTACAGAATACATTGGCTATTCCACAAAGGCAAAATACAGAGGAGCAAGTTAATCAAGTTACAAACTAACTTTATATTGAACTCAAATAGTAGACAGCTGAAAAATAAAATATATATAGGCCAGTAGCAAGGTCCTTAGGTCACCTACTTTCAGAGACAAATTTGAAAAACACTGAAAAAGGCAGTTCCTAACTATACCAAAAGAGACACACAGCTAAACTTTACAAACAGCTTGCAAAATTGAGAGCCGATGAAAGGCAAATATATGGCAATGCAAAGTCTCGAATCCCATCTGTTTTCATAACAAACGTGACCAGGTCTGGAAAAGCCTCCTCCTAATCCACCTCCTCAATGGTCGGGCCAGACCCAGAGCCCCCCTTGGGGGCCTGGGCCCCAAAACCACCGGCCCCGGGGCCACCCGCCCCCTGGTACAGTCCGCTGATGATGGGGTTACACACCTGCTCCAACTCTTTCCTCTTGTGCTCAAACTCCTCCTTCTCCGCCAGGGTGTTGGCGTCCAGCCAGGAAATCACCTCCTGGCACTTGTCGAGCACCTTCTTCTTGTCCGACTCGCTGATCTTGCCTTTGAGCCCCTCATCCTCCACAGCGCTCTTCATGTTGAAGGCGTACGACTCCAAAGCGTTCTTGGCAGACACCCTCTCGCGCTGGACCTCGTCCTCGGCTTTGTACTTCTCCGCCTCCTGCACCATGCGCTCGATCTCCTCCTTGCTCAGGCGGCCCTTGTCATTGGTGATGGTGATCTTGTTGGCCTTGCCGGTGCTCTTGTCCGTGGCCGTGACGTTCAGGATGCCATTGGCGTCGATATCAAAGGTCACCTCGATCTGGGGCACGCCCCTGGGGGCAGGTGGGATGCCACTCAGCTCGAAGCGCCCCAGCAGGTTGTTGTCCCTTGTCATGGCCCTCTCGCCCTCGTACACCTGGATCAGCACCCCGGGCTGGTTGTCCGAGTAGGTGGTGAAGATCTGCGTCTGCTTGGTGGGGATGGTGGAGTTGCGCTTGATCAGGGCAGTCATCACGCCCCCGGCAGTCTCCAGCCCCAGCGACAGAGGAGCCACGTCCAGCAGCAGCAGGTCCTGCACATTCTCGGACTTGTCCCCCATCAGGATGGCTGCCTGCACCGCCGCCCCGTAAGCCACCGCCTCATCCGGGTTGATGCTCTTGTTGAGGTCGCGCCCGTTGAAAAAGTCCTGCAGCAGCTTCTGCACCTTGGGGATGCGGGTGGAGCCCCCCACCAGGACCAGGTCGTGGATCTGGGCCTTGTCCAGCTTGGCGTCACGCAGAGCCTTCTCCACTGGCTCCAGGGTGCCCCGAAACAGGTCGGAGCACAGCTCCTCGAAACGCGCCCTGGTGATGGACGTGTAGAAGTCGATGCCCTCGAACAGGGAGTCGATCTCCAGGCTGGCCTGCGTGCTGGACGACAGGGTCCTCTTGGCCCTCTCGCAGGCGGTGCGCAGCCGCCTCACGGCTCGCTTGTTCTGGCTGATGTCCTTCTTGTGCTTCCTCTTGAACTCCTCCACGAAGTGGTTCACCAGCCTGTTGTCAAAGTCTTCCCCTCCCAGGTGGGTGTCCCCGGCCGTGGCCTTCACCTCGAAGATGCCGTCGTCGATCGTCAGGATGGACACGTCGAAGGTGCCCCCGCCCAGGTCGAAGATGAGCACGTTGCGCTCCCCCTTGCCGGTCCTGTCTAGGCCGTAGGCGATGGCGGCGGCCGTGGGCTCGTTGATGATCCTCAGCACGTTCAGCCCCGCGATCACCCCTGCATCCTTGGTGGCCTGGCGCTGCGAGTCGTTGAAGTAGGCGGGCACGGTGATCACCGCGTTGGTCACCGGGTAGCCCAGGTACGCCTCGGCGATCTCCTTCATCTTGGTCAGCACCATGGACGAGATCTCCTCGGGGTAGAACGCCTTGGTCTCCCCCTTGTAGCTCACCTGCACCTTGGGCTTGTCCCCGTCGCTGATCACCTGGAAAGGCCAGTGCTTCATGTCCGACTGCACCACCGGGTCGCCGAACTTGCGGCCGATCAGCCGCTTGGCGTCGAACACGGTGTTCTGCGGGTTCAGCGCCACCTGGTTCTTGGCGGCGTCCCCGATGAGCCGCTCGGTGTCGGTGAACGCCACGTAGCTGGGGGTGGTGCGGTTGCCCTGGTCGTTGGCGATGATCTCCACCTTGCCGTGCTGGAACACCCCCACGCACGAGTAGGTGGTGCCCAGGTCGATGCCGATGGCTGTGGTTTTAGCCATGCCGGTGCCCTGCTCTCTCGCTCCGCGCTGAGGTTCGGGCCTGAAAACCGCGGCCGGGATCCGCGAACAGAAGCTCGGTCCTTTCCGAAGCCGGGAACTGAAGGCCGGTGCCGCAGGGGTTCGTCCTCGGAGGCAGTGGGTCCGTGGAAGCGCGCTCACGAACACCAGACAGCAGTTCGACAACTCGCTTGTCTCTGCAGGTTCGCTGTTTTCCCCACGGCGAGCGGCTCTGCATTTATAATTCTTCATCGAGCCTCCCCCTGTTCCCAGCTCACCCAATCACCAGGCTCGGAGGCGCTGCCTGGTCGGGAACATTCCAGGGGATTCGCCTTGCGTCCTGCCCCCAGTCTTTGCCAGACCAATCAGCGTCCTGGGTGCCGCCCCACCAGAACTCTCCAGACTTTTCTGGGGCTTGCTAGGCGGTGGAGAGGAGGCGGGAGATGGGGGTGTGAGCGGCAGGAGGG
>NW_006430045.1:441462-444956 GCF_000325575.1 Pteropus alecto
GAAGCTCGTTCCTTTCCGAAGCGGGAACTGAAGGCCGGTGCCGCAGGGGTTCGTCCTCGGAGGCAGTGGGTCCGTGGAAGCGCGCTCACGAACACCAGACAGCAGTTCGACAACTCGCTTGTCTCTGCAGGTTCGCTGTTTTCCCCACGGCGAGCGGCTCTGCATTTATAATTCTTCATCGAGCCTCCCCCTGTTCCCAGCTCACCCAATCACCAGGCTCGGAGGCGCTGCCTGGTCGGGAACATTCCAGGGGATTCGCCTTGCGTCCTGCCCCCAGTCTTTGCCAGACCAATCAGCGTCCCGGGTGCCGCCCCACCAGAACTCTCCAGACGGTTCTCGTATTCTTGGGAGGGAACTGGAGTCTTAAAGGGAGGAGGGAACTGGAGTCTTAAAGGGAGGAGGGAACTGGAGTCTTAAAGGGAGGAGGGAACAGCGCTGTGAAGAGTGGGCGTGACTCCGCCCCTCAGTCTACGTTTCATGGGCAATGTTGGCCGCCTGCAACCCAGTTGAAATTGACGGGAAGAGTCAGCTCTTTGCTTGTACGTAGTTGTAGGGCGTGAAAGGCTGGTGCGGTTCAAACTAGTTTGATGATTTAAGGTAGAAAAGTTCCCGAATTTCTTCAAGAGGTTGGGAGTAAGTGTGGGCCAGAGAGACTCTGGACCTTGTCGCTGACGGACAGGGTCGCGTTTGGGCGGGCTAGCCAAGCGTCCTTACGGCCTGGACTTTCTTGGCCATCCATGGCGTTTCCCATCTTATTTTTTAAATGGGGAGGAGAAGGAAAGAGATAATGCGTTGTAGTGTTTGACATCTTTAACCTACACGTATGGACTATCTGGGGATAGGGGAATCTGAATTTTCAAATGAAAAGCAATCAGGTTAAACCGGCGGTTCTTGAACTGGGAAAGGTCCCCTTTGCAGAAGAAGGAATGAGATAGTTCAGGGGTGGGGAGAGGGAAGGGCTGGGCTGGGTTCGCAGCGCCAGGTCCACGCCCAGAGTCGCTCCTCTTTGCCTCAGGCTAGACTCGGTTGTGAAGAAGAAATTTCCCGTAGAACTTGGCCTTAAGGCCTTTTGGACTTCTGCCTTTCATTCCTGCTTCCTAGCCTGGTGTCCGAGCCAGTCCTGTCCCTCCTCTCTGCCTTCTCAATTCCTGCTTAAGCCTCGGAGTGTGGGGTAGGACCAGGGTTAACCTCAGAGTCTGGAATTCGTTCTTTGGCCCTGCTTTTGCAGCCCCTAGGCTCTCCACTATTTTGAAATAAATGGAGTGATGAGTGCGAGAGAGAGGCAAGGTGTTAAATTCTCTTTATCACCATCATATGGCACAGCTGGTTGGGAGGTGGCCTGTTTTAATTAAACATGCTGGGAATTTGCTGTGAGGTGGAAGGCTTTCGCTCGACCCAGCTTCTAGTTCTAGCCCTTCTAAAATTTCAGATTATTTGCGGTGCACTTAACGAACCCGCTTAGTTTTTTCATCCTCATTTCCAACTTACTATGAATTACCCTCCCTTCTGTTTTAAAAACAGTCACATTTGGTAATTTGTTTCAGCCTTTTTTCCTTCATCCTTTGTGGGGTTGCAAGACCCCTTAGTTAGGTGCCTGAAGTGAAAATGTGAGGTACAGTAAAGCATAAGTACTGGGTTCACAACCCACCAAAAAATAGACTCATTGCTATATCCACATGTCTTGAGCACAGAAAACATAAGAACACAAGTGGGAGGAGGCAGTTTTTGAAGAAGGGAAGGAACACTTTTGAAGACTTTGCTCAGTTGGCATCTTTTACACACACACACCTGTCCACTATCAAAACACCTCTTCCTAGAACTTGGAAGCATTCAGTTTATAACTTGTTCAAACTAATCTAAACTGATGTTGCAAAAAGGTTGCTGATGTTGCAAAAAGCTTGCTGTGCATTTGTGTGTGCAGGTAGTAACTTTACATTCAGATGTAGCTCCCTAATAAATCACCTCCTTATTCTAATCAAACTGGTTAAACTTAAGGAATTTTCTATTTCTTTATGCAATCTGCCTGGAGATTCTCCAAAATTCCATTTTAGCTGCCCAGTGTATTAATATTTACAGAGACTCACTATAGTCTGGATTCGCTCCTTCCTTTTCTCCAACTCTGCAATTTAGAATACTTCTCTAGTGGCTAGAAGCAAAAGACATCCCTGTCTCCATCACCTGGCGGAGACAGGTGGTGGTAGGGGCTCTTACGGCTGGTGGGTGGAAGAAAAAGATCCACTAGAAATGCTGTTTTCCATGAATCAGACAGTCAGACTACACACTGTGGATGGTTTAGAAACCTAAACACCTATGTTCCTTTTCTATTTCCTAACAGGAAGAGGGGCTCCTGAACTTCGTCTTTCCTTTTACACTGATGCTTCCCGAGGCAGAAATCCACTTACAGATTTAATTGATGTCTAAACTGCCCATAAGAACTCCAAGAGATTTTCAAGAACTTTAACTTGATTAATTTTGTAAGTAGGTTTGTTGATGTAAGAAACATCCAAACCTGTAGAGAATTTTTACGAGTTTATTTGAACCAAACCAACAACATATGCTGGGGAGCAAGATCTCAAATGCTCTGGAGAATGGCAGTTTTGCAGCATATTTTATACATTAGAATCAAAGAAGACCTAAGAAAGGTGCATGAAATCCATTGGTGGTAGATTAAGGAAGCAGGAGAAAGCATGGGGTGGGGGTGTATCTCTAGGATAGGATAAAAGGCAAAATGGAGAAACACATACTTTTATATTGGTGGCATTTACAGCACATAGAGATGGTACTGGGGAACAAGGTAACAGTGAGGTATTCTGTGGTCTCATGCTCTGGTGGTCTTGTGCTCTGATGTCGGGAGTTGTGACTTCCAGGGGTAGGAAAAGAAAATTACTCTGACATTTCAAAGGTATATTATCTTCAGTGCATAAGTACAGTGGACAGAGCTCACTTGGTAAAGACTGACCTTTGCGAAGGAAACTGTAGGCCTGGGACGTGACTACTCACTATGATCTGTCCAGTTAGGAATTTTTGATCAGACCATTTTGTATTGTTACTTTTGATCATTGAGCTTGTCAGACCTGCTATGTGCTGCTGCCCCTGGCTCTGCCCTGCACACCCCCACACCTCCCCCCCGCAAGCTTTTCAGGTTTATTGCATAGCCCCATTTTGGTTCACAAGTTTTTATCTGGTTTGGTGTTTGGAAGTAGCAAAGTTCAGGTTCCCCAAGCTGGACGGGCTGTCAGGTGTTTTTAAGGGTGGGGGACTGGAAAGGGATTGCCAAGAACATTGATGGCTGCTGACTGCCAGTGGCAGGAAATGTGGGAGAGGGAAGCCTTTCTCACCCCATAGCTTCAAAATCTTTTTTCTTCTCTCTGCTTTGTCCTATAGTTTCTCAAACAGTACCTTGTCACCTCAATTTTATTCATTAAAAAAAAATGTATAATTTTGTTTATCCAGAAAAAAAGCAAGAGATAATTGATATGAAACCTAGAGCCAAG
>NW_006430045.1:445065-447593 GCF_000325575.1 Pteropus alecto
GAGATCAGACATCAGGCTTGTTCCGGGTGGCATGGCCATAGACCATAGACTGTGGCTCACACTGGGGTGTGAACCCAGCATATAAAGCAGATGTGCTAACTGCTACACTATGGAACCACGTCTGAGCCAAGCATTTTTAACAAGCAAATGGCAAAGCCTTCAATGACCTGGGAACTCCGGAAATTTCCAGGAGTGTGGAGAAAAAAAACTGGGAAAGAGAAGACTTGGGTTTGTATCTGGACTCTACTTCTTTGTTGAAGCTTTTAAGTTACCTAAATTACACAAGTCTCTTTATCTCTAAAATAGAATTAACATATCTATTTCATAGGATGGTAGCAATAAGGATTAATAGGATTATAAGGGCTTAGTTCAGTGCCTTTGAAAGAGTAGTGCTCAAAAGTTGCCCCCTTCTCCCTTTTGTTGGGGTCCCATACTCTCGCGTCTGACCTCTAATTAAATCATTCTTACTGAGGTGCTTACAAGGTTAGGGACTACTACCAGAACTATGTATTACTTTGTTTATGGTAGCAACTATCTCAAGTTTCTAGGCAGAGGGCATTCAGCCAAACCCTTTCACAAAGATGAATACAAAGGATCAGAGGTTCAGTGGCTTGGTCTGGTGGCACAGACAGGTAGAGAACAGGTAATTGAACCTACACGTTTTCATACTTCCTATTTTGGATTCCTCCCACTACTAGCACATCAATGGGTCGTTTCATTCTCTAAAATGGCCACAAAAGAAGGGAGTCAAGAGTGAATATCAGGGCTCGGTGTGCATTAGGAGCACCCATGGGGATATGTAACAAGCCAAGGACTCTCCTCCTGCTTCTGCCTCACAACCATACCCCTACAAGCTCCCACCCTCCCAGCTTCTCCTAAACTCGCCTCCCCTTCCTTTTAAAAGACTGCTAGGTCAGAAAGAGGAGAAAAGATTGGCGGGGGTGGGGCGTTACTATGGCTAGGTTGGTAGAGGGTGCCAGAATCTTCTGGAAATTAAATGCAGAGCCGTGACTAAGCTTGATGTTCCAGGATCGAGTGGGGGAGTAGGGTGACTTGGGTGTCGCAGTTTGTTAAGGAGTGTTCTAGGAGTCAGTCCCCAACTTCCAGCCCCCAAAACTCCAGAACGTTCTGGGAACGGCGCGAAACATGGTAAAGGAGCCTGAACCAACCGGCCTCTGACCTAGGGAGCCAGGGCTGGGCGGAGCAAGCGCCCGGGCCTCACGGCGGGGCTGGCCGCAAAGCTGCCTGCCCGGTGCTGGCGTTTTGCGATTGTTTTTTCGATACGGGAGTAAAGGACCAAAAAAAAAAAAAAAAAAGAGAGACCTTTAGAATTCTTTAATGTATCAGGAGAAAAAAGTGGAAAGTTTTGTAACTCATACAACAACGAAGCCAGAGGAATTGGGTGGTCAGACGCGAGAAGGGAAGGTCCCCACAGCCCCAGGCGACTGTGCACCGAGTTGGGGCTGGGACGAACGACGGATGGCAGCCTGATGGCTTTTGTCCGCCGCTACCTCACTGCCTGGCTCTAGTCCATCCTTTTCGTATCGACATTTGGAGGGGTAAAAATGTCGAAAACCTTCGGGAGTAATTCTCCTCTTCTGGATTCCTCCGTCTTCCCAACCGTTCTCTCCCATCGTGTCCTCTTCTCTGGTTTTTGACTTGGTGGGACAGGGGCCGGCAGGGTGAGAACTCGCTCCACTGCCTCAGTCTTTTTACCGAGCGGGGGTAGGAGAGGGCAACGGACTGGTTGGGGTTGCTGTGTCCCACAGAACTGCACTGGTTACCTTAGAGGTGACCCAAGAGGACTGATTTCAGCTGATCAAATAGAATGAAGAATGATGATAGTTACCGTTTCTTATTCCTACCTAGGTTTCGCCCCCTTAGAAATCGCTAGTATTGGATCTTCACTTGAAATAACCCCATCTCTTTTAACCAAAAACTCACGTACCTGCCTACTTCACTCACATTTATAAAGTTTTTTTTAGTATGTTTTTCTGCAATTTTGATGACAGAAGTCTGTTAAGCACCAGAAATAATAGTAAGTATATATGTTACTAATAAAGCAGTGTCTTGAGTTCAAAAGGTGTATGAAATCAGTGGCATTACCATAGCCGCCTGCTTTTTGAGGGCTGGCATAGGGAGATAAGAGATGAGATTGGAATCAGGGGAGATATTCCATTCAAAATTTCCTCACCTACAATTTTTTTTCTCAAGGCACTCCCCTCCCCAAAGCTGCTTTTGTTACCCAAAACATCACTTCCTCCTGGGATGGCACTGCATTCTCTTTGCTAATTCTATGATATCGCCTCAGCTTGATCTCCTTGAGCTTACAAAGTATTTTCAAAGTACACTGTGCAAGGGTTTGCAGGCAATACTATTTTATATTAATTTCTTAATAAAACATCTGCTCAGTAACCTCGAGTGGAACTCTTATTTTCTCCAAGGTTATTTCAGGAGATTTCACTAAACTCTCTTATCAAAGGTGTTTGGTAGGTCCCTGCCAGCCTCTCCCCTTTTCAGCCCAATGG
>NW_006430045.1:447627-452197 GCF_000325575.1 Pteropus alecto
AGTAGTGGTAGTGGCTGCTGGTTTGAAGAGTCACTATTATCTGCAGATGACAGTCACAAATGCTCCTGCAGCTCTAAGGGTCCTATAGCAAATGTATATCCCCACGAAGATTGATTTGTGTTGTTTGGAGTCCACAGTGCTACAGTTCAACTATCTTCACAGTTGAATGTGCTTTTATAAGCTGGCATGGAGGCCTAAGCATTTCTTAGATTTCTGTTTCCAAACTTCCAGGGCAAGGTCTGTATCTGTGTGTGCCATTCTCTTAATACTAGGCAAATATTTAGTGAAAGGTTTGGTGGGCTTTGAGGCACACATAAGCTCACAAAGTGCTTTTATGGAATGTTGATATAATTTTTAAAACTTTGTCAAAGTCAAATTCACATGACAACCATTTTAAAGTACAATTCAGTGGTACCTAGTAAACTGACAATGTTATGCAACCACCACCTCAAACTAGTTCTAAAATATGTTTGTAACCCCCAGATGTACTCTATAACAAATGCAGATACAATTGATTTTTAAAGGGGCTCACTCTGCAAGTCTTGAGGATTATGGCAGGCTTTTTCCAACAAGAAGGCTGTGAAGGGGATTACTTCTAGGATGATAGCAGCGAGGGCATGAACCATCTCCAAGGGAAGAAGTCTGTAGAGTTCCAGGAGAGGTTAGTGAGTACAGGGCTGCAGGTTTTTTCTCTTCTGAGTTAAAAAACACTAAACCTTTGTCATCAATCCTATTGTTTATCTGACATAATTGTTCAGCATTACACAGAATAAAGGTAAAAGGGGTTCTGATTGTGAAACCTAGGGTAGAAACATAACCCAGAACCAGACATGCACAAACAAGCCTTGTGGACTTGGGGCAGCATGGCAAAAACCTGTAAAACCAGAGTTGGAATCCAGGTTCAACATCTTTGCTGAACTGGAGCCTATTTTTAACCTTTAAGCAATTTTAGTTAAGCCAGTACTTTTAGATGTCCCCAGATATTCACCTGTGAAAGTCAAACACTACCTAAATCAGTGTGGTGGAATGAGAATTAACACAGTGCCTGGCGTATAACAGCACTAAAACACTGGAGTCCTGCGGGGACACCAAACTCTCAATGATGCCTCCCTAAGGTACTCACTAGGACATTTAAAATGTAGTTAACAACTGCTAGAAATGTGGCACTTCTATCTCAGCATCCTTTCATAAATTCTAAACTGAGGCATCAGCCAAACCATTTCATTTTAAAATGAAATGAGAAGTAGGGATCACAGTGGCTAATGCACTTGCGCGTAACTCAGCAGCGAGCCTGTGCTTAAATTCACATCTCACTATTTTAGGCCCCACCTTCTCTATCATATTGAATTCAGATTAAATTTCAGGGCTTTGATAAATGAAGGGCACTTACAGAATGCGTAGCTATGACCTTCCCATCTGCCTCTTCCTTGCCTGCTTCTCCCAGAACATACCCACCCCCAAGTCCCTTTTGAGGCTACTCTTCAAGGGTCGGCCCTCTCACCAACCTTAAGGTCACCAGGCCAGTAGCGCTTACTTTTTTTGTACTCACAGACCCAACCTACTGTAAATAAGCAGGATTTTTCTTTTTAATCTCCTAAGGATACCACTTGGCTAAAAGAAAGGGATCACAATGCTAATGATAACCTCACCTAAGAGACAAATTACCATTCAATTTTAAATGCTGTTAAGACAAACCGCAGACTCTTCGGACCTCAAAATAAAACTCAGAGGCAAACACCACTAGACTTCTTTTGAGTTTATTTACTTTGAAGTAAAGAGTTGGGAAAAAAGGCCCAAGTTTAGTATGAGCATTACAGGAAAAGGAAATGGACAAAAGGTGGCAGTATAAAATCATCTCTATACTTAACATTGGAAAAAAAGGCAGTTCCTAACTATACCAAAAGAGACACAAAGCTAAACTTTACAAACAGCTTGCAAAATTGAGAGCCGATGAAAGGCAAATATATGGCAATGCAAAGTCTCAAATCCCATCTGTTTTCATAACAAACGTGACCAGGTCTGGAAAAGCCTCCTCCTAATCCACCTCCTCAATGGTCGGGCCAGACCCAGAGCCCCCCTTGGGGGCCTGGGCCCCAAAACCACCGGCCCCGGGGCCACCCGCCCCCTGGTACAGTCCGCTGATGATGGGGTTACACACCTGCTCCAACTCTTTCCTCTTGTGCTCAAACTCCTCCTTCTCCGCCAGGGTGTTGGCGTCCAGCCAGGACATCACCTGGCACTTGTCGAGCACCTTCTTCTTGTCCGACTCGCTGATCTTGCCTTTGAGCCCCTCATCCTCTACAGCGCTCTTCATGTTGAAGGCGTACGACTCCAAAGCGTTCTTGGCAGACACCCTCTCGCGCTGGACCTCGTCCTCGGCTTTGTACTTCTCCGCCTCCTGCACCATGCGCTCGATCTCCTCCTTGCTCAGGCGGCCCTTGTCATTGGTGATGGTGATCTTGTTGGCCTTGCCGGTGCTCTTGTCCGTGGCCGTGACGTTCAGGATGCCATTGGCGTCGATATCAAAGGTCACCTCGATCTGGGGCACGCCCCTGGGGGCAGGTGGGATGCCACTCAGCTCGAAGCGCCCCAGCAGGTTGTTGTCCCTTGTCATGGCCCTCTCGCCCTCGTACACCTGGATCAGCACCCCGGGCTGGTTGTCCGAGTAGGTGGTGAAGATCTGCGTCTGCTTGGTGGGGATGGTGGAGTTGCGCTTGATCAGGGCAGTCATCACGCCCCCGGCAGTCTCCAGCCCCAGCGACAGAGGAGCCACGTCCAGCAGCAGCAGGTCCTGCACATTCTCGGACTTGTCCCCCATCAGGATGGCTGCCTGCACCGCCGCCCCGTAAGCCACCGCCTCATCCGGGTTGATGCTCTTGTTGAGGTCGCGCCCGTTGAAAAAGTCCTGCAGCAGCTTCTGCACCTTGGGGATGCGGGTGGAGCCCCCCACCAGGACCAGGTCGTGGATCTGGGCCTTGTCCAGCTTGGCGTCACGCAGAGCCTTCTCCACTGGCTCCAGGGTGCCCCGAAACAGGTCGGAGCACAGCTCCTCGAAACGCGCCCTGGTGATGGACGTGTAGAAGTCGATGCCCTCGAACAGGGAGTCGATCTCCAGGCTGGCCTGCGTGCTGGACGACAGGGTCCTCTTGGCCCTCTCGCAGGCGGTGCGCAGCCGCCTCACGGCTCGCTTGTTCTGGCTGATGTCCTTCTTGTGCTTCCTCTTGAACTCCTCCACGAAGTGGTTCACCAGCCTGTTGTCAAAGTCTTCCCCTCCCAGGTGGGTGTCCCCGGCCGTGGCCTTCACCTCGAAGATGCCGTCGTCGATCGTCAGGATGGACACGTCGAAGGTGCCCCCGCCCAGGTCGAAGATGAGCACGTTGCGCTCCCCCTTGCCGGTCCTGTCTAGGCCGTAGGCGATGGCGGCGGCCGTGGGCTCGTTGATGATCCTCAGCACGTTCAGCCCCGCGATCACCCCTGCATCCTTGGTGGCCTGGCGCTGCGAGTCGTTGAAGTAGGCGGGCACGGTGATCACCGCGTTGGTCACCGGGTAGCCCAGGTACGCCTCGGCGATCTCCTTCATCTTGGTCAGCACCATGGACGAGATCTCCTCGGGGTAGAACGCCTTGGTCTCCCCCTTGTAGCTCACCTGCACCTTGGGCTTGTCCCCGTCGCTGATCACCTGGAAAGGCCAGTGCTTCATGTCCGACTGCACCACCGGGTCGCCGAACTTGCGGCCGATCAGCCGCTTGGCGTCGAACACGGTGTTCTGCGGGTTCAGCGCCACCTGGTTCTTGGCGGCGTCCCCGATGAGCCGCTCGGTGTCGGTGAACGCCACGTAGCTGGGGGTGGTGCGGTTGCCCTGGTCGTTGGCGATGATCTCCACCTTGCCGTGCTGGAACACCCCCACGCACGAGTAGGTGGTGCCCAGGTCGATGCCGATGGCTGTGGTTTTAGCCATGCCGGTGCCCTGCTCTCTCGCTCCGCGCTGAGGTTCGGGCCTGAAAACCGCGGCCGGGATCCGCGAACAGAAGCTCGGTCCTTTCCGAAGCCGGGAACTGAAGGCCGGTGCCACAGGGGTTCGTCCTCGGAGGCAGTGGGTCCGTGGAAGCGCGCTCACGAACACCAGACAGCAGTTCGACAACTCGCTTGTCTCTGCAGGTTCGCTGTTTTCCCCACGGCGAGCGGCTCTGCATTTATAATTCTTCATCGAGCCTCCCCCTGTTCCCAGCTCACCCAATCACCAGGCTCGGAGGCGCTGCCTGGTCGGGAACATTCCAGGGGATTCGCCTTGCGTCCTGCCCCCAGTCTTTGCCAGACCAATCAGCGTCCTGGGTGCCGCCCCACCAGAACTCTCCAGACTTTTCTGGGGCTTGCTAGGCGGTGGAGAGGAGGCGGGAGATGGGGGTGTGAGCGGCAGGAGGGTGAGGAGGACCTGGCTGGGCTGGTGAGTGACGCTATGAAAGGACGAGGGCGGGGCTGTTGCCGCTGCTCAACTCAGTCGCGTTACAATGAAAATACCGCCTCTGACCTCACGGCTAGTATGGATCAGGATGAAAGGACAGGAGCCAGC
>NW_006430045.1:452345-452848 GCF_000325575.1 Pteropus alecto
TGGATGTGAGGGAGCCCCTACCAACAGGGGCTCCGCAATCCGAACATTACCAAACTGGGACGAAGGCGGCGGGAGAATAGGTGAACCATGAGAGCTGATTGAAATGGGATGGGAATAGACACGACTGGTGGGTCCTTGTTTGAGAAAGTGCTGCAAAGTTCTCTAGCCTGTTTAAGACTAAGATATGGGGTGTTGGTCAATCAGGGAAGGGGGATCCTTTGAGGAGCTAAAGGTGGATAAGATTGTTCACAGCTGCTGGAAGGAGGTGGATAAGCCGATCTGTTATTTTCCCCAGATAACAGGATTTTATTTGGTGGAAGATTAGACAAAAAGACTGCTAGAACTCACCACCGCAAACTGAGAAAACTTGTGAGGTCTCGAGTGGGTTCCTGGCAGCCCAGATTTACTCCCACAAATCCCTAGTAGAGGGTAAAGGAGCCCAGAAAAGCAGCTAATCCGAAGTGTGGAGAGTGTCTTGTGCAGAGACCAGAAGGTAAAATACT
>NW_006430045.1:452903-461849 GCF_000325575.1 Pteropus alecto
AGGAGAGGATAGTTGAGTCAGGACACGTAAGAAACTGAAGACAGTTAACACCCACAGCCTTCCCACTTCTAGTTAGCTAAGAATACTTTTGTCTAACTTGTTGGAAAAGCATGAAAACATTGTCTGGAAAAAATATTTGTACACTAAAAACATACTTGTATGCTGAGTTCATGGCAGCATTATTCACAATAGCCATGAGGTAGAAGCAGCCTAAGTGTTCATGGAGAGAATAAATGAATAAATGTGGATACACAATGGAATATTATTCATCCTTTAAAAGGAAGGAAAATCAAGACACATGGTGTAGCATAGATGAACTTTGACACTATACTAAGTGAAATAAGCCAGTCACAAAATAGAAAAATAGTATCTAATTCCATTAATTTGAGCTACCTAGAATAGTCAAAATCATAGAGACAGTAGAGTTGTGGCTTCCAGGGCTGGTGGGAGCAGGGAATGGGGAGTTGTTTAGTGAGCATAGAATTGTTTTGCAAGATAAATAGTTCTGGAGAATGGTTGGACAACACTGTGAATGAACTTATTACTGAACTGTACATTTAAAAATGGTTAAGATAGTAAATTTCATGTTATGTGTATTTTACCAGAATTAAAAATAATAAATAAAATAAAAAGCACTCCACCAAGATTTCATCTCATTTGCTCTCAATAGGCCTCGGAAAACCATGGCTGCTACTAAGGGAATGGCCATTGGCATCGACCTGGGCACCACCTACTCGTGCGTGGGGGTGTTCCAGCACGGCAAGGTGGAGATCATCGCCAACGACCAGGGCAACCGTACCACCCCTAGCTACGTGGCCTTCACTGACACCGAGCGGCTCATCGGGGATGCCGCCAAGAACCAGGTAGCCATGAATCCCCAGAACACTGTCTTTGATGCCAAACGTCTGATTGGCAGAAAATTTAATGATCCTGTAGTGCAATCAGATATGAAACTTTGGCCTTTTCAAGTAATCAATGAAGGAGGCAAACCTAAGGTGCTGGTGTCCTACAAAGGGGAGAAAAAAGCTTTCTACCCTGAGGAAATCTCTTCTATGGTACTAACTAAAATGAAGGAGACTGCTGAGGCTTTTTTAGGCCACCCTGTCACCAATGCTGTGATCACTGTGCCAGCCTATTTCAATGACTCTCAACGCCAGGCCACCAAGGATGCAGGTGTGATTGCGGGTCTCAATGTGTTAAGAATTATCAATGAACCCACAGCTGCTGCCATTGCCTATGGCTTAGATAAAGCAGGTCAGGGAGAGCGACATGTACTGATCTTTGATCTGGGTGGAGGCACATTTGATGTGTCCATCCTGACCATAGATGATGGGATTTTTGAGGTAAAGGCCACAGCTGGGGACACCCACTTGGGTGGAGAGGACTTTGACAACAGGCTGGTGAGTCACTTTGTGGAAGAATTCAAGAGGAAGCACAAAAAGGACATCAGCCAGAACAAGCGAGCCGTGAGGCGGCTGCGCACTGCCTGCGAGAGGGCCAAGAGGACCCTGTCGTCCAGCACCCAGGCCAACTTGGAAATCGATTCACTTTATGAAGGAATTGACTTCTACACATCCATTACCAGAGCCCGGTTTGAGGAGTTGTGTGCAGATCTGTTTAGGGGCACTCTGGAGCCTGTAGAGAAGGCTCTTCGTGATGCCAAGATGGACAAGGCTAAAATTCATGACATTGTTTTAGTAGGAGGCTCCACCCGCATCCCTAAGGTTCAGAGGCTGCTGCAGGACTACTTTAATGGCCGTGATCTCAACAAGAGCATCAACCCAGATGAGGCAGTGGCCTATGGGGCTGCAGTACAGGCAGCCATTTTGATGGGGGACAAGTCCGAAAAGGTACAGGACCTGCTTTTGTTGGATGTGGCTCCCTTGTCCTTAGGGTTGGAGACAGCCGGGGGCGTGATGACGGTCCTAATTAAGCGCAACTCCACCATCCCCACCAAGCAGACGCAGATCTTTACCACCTACTCAGATAACCAGCCTGGGGTATTGATCCAGGTGTATGAGGGTGAGAGGGCCATGACAAGAGACAACAACCTGCTGGGGCGCTTTGACCTGACTGGAATCCCTCCTGCACCTAGAGGAGTTCCTCAGATCGAGGTGACCTTTGACATCGATGCCAACGGTATTCTCAATGTAACAGCCATGGACAAGAGCACCGGCAAGGCCAACAAGATCACCATCACCAATGACAAGGGCCGCCTGAGCAAGGAGGAGATTGAGCGCATGGTTGTGGATGCTGAAAAATACAAAGCCGAAGATGAGGTCCAGAGAGAGAAAATTGCTGCAAAAAATGCCTTAGAATCTTATGCTTTTAACATGAAGAGTGCTGTGAGTGATGAAGGCTTGAAGGGAAAGATTAGTGAGACTGATAAAAAGAAAATACTGGATAAATGCAATGAGGTCCTTTCATGGCTGGAGGCCAATCAACTGGCGGAGAAAGATGAGTTTGATCATAAGAGAAAGGAATTGGAACAAGTGTGTAATCCAGTCGTCACAAAACTCTACCAGGGAGGGTGCTCTGGGCCTGCCTGTGGAACAGGGAATGTGCCTGGAAGGGCTGCCACAGGCCCCACCATTGAAGAAGTAGATTAATCTTATCTGGAGCTGGAGGGTTCTAGGGTGCCTCGAAGGTGAATAGTTACCCTCTTCTTCAGACATTGTTATGATTCTTGAATTGACTGGACCTGAGCCTAAGTTACCATCGTTTGGGGATTCTGATGGAGGAGTTTCATATGCCATCTTTTCACATTCCATTGTCCTGTTTCTTACTCTGGAATGAGACTCTTAGGAAACCTAGGCCCCTATTTGAACCATCTGATGAATTTGAATGTTTGTTATTTATTTCCACCGTTCCTAACTTTCTCCTCTCTGTGTGGATAATTATTTGTCACTCAGTAAATTTGTTCCTAAAGCAAATTATTTCTGGTATTTTTAAACTGTGAGTGTATCTTGAAAAGTAAGGAAAAGGGAAAGTCATTGAGAGAGCATGTGTGGTATGATTGTGAGCTAATTTTGAAGGGTAAAGTATTTGAACTTTCACAAGCTGTTTCAAGCAGGAAAATAACTTTTGATCATAAGGCATTTTTAGCCCCAGCTAGAGCAGTTGGTAACTATAATTACTGCTTATATTCAGTGATAGACCAATTTAGGTGCTTAGGGTTCAACAAGTCAGGGCAAACTTCTGCTTGATGTCCTGATGTCACTTATAGATGGAGTTTAGGAGATCGGCATGTATGCACTCAAAGACCATTATGACATCCTTTACACGCAGAAACATTTCTATAATTCTCATCTATTCTTTTAATATTGCATATTTATAAAAATCTTGGGGACATGAGTCTAGAAGTGTTTGTGACCCTTTGTATTTGGGGGGGGGCATATTTGTTTGTTAAATAACAGAATGGCTATTTCTATCCTCAAGCCAGTCTGTTTGGTTTTACTCAGTCCTTCACAAGACAGCTCTAGGCAAAAGTATATAAGAAAAGTGGACTGAGATTGGGGTCCTTGGGAGAAATAGGTTAATTGGGAGGGAATCTTTGATAAAATCAAGATTTGTGCTCAGGCCGCTGATCTCGGGGACTCAACATTTTACTTTTTAAAACATTTTTAGGAAGTTTAAGATATACAGAAAAGTGTACAAATTAAGGTGTCACAAACTCCCCAAGTTTTCAATAGAAGTGTCTGCGGGACGTAGGCTAAGCCAGGAGCCTTTCCGGCCCTCAGGCTGGGGCGGCGCCTGCGCAGTGGATGCCGCCGCTCCCGGAGGACGTCGGGAGGCAGGAAGCCCCACCCCTTCCTCGGCTTTAGTGTGCCCTTCGCTCTGCCGGACTCGCGCCCTCCACCGGTATTCCCAGCTTCCCACGGCGTTTTCCGCCCCGCCCCGCCCCGCCCCACACACGGGCTCGCGCTCCCGTTCCTGCCCAGCTTCTAGCCCGCGGCACCAGGCTGTCGCCTGCCCAGTCCGGCCGGCAGCCCGCTGCGCGAGCACCATGGTAGGTACCGTGAAGTCACAAGGGGGCACCCTTGGGGAGCGCGGGCGGGTCGGACAGTTGGCGCTGGAGTGAGGATCCCGGCTTTGTTCTGTGCGCTGGAGTTGGGCCTTGGGCTGCCCTCCGTCCTTAGTTCCTGCGTTTCAAGTTCTTTGAGGAGACACCTAGGAGCACGTGGGATTTTTTTTTTTCTTCTCTTAATAAGGAGAAAAAAACCCGAGGGAGAGTCGGCAGGAACAGCAGGAGAAGGAAAAGCTAGACCTCAGGGAGCATTTTCCTGACGGCTTCGAGAGTTTGGTGGGAGGTACATTCTACACTTCCCTAGGAGGAGTGGGCCGGGACCCCAGCAGAGATGGTGGATTGAGAAACAAGCCCGGAAAGCCTGAGGAGTGCAGGGCAGAGCCTCTTTCTAGGGCTTTATGTCAGGGGCTCAATGAAGTGTGCGGAACCATTTGGGCACCAGTCGTTCATCTCTGTCACCGAGTGTTTTTTATTGTGAAGTTTGAGAACTGCCAGAGATGTGGCGGGGATCCCAATACCAGTATTTGGTAATAGTGGCAGGAGGACACTCCTCACTACCATGTCCCTTCCCACATGATGGTTTTCCCTCTCTTCCCCGGTAGCTCTTCTATTCCTTTTTCAAGTCCCTTGTCGGCAAGGATGTGGTCGTGGAACTCAAGAATGACCTGAGGTAGGTACCTATTGCAACAAGTCTGAAGGGAATGGACGTGTCCACCTCCTCAGGAACCTCTTAATATAATTTGACGAATATGACTTGTGCTTTAAACTGACAGATTAGCTGGAGAGTTGTATCTTGTATTGGAGAAAAATACAAAGAAAAAATATGTAAAGAGTTCAGAGAGGTCAGAGGACGGAGGCATCAATGACGTCCTTTACAAAACATAATTTTTTTTCTTATTATATACTCCTTTGACCCAACTTCTAGAAATGTAAGAATCCACAAGTAAACATATATGTACAGAGATGTCTGTAAAAGTTGAAAAGAGCTATTAATAGGGAGTGGATTAATTAAATTATGATACTACCATATTATGCAGCTGTCATATAGGAATGAGATGTCTTTATATGAAAAGCTATTGCAGAATAGCGTATGTAGCATAATCTTTCTTTTGTTAAAGAAAATGTAAAGGATAAACGAGCACTGAGGTCCCTTCTGTCTGTACCACTTTTACATCACCTACCCCTTTTTGTCATTAGTTCCTAATCATCTTTCAGGACTTGGATTAAATGCTGTATCTTTGGAGAGTCTTTTCCTGATCCTTCTAGCCAATAGACCCCCTTTATCATAGAGTCTTATTTTCTTCCTAGTGGGTTCTTGTCAAATTTTCATTTCAGATAAGTACATTTACTGTTTATGGCCTATTTTTTCTATAGGGCCAGGACCATGTTTAAGCTCACCATTGTCTACCTAATGTCTAGCATAGGCCTGGTATGTAGTAGGAGCTTAATAAATGCGTATCGAAAAGAAGATAATTAGCTCACAATTGAGGACTAAGCAATATTCTGAATACTTTACACTTATTAACTAATTTAATTCTCATAACACCCCTATATGACATATACTATCGTTGCTGTTTTACACATGAGGAAACTGAAGTTCGGATAGGCTAAACTTGCTCAGGTCTATACAACTAGTAAATGACACATCCAGAATTAAAATCCAATTCTGTCTGGCTTTTTTCTTTTAGTTAAAAACAGGATCATGTTCTCTATGCAGTTGTGAAACTTGTTTTTCACTTAACAGATGTTATAGATATTTTCCATGTTAATAAAGTTGATCTTTAACGTTCTTAATGTCTGAGTGGTATCTTTATTAACTGACTGTAACTAATTTAACCGTGGCCTTGCCGTTGGACACTTAGGCTGTTCCCAGTTCTTTAGAAAAAAATCCTTTAATTGAGTTGTATATTTAAAATATTGATACTTATTATTTGATTCTCTCCCTAACAGTGTCTTCCACATTTCTATGTACAATACTTCTTAGAGGAAGAAACGTTGACATGGCAGGGAGAGGTGAGGAGAGGGACTTGCCTTTTAGAACAGAAATTTCCATGTATGACACTGGTAGTGCATATGGTATTGATGGCGTATAGATTAGGCCCATATAGAGAGACAAGTGTGGACAAGACCAACCCTATGCAACTCTGTGAGATGACTTGTTTTTTGTTTTCCTCTTTTCTCCTTTCTAGACCTTCTACCTGGCAAAAGCAACTGTTGTGTTTTAGCCCCAGGTCCTAAAGCAAGGACTATAAGATTAGAAGGTAGTCCATTGGGTTGAGAGAAGAGCTCTTTCTTTCAAGCTTGTTATCAGACCACTTTTGTCCAAATATCTCCTTCTTAAAGGATTGAATGAAATAATATCACCTTATGCAATTCCTAAATATTATTGCTGCAGATGGTGGTAGGTACTGTCAAAGGCTTTTCAGTAGCCAGGAATATGGTGAAACCACCACTCAAGTAGTAGGTCTCAGATACTGGATATCAGCAACTTAGAATTTTAGAAAAATTAGGGTCCAACAGAGAACTGCCAACTTTATTTTTGGCAAGATAAGATTAAAAGAACTGCCATTTATTCTAGTAACAAAAAATTTTTAATACCCCCCAAAATAGGACAGTTACAACCTTTAGTACACTGCACAGACACTCCACACACACTATACTAGCCTTCGTTTCCCCTTTTACCGTGGACTCAAAACTTTTGAGCACACATCAGTGCTTGAGAACCATGGTTCTAAGGAAACTTAGAATCTGGGTGAAGACACACAGGACGGTTAGGGTGAGGATGGCCAGGTTGGAGGGAGGCCTGGATTGAGGTATAAAGTAATAAAACCTTGGTTTGTAGAAGTCAGACTAGAAAGAAAATTACAAAAGCGTTAGAAATCAATGTGGATTCAGGGGACGTGGTGGGTGGAGAAATACTACTCATGGGATTTTAGGTTGTGAGACAATGTTGAAGCTACTGACTATAAAAGAAGTTGGGTGAGAGGTAGCAGAGCTTGAAGCACTGGTGTTTTGATAGCATTATTAACACTTCAGGGTCTCAAGGATTGAGGAAGGGAGAGAATGCCCCTTGTGCCTTAATCAACAAGAGCAATGCTAGCTACTTTACATATGGGGCTCTGGTTCTAAAGCAATAAATGTTTCAAAATAGCTGATGGTTCTGGGTGTCAGGCAGATGTGGACTGAATCCCTGTTTATTCTAAACAGCAAGTTATACAACTTCTCTGAGCCTCTGGATAGTCATAGCTACTTTGTAAAGTAGCTAAAAGGTTATAAAATGGCTATAAAAATTACAAATGCTATGCACAGTTACAGGTGAAATACAAGTCCCGTGTTTAATGGTAGCTATTAAGAGTGGGTTGGTTTAGGGAGAGATGTACAGTCTAAACACACGACTCTGGAAGCACTGTCTTTCCTACTCCAGGGCTTAGGAATGCCCCTTTTGGTCCCACTTATTCTGGCTTCCACTTATTCTTGACTTCCCCCAACCATGTTCTTAGCTCAGAAATCACTTGTATGTTGACTTTGGCTTAAACTAATTTGGTTCTTCATTCCCTCTGCTCCTGACAGCATCTGTGGAACCCTCCATTCTGTGGATCAGGTGAGACAAAGCAAGAGACCAGGATTCGGTCTTGGGGAAGGAGAAAGGGGATTGCTTAATGGCTGGGTACTTGCATCTTGTCTCTAAGGCTAATGATGGTGTTCATCTTTTTTTAGTATCTCAACATCAAACTAACTGACATTAGTGTCACAGATCCTGAGAAATACCCTCACATGGTGAGTTGGGGATGGTGGAAAAGAGGAAACACCTCTAAAAGCAGGAGGCCCTTGGGTAGGTAGAGGACCTTTTTAAGGGTATTTTCACATTTGCCTGCCTTTGTCTAGCTATCTGTGAAGAACTGCTTCATCCGGGGCTCAGTGGTGCGCTATGTGCAGTTGCCAGCAGATGAGGTGGATACACAGTTGCTACAGGATGCAGCAAGGAAGGAGGCCCTGCAGCAGAAACAGTGATGGCTCCTCTATACTCTTCCTTCTTACGCTGGCGATCCTTGACCTCATGTCTCGGCCCAGGACCCCTTCCCCCATACTTGAGGTGGTGGTGTTTTTTCTAATAATGAAGGTGCTTTTTCTTTTTTAAGGGATGAGTGGATAAGAACTAATAGTGGGGAGCAGCTACCCTCTGTTGAGACAGGGTGGATAAGTAGTCTGGGGAACTGCAAAACCTTCCTGTCTCTAGCACCTGCCTTTCTTACTCCTTCCCTGGAGCTGATAGGAGAATCTCCTAGATCTCTCCACAGCAGCATGTGATTCTTTTGGGGGATGGAAGGAAACTGTCCCGCATCGGGAATAAAATTTATCATGCAAATATTGAGTTCTGGTTCTGTTGTGTTTTGGGAATGAGGCTGTAGGGTGGGAAAAGGATGTTGAATTCATCCACGCTCTTATTTGTCACTACCCCAGCCAAGAATCCAACCCAACTTCGCAGCGTTATCTGCCATTACTCTCCTTAATAAAAACCAAATAGTACCTCAACTGGGCTACACCATGTTTCTTGAACATGCCCCTACCTACATGGACTTTTTATCATACTGCACCTATCATGAGTGCTTGCTGTCCTTTAAAAAAAAAAAAAATTCTTTTTTTTTTTTTTAATTTTTTTATTTTTACACCTACAGCACCAGGTCTTCCTAGGTGGTCTTCCATCCCAGTACTAACCAGGCCCTACCCTGCTTAGCTTCCGAGATCGGATGGGATCGTGGCCTAGACACTTGCTGTCCTTTTGTAATGTGACAGTTAATGTTAGATGAGACACCAAGATGCATTTGATGCTGGATTTCTTCCTCAGTACACTCTGAATTCGATAATAGTTAAATACAAGTGACAATTTTTATTGTGGAGAGTGGAGCTGGATTTAAGTC
>NW_006430045.1:461861-492848 GCF_000325575.1 Pteropus alecto
TATGAGATCTCGCTGCATTAAGGGGCTTTAGAGGGTGTCCAGCATGTCTCCATCTTAACACAGGAAACAAGGCCCATATTAGAATTACCCGCGCGCGACCCTCTCCTGGCCGCTTCCGCCGCTGCCCGCTGCGCACCGCCCTCCCGCCTGAGGACCTGCGGGTGCCCGCGGCGGCGCCTGACGGGAGTGGGGTCCCGGAGCGTCCTTCCGTCCTGTGCCCGCAGCCGGCGCCCTTCTCCCGAGCGTGGTCTGGGGCGGGCAAAACGCCCTCCGGATTAGTGTCGCGCAGGGTGGCGGCTGCACACACAGGCGGTGCAAGACCGCCCGCGCTAGGACCCGCCGGCCCGGAAACGCTTGCTGTCACAAAGGGGGCAACACGTGGGGGCGACGCGTGGGCGCAGACGGCCAGGGCAGCCCGGAGAACCGCCCACTGTCTCGGCCACCTGACTCCTCGGTCCCAGCCGCCAGGTCGGTCCAGCTTCGGCCGGCGCCCGGCTGTGAGGTGGACGCCCGAACTCCGTCTGATCACCTCCCTCCAGTACGTACATGCGCCTCTAACCCGCGTCCTAGCAGACACCGCGGGGCTCCTCTGAACTTGCCACTGTCCCCGAGTCCCCCACTGTCGCTTCCACTCCAAGAGCCGGACCCTCGGCTCTTGAGGCCCAATTAGACCTTCCAGCCCTGGGAGGCCTCGCGCACCTGCGGTAGAGGAGACCCATGAGAGTCTCCTTAACTCAAATAAAATCCCCCTGGTCCCTCAGTCTTCCCGGTCTCTTTCTCCCTAGGTCTTTTCCACCTGGTTCGGACGCCTGCATAATCATGTCCATCCTCTACGTCTCCCCTCACCCCGATGCCTTCCCCAGCCTCCGAGCCCTCATAGCTGCGCGCTACGGGGAGGCTGGGGAGGGGCCGGGGTGGGGAGGGGCCCACCCCCGCATCTGTCTCCAGCCGCCTCCGACGAGCAGGACTCCCTTTCCCCCACCACGTCTGCCCGCCCTGGAGCAGGGGCCCGGTGGGCTCTGGGTGTGGGGGGCTACAGCTGTGGCCCAGCTGCTGTGGCCAGCAGGTCTGGGGGGCCCTGGGGGCAGCCGGGCAGCTGTCCTCGTCCAACAGTGGGTTAGTTACGCAGACACGGAGCTAATACCAGCTGCCTGTGGGGCAACGCTGCCCGCCTTGGGACTCCGCAGCTCTGTCCAGGACCCCCAGGCGAGTGGGAAGAAGAGAGGGAGGGGGATATGTAGAAGAAGAAAGCAAGAATAGGAATGGATAATGAGACAGGAAGATAGCGTGTCAAATGTGGAAAGAGATTAATCAAATCCCAGTTTGCCACCTGGTATGGTAACCTCTCAGCCTTGGTCTTTCTGTGCCAATGAAAGGTTTAGTTTTCATGTTGAGGAACTTGTGGAGAACAAGTTGAGAAGATCAAAAAATGGGTGCAGAGTGCGTAGTCTAGCGCCAGGCACTTTGAAGTCTCTGAGTAAAAGTTTGATGAGTCTGAAACTGATGATAGAGATAACTGTGAATAAGGCTTGGTAAAGGAGAGAGGAGGAGAGGCAGGTAGGGCCAGGAGAGGAGATGATATGGGAGGAGATGAAGGAGAAATGAAATAAGGAGGAGGAAGATAACCACACCAGATTACAACTAAGTCCTTCCAGAGTGGCTTGTGCCTTAGGGTCATTATTGCACTGCTTCCTTGCAGAATATTGAGCACACAGCGGATACTTAGTATTTCATTCATTCATGAACAAATGAATGAATGGATGGATGGAATATGTGACTTAGACCCTGGCTTGCTCCCCAATGTCCCAATTACCCTATCTAAAATAGAACACACACACACACACACTTCTCTATAATTCCTTGTCTGCCTCAGCCTGATTTGTTTTTCTTCATAGCATTTAAGAAAAATAGGGTAATGCATTTATATATTAGCTCATTTATTGTTTCCCCCATTAGAATGTAAACTCCACCAGGTCAGAGGCTGCATCTATTCATGTTCTTTTCATTCCGTAGAGAAGTACCTGGCATATAGTAGGTGCTTAATAAATGTGTTGCCTCATGTAGTCTTTAACTTCCTGTGCTTAATATATTGCATCTGACACATAGTAAGTGTTGAGTAGGAATTTTCTGAATGGAAGGAAAGTCTTTATGACTATTTCAGTGAAGATGAAACTGGCCTCAGGGGTGATCTGTGGGAGTGAAGGAGGCCAAGCCTTGTCTCATACTCCTCTTTCCTGCTAGGCTGCACTGGGGGCCCTGGGAAGAGCTCTGAGCCCCTTGGAAGAGTGGCTTCGGCTACACACCTACCTGGCTGGGGAGGCCCCCACTCTGGCTGACCTGGCGGCTGTCACAGCTTTGCTGCTGCCTTTCCGATATGTGAGTCAGTAGGGCCTAGAGAAGAGTGAGGGCAGCTCGCTTCACTGTACGGTAACTAAGGATAGTCCATTTCGTTTCCTCATCCCAGGTCCTGGACCCCTCTGCCCGCCGGATCTGGGGTAATGTCACTCGCTGGTTTATCACATGTGTCCAGCAGCCAGAATTCCGGGCTGTACTGGGAGAGGTGGTTCTGTACTCAGGGGCCAGGCATCTTTCCCAACAGCCAGGTGAGGAAGGGGTAGGAGGGGATGAGTTCCTTGGGGTCTCCCATGCAGCTTACTTTCTGTTTTCTCTTCAAAATGGCAGAATCACTGGGGCAGGGGCCTCTGGGAGGGTAAGGTGGGAAGTCAGCATGGGGGAGCCCTTGGGCAGCTGAAATAGCTCATTTGAGATATATCAGTGTTCACGGAGGGCTCCCAGTGGGCTAAGTCTGCATTTCTGTGCCTCTCACCAGGCCCTGAGGTCACTGCACCCCCAAAGACAGCCGGCCAACTCAAGAAAGAAGCAAAGAAACGGGAGAAGCTACAGAAATTTCAACAGAAGCAGAAGATCCAACAGCAGCAGCCACCCCTAGGGGAGGTGAGAGGCTAAGGGTAGAAGTGGAAGGGAGGTTGGTACCATTATGGGGTGGCTAATATCTGCACCTATATTCTTTCCCGCCCAAGCAGAAGAAACCAAAATCAGAGAAGAGGGAGAAACGGGATCCTGGAGTCATTACCTATGACCTTCCAACCCCACCTGGGGAAAAGAAAGGTACTAGGAAAGGGAAGGGACCCTTCACCTCTACTGTCTTCAGCTGCTGCTGCTTCTGTTTTTACCCCTTCCTGCTTTGTACTTGTTCCCACTGCTTTGCTTGTGAAGATCTGCAGAGCCTCCCAATGCCTGTCCTGTGACATGAACAAAAGAGGCCCAGGTCCTTCTCTGCTGGCCCATCGTCCCCTTCCCAGCTGTTCCCAGCCTCTACACAGACCCCTCCCTTTCTTTCTCCCAGATGTCAGTGGCACCATGCCTGACTCCTATAGCCCTCAGTATGTGGAGGCGGCCTGGTACCCTTGGTGGGAGCAGCAGGGTTTCTTCAAGCCAGAGTATGGAGTGAGTGTGCACGGCCACCCAGACCTGGAGGGGAGGAGGTGGGAAAGGGCAGGGGTGAAGAACACATTGCCCAGGAGGGGACTGGGAGAGGTGGCTTGAGGCCTTAGCTCATGCCTGTCCTCCCTCCCCCATAGCGTTCCAGCGTGTCAGCACCAAATCCCCGGGGCATCTTCATGATGTGCATCCCACCCCCCAATGTGACAGGCTCCCTGCACCTGGGCCATGCGCTCACCAACGCCATCCAGGACTCCCTGACCCGATGGTGAGCTTCTGTCCTCTCCAACTGGTTCCCTCTGCTTTCTCTTGCCTTACTGGAACCCTCTGGCCTCTCTCCTTCCATATTGGCCCTCAGCTCTGCCCTCTGGTGGTGCTACACTTCTCTCTGCCTCATTCCCATCTGATCACTTTGAATCTTCCCCTAGGTAAGTAACCAACACTCCCACTTGGCAGACTCCCTTCTCTCCATTCTCTTGCTACTGGAAATAACATTACTTGAATCAAACAAGAAATATGTGAAATATTCTTGTTATAAGGAATTGAAAGCTTCAAGTCTCCTCAACCACTCCTCCAGACCTATTCCATCCCCAAAACTGTGGATTTTTCTAGATCTTTCCTGTCTATTACATGTACATGTACCCATAGAAATTTATAGTTTTCTTTTTGAGTGGGTTTTTCTTCTATTCTTTAACATAAAGAGCTCATACCATAAAGAGCCCAAACATTATTCTTCAACTTTCTTCTTACACGTAACAGTTTATTTTAAAGATCTATCCTTATTCGTAGACTGACTTCATCATTCGCTTTCATTGCTCTGTAGTATTCTGTAGTGTGACCATACTGTAATGGAGTCATTTTATATTAATGGCTCCTAATTTTCTCTGTTGAAAACCTTGCTGGAATGCATATTCCTGCACATGCTTTCCCAAGCACATGTGGAAGGATTTCTCTGGTGGAACTACCAGGAAGTAGAACTGCTAGGTTGGAGGGACATGCCTTTATTAAGTACAAATAGAAGCTGCCAAGTTGCCCTACAAAACAACTTCGACGATTTATATCTCCATGACTTGCATGTGAGAGTATTTGTTTTCCCGTGCTCTTGCCAACTCTGGACATTCTCGGTCTTCATTTTGCCAATCTGATGGGCAAAAAAAAATGGCACCTCTGTAATTTCTAATCGTCGGTGAGGCTCTACCTCTTCATGTTTCTGGGCCAGTCTGATTTCCCCTTATGTGGATTATCTGTATGTACCTACCCTATGCCCATCTTTCTACTGATTCTTTGTTGTTGTTGTTTCTTTTTAAATTGGTTTATTGGAAGATTCTTTACATATTCTTTACATATTCTGGGTATTGGCTTTTCGTTTGTTATATGTTGTAAATGTCCCCATTGTTAATATTTTAATTAGTTAACAAATAGAAAGTCTAATATTAATATTCCAGGTGACAAATTTCTTAAACTTTTAAAACAACTTTTTGTCTTTGGAAACCAGGGTTATTTATCATGTTTTAAATTTTGAGATGTTTTCTTATTGTCTTACTTACTAAATTAATTTGGTCAAAAAATACTTACAGGACATCACTATGTGCCAGCTCTGGGCACTGGGGGTATTATGTGAGATTAAGCATTTTGAAAGGAATTGAGAGCTGGAAAAACAGTTGTATTAAATACTCATAATATGTAATGGCCAACTTATTTACATGAGAATAGAATTAACATCTCATATTAAACTCAGGGTAGCAACATTTTTTTTATGAACATGATTTAAATAAAATATTAGAGACTCCCATTACTTAAATGGAATAGATTTATATCAGTATTTTTAAGTCAAAAATAGCATGTGCAATACAGCCTTAAATATCTTTAGCAATAAGACATTATAAAAATGAAATAAAAGTGAGTCGTATATTTTTTCTTTCTCCAGCAGAGTACGTTGCTTTTTTACAGATACCCATGACATTGATTTATTTTTTGCTAATTTTATATGATCCCCAAGAGATACTTTTAATGAAAAAATATTTTAATATTCCTTTCTTATGCTTCACTTCTTTAATAGTAGTATCTAACAACATCTTGAAGTTCAGAAAATGGTCATATGCATGTGAGATATAAGCAACATTTCTGAGTATCAGTTATCTGTGAGAGTACAGAATTGCTACAATCCCTGTTCCCAAGGAGATCTGAACATAATGGGTGGGGATAAATGGACTATAAAGTAATGACTGTAATACAATTGGATGAGTCTTTGAAAATAACAGGTTATTACAGTGTTATTGTGTTTCTATGGTAATTTCCTTTCCCTTACTTTAATGCACCTAGTATTTCTACAGGGGCACAAAAAGGTTCCTGAGAGTTTAATGCTTCATGCCAGCCACGTAAGCCTAGGGCTTCAGAGTAAACCGCATGCATGTACTTCTATCAATATGGTCAGTGCAGACCCATGATTTCACTCTCTCTAATTCATTTCTTGATTCATTCTCTAAAACATTACTAGCTTCCAATTATTTTCTTGAAAATGGTCTATCACTTAACTTCACTAAGAGGTGTTGATCTGAGGTTTTACGGTTTGCTCTAGTCAGTTCATCAATGTTCGTAGACTTCGAGATGGTGTCTCGTACCTCAGAGTAATACACATGTCCACCTGTGTTATTGTCTTTTTTTTCTTTGAAACTATATCATTTTCTAAGGCTTTTCTCATATGTTGAGTTTTTTATGTTGAGTCTTATATGTTGAGTTCTTTAATCTGACTAGAATTTATTTTTGTGAACATCAGGAAGCAGGGAGATTTTTTCCCAACTAAGTAGCTAGTTGTCCCAAACAAATTTTTTGAATAATTTTTCCTTTTCCTACTGATACAAGGTGCCACCCCTGATAAATACTAACTTGGCTTGGATTTGTTTCGTCACATTTTTGTTCTCTTAGTCTGTAACTTTGTTCCTATGTCATACTTCATGCTTTAATAATCATAGCTTTTCTCATTTGTTCTGCTATCTAGTTGGGCAAGAGCCTTCTCTTGGTTGTCTTTGTACTTCTCCCTCTGAATGTAATTTCAGAATTGAGGGTCCTTCTCCACCACACCTTTCTTTCCCTACCCTGAAGCCCCTTCTTCCTTTAGTGCCAGACTTTACTAGCCCACTCACCTCCAGTGCTCCGTGCTCCTCCCACAGGCACCGCATGCGTGGCGAGACGACCCTGTGGAACCCTGGCTGTGACCATGCGGGCATTGCCACCCAGGTGGTGGTGGAGAAGAAGCTGTGGCGAGAGCAGGGCCGAAATCGGCATGATTTGGGCCGTGAGGCCTTTCTACGGGAGGTCTGGAAGTGGAAGGAGGAGTAAGTGTGCAGCAGCCCTGCTTCCCTGTCCCCTGTCCAGATAAGACCTCTGTCACCTGAGACCCTGGCTGCAGGGTCAGACCCTCTTAAAGAGGCTGAGGGTCAGTGGCCTTAGGACCCAGGTCAATTTCAGAGGATGAGTGAGCCCCACACTGCCCCATTAGCCACCCGCTGTCTCCCTCTAGCCCAGGCCTAAGTGCTGATCCTGCCTGTCTATCCACTTCCAGAAAAGGTGACCGGATTTACCACCAGTTGAAGAAGCTCGGCAGTTCCTTGGACTGGGATAGAGCCTGTTTCACCATGGACCCTGTGAGTATGAGGGGTGTCAGTGCTGGGGCAGGAGGGGGAGGCTCCCCAGAGTGGGACACCCACTGACAAGAAATGTGCTGTGCCCTCCCCCAGGAGGTGAACTCACTTATAGGAAACCACTAAGGGCTCGGCTGCAAACGCCATTTCTCGCCCCATGTCGTGGCCCTTTGTGTTCTCTATCATCCACTCTGAGAGCTCACATTCCTCCAGGTGGCACATGATGGAGCCTCACCATGGAGCCTGAACTCCCAGGATTCTCTGCACTGGCACCTGTCCCTAGCTGAGTGGCTTCCCTGCCAGCTCCAGTATCACCAGGCTTATTGACTGTCCTTATGTTCCCATAGTCCCTTCACCCGCTAAGGGAAAGTATTTCTTCCTCCCAACCCTTAAAGGGGTTTAGGTGCAGGGCAGTGGGACTCTGGACAGGCCAGTATCACTGGACCTTGCTACCTTAGAAAGTCTGCCTGGGCACCTCGACACCTAGCCCCATGTCTAACTACCCTGCACCACCCTAGAAATTGTCAGCAGCTGTGATAGAGGCCTTCGTCCAGCTTCATGAGGAAGGAGTCATCTACCGCAGTACCCGCCTTGTCAACTGGTCCTGCACTCTCAACTCTGCCATCTCCGATATTGAGGTGTGCTCCTGCCCTTGGCTCTTTCCAGCTCCACCCCTAGCCCTAGTCCCTGGGCCACTTTTCCTGATACCCATTTCACAGGTGGATAAGAAGGAGCTGACAGGTCGCACCCTGCTCTCTGTGCCTGGCTACAAGGAGAAGGTGGAGTTTGGGGTCCTCGTTTCTTTTGCCTACAAGGTCCAAGGCTCAGGTAGGAGCTGGGGCACCAGGATCCTGAGCTGGATGGCATGGGGTGTGGGGAGCGGCCAGCACTAAGATCACAAGGTCTCTTGTCACCCTAGAGAGCAATGAGGAGGTGGTGGTGGCAACAACACGGATTGAGACAATGCTGGGAGATGTGGCCGTAGCTGTACACCCCAAAGATCCCAGATACCAGGTGCAGCAAGGGTGCTACCCATAGTTGGGGGAAGAATGCCGGCTGAAAAGGAGCCCTCACGTTATGTGGGAGGATGGGCACTTAGCCCCCAGCTAAGGAGAGAAAAATTGGATTAGAAGCTCATCTCAGGCCTCCTTTCTAGCTCCGAAGAGGGAATTTGGGTGTTGGGACAGTCAGGATCCTAGGTAGGAATGAGTTAGGCCCAGCCCTTCATGTATTTTTGAGGTCTCCTTCTGTTCCCAGCACCTGAAGGGGAAGATCTTGATCCACCCATTCCTGTCTCGGAGCCTCCCCATCATCTTTGATGATTTTGTGGACATGGAGTTTGGCACAGGTGAGCGAAGGACTGTCCTGTGGGAGAGGAAAGAACCCATGAGGCACAAGCTGCCATCCATCTTTCCTCTTAAGCAAAAGAAAATAAACTTCCCGCAAAGAGGCAGGGTTTGGGCTGGTTCTCAGGGGACTATCTTAGGTGGTCTGGGAGCTGCATCCTTCAGCAAAAAGGGGTGCATGTGGGTGGGAAGGGACGCCAATGAGTACCTTGTGGTCCTGGCACCCACACGTATACCCTAGGTGCGGTGAAGATCACCCCTGCACATGACCAGAATGACTATGAGGTTGGGCAGAGGCATGGGCTGGAGGCCATCAGCATCATGGACTCCCGAGGGGCCCTCATCAATGTGCCCTTGCCTTTCCTGGTGAGACTGCCTGGGTATGGGGGTCACTTCTGGAGACAATAGGGTACCTAGGCACGGCCACAATGAAGCCTATCTTCCACCCAGGGCCTACCCAGGTTTGAGGCCAGGAAGGCAGTGTTGGCGGCACTGAAGGAGCAGGGACTGTTCCGTGGTATTGAGGACAACCCCATGGTGGTGCCACTTTGCAAGTGAGGTTTGGGGCCAGAGAAGGGGGAGGAGGGGCTCCTCAGTGTGCTCACCACCCAGCCTCCTCACCCATGTGTACCTGCAGCCGGTCCAAGGATGTGGTAGAGCCTCTACTGCGGCCACAGTGGTATGTGCGCTGTGGGGAGATGGCCCAGGCCGCCAGTGCTGCTGTGACTCGGGGCGACCTTCGAATCCTGCCTGAGACCCATCAGCGGACTTGGCATGCCTGGATGGACAACATCCGGTATGTCAGGCCTCCCCATGTGGGGAGGGTGACTGGTGGGGCTGAGCCAGGTACAAGCCAGGACAACTACTCCCTTCTCTCTACCATTTGCAGGGACTGGTGCATCTCCCGGCAGCTGTGGTGGGGCCATCGCATCCCAGCCTACTTTATCACTGTCAACGACCCAACCATACCCCCAGGGGAGGTGAGAACTGGGCCAGAACTTGATACTGGTGCACTAGGGGATCTGTGGGTTTGTTGGATCCTTTTTGGGGAGGGGCAGGGTCAAGACGAGGCAGGGGCACCCCCTTGTGTACTCACTCTACCTATGGCAGGACCCTGATGGGCGGTACTGGGTGAGTGGGCGCAGCGAGGCCGAGGCCCGTGAGAAGGCAGCCAAGGAATTTGGAGTGTCCCCTGACAAGATCATTCTCCAGCAAGGCAAGGTGGGGACTTGGGGGTGGGGGGCAGAGCTGGGGCTCTGATCCATACCTCTGTCCCTTTTGACCTCTATCATTTGGATTCCCTCAGATGAAGATGTATTGGATACCTGGTTCTCCTCTGGCCTCTTCCCCTTCTCCATCCTGGGCTGGCCCAACCAGGTACATTTTGGAGACTAGTCAAGACGGGGGTGGGGATAGGGATCTTGGAGGCGTATGCTTGGCTCCCCATCATGCCCTGCTCTGCCCCCAGTCAGAAGACCTGAGTGTGTTCTACCCGGGGACGCTGCTGGAGACGGGCCATGACATCCTCTTCTTTTGGGTGGCCAGGATGGTCATGCTTGGCCTGAAGCTCACTGGCAGGCTGCCCTTCAGAGAGGTGAGAAGCCTGCTGAGACCTCTCCCACAGTCTCTCAACCCTCAGTCACCCTTCTGTACCACAGGTCAGGCTCAGCATGGATGGGACACAGGGCAGGGCCCATGGATAGCTATTGGTGGGCTTTGGGGGACTGAAAGCCAGCCTGGAATCCCCACTCAGTGATTCTGTGCCTGGGCTTCCCAGAGGAGGGAGAGCCTCTAAGTCACCTAAAGGTGCTGAATGGGCTGGCAGGGACATGGAGGGGCCTGAGGTTCAAAGTGAGGCATCCAGAAGCAGAGCCTTGGGGGTGCAATGGAGTCTGAGTGGGAAGACGTAGTTTCACAGGCTCTTTGTTTCTTCCCCACCTCATAGGTCTACCTTCATGCCATCGTGCGAGATGCGCATGGCCGGAAAATGAGCAAGTCTCTGGGCAATGTCATTGACCCTCTGGATGTTATCCACGGAGTCTCCCTGCAGGTAGGGGTGCTGGGCCAGGCTGGGAAGGGCTGTGGGGCTTCGGCCACGGCCCCTGGCCACTCACTCCCACCTCACCCTCAGGGCCTCCACGACCAGTTACTGAACAGTAACCTGGATCCCAGCGAGGTGGAGAAGGCTAAAGAAGGGCAGGTACAGAGGGTGGGCCTGGGCTAGAGTGTGGGCAGAAGGAAGGTGGGACTGGCAGAGGACTCCCGCTCCGACTCCCCCCTGCAGAAGGCGGACTTCCCGGCAGGGATTCCCGAGTGTGGCACTGATGCCCTCCGGTTTGGACTGTGCGCCTACACGTCCCAGGGTACGGGTAGCCCCCAAATCTCTCAGCCCCATTTTTCCTCCTTCCCTAAGGCCCGTCCCTCTCCTCCTCTGCCCTGGGTGAGGGTTGGAAGGGAGGTGGTGAGGACGCACACTTCATTTGCACCCAGGTCGTGACATCAACCTGGATGTGAACCGGATACTGGGATACCGCCACTTCTGCAACAAGCTTTGGAATGCCACCAAGTTTGCCCTCCGTGGTCTGGGGAAGGGTTTTGTGCCCTCAGCCACCTCCGAGGTGAGGACCTGGTAGGCCTGAGGTGGGCAGCACCTACACAGGCTATACGCCTGCCACTCTGGCCTCAGGCACAACCCATGCTGTGTCAGAGTTGCAGCCACTGACTCAGGCCCAGCCCTTTCCCTTGAGGAGCCTCCATGTAGGAGGTAGGGGGACAGAGAAAGCCCAGGGAAAGCCCAGGGCATTGGGGTCCTCCCCCAAGATACAGGGCACATGATGGCTTCAGACTCATCAGGCTCCTTCCTCTGTGGGGTTCTGGCTCCCTCCCCCTGGCTGATCTGTCCACTCTCCCTAAGCCTGGAGGCCATGAGAGCCTGGTAGACCGCTGGATCCGCAGTCGGCTGACTGAGGCCGTGAGGCTCAGCAACCAAGGTTTCCAGGCCTACGACTTCCCAGCTATCACCACCGCCCAGTACAGCTTCTGGCTGTATGAACTCTGTGATGTCTACCTGGTGAGGAGGAGCTGAGTGGGGTGGGGCAGCCGAGCCCTGGGCCTCCCTTTTCCAATGGTGGGCCATGAGACCTGAGCCAGCCTGTCCCCCTCCCAGTTGTCACAGGCACAGTGAGGGCTGGAGGCTAGATCTTTTCCAGCCCTGAGCCCTGTGCTTCCCTGTTTCCTAGGAGTGCCTGAAGCCCGTGCTGAATGGGGTGGACCAGGCAGCCACAGAGTGCGCCTGCCAAACCCTCTATACCTGTCTGGATGTTGGCCTGCGGCTGCTCTCACCTTTCATGCCATTTGTGACCGAGGAGCTATTCCAGAGGCTGCCCCGGCGGATGCCACAAGCACCCCCTAGCCTCTGTGTCACCCCCTACCCAGAGCCTTCGGAGGTATGGGGTTTGGCCTGGAGGGGGACTCCAGTCTGAACCCCCAGCCCTCTTTACCCCCTCCTCTATCCCACAGTGCTCCTGGAAGGACACTGAGGCAGAAGCTGCCATTGAGCTGGCCCTGAGCATCACGCGAGCCGTGCGTTCCCTGCGTGCTGACTACAACCTCATCCGGATCCGACCCGACTGTGAGCCTCAGGCCCCCATATGCACCCAGTCCCAGTTTCCCCTCATCCCACTCGGCAGCCCCATATCTACCCTGTGCCACTGTTCCTTAGTCCACTCTCCAGTATGGCTGCCTCTTTTCCTGTCTTCTTGGGGCCAGGCCTCACCTTCCTCCCTCCTCTGGCAGGTTTCCTGGAAGTGGCTGACGAGGCCACAGGTGCCCTGGCATCAGCAGTGTCAGGCTACGTGCAGGTGCTGGCCAGCGCAGGTGTGGTAGCTGTCCTGGCCCTGGGGGCTCCCGCACCCCAGGGCTGTGCTATGGCCCTGGCCTCTGACCGCTGCTCCGTCCACCTGCAGCTGCAGGGGCTGGTGGACCCGGCCCGGGAGCTAGGCAAGCTGCAGGCCAAACGTGGTGAGGCGCAGCGGCAGGCCCAGCGTCTGCGGGAACGCCGCTCCACCATGAGCTACCCAGTCAAGGTGCCCCTCAAAGTCCAGGAGGCAGATGAAGCCAAGGTGTGTTATATACATGGGTATTTCCTTCCCCATCTTCCACATCTTAAACATGGTCCTACAGCTGCACTCGTTTCAGCCCAGGGAGTCCCATGGGGGAGCACAGAGCCCAGGCCCTTTGAGCAGGTGGGAAACAGCTGGGGTAGGGGCATAGCCGAAGCCACACGGCAAGGTGCAGATGGAGGCAGACCTAGAGCTAGGTACCCTGTCCCACAGCCAGACCCCTCACGCCCCACCTGGTGCCTGGAACATGGCATCCCATGTGCCTGGGGCTCAGCATGGACCACATGCAGACAGGGTGCCCTTCAGGGCAGGAGCAAGGGGTCAACCACACCTAGGGATGGACTCAGAGAGAAACAGCAGAAGAGGCTGAGTAGGGTTACTCACTTGATTCTCCCAGTAGCCCTATCTCAGCATGAAGTTTTACTCTTAACATTTTACAAATGAAGGCTAAATGCCTGCCTGTGTATGTAATCTCTGGGTTTGGCTCCCCAGGTGGGGCTGGGGTTGGGCTGCTGGATGTGGTACCTGGGCTCTGAGGCTCCTTTGTCTTTGGAGACTGACCACTCTGGGAAAAGACAAGATCCAAGGGTCCAATGATGATGGAGGAGAAGCGGAGTGCCAGTGGGGAGGCTGCTGAGAATTTGGGGGTCTGGTCCAGCCAAGCACACACAGTTCCCTAACTAATCCCTGCCTGTGGTCCTTACCTGCCTTTCCAACTCTGATCCCCTCTTGGGCCTGGATCCTCACCACCCCATATTACACTTGCAGCTCCGACAAACAGAAGCAGAGCTCAGGAAGATGGACGAGGCTATCACCCTTTTTCAGAAGATGGTGTGATACACCAGCTCCAACCCACAGTGGTCTACCATGGGACTGGCAGCAATAAATATTTTGCCACAAAACCATATCTTGTCTGTATGTGTAGGTGGGGCTGGGGAAGCGATGCTGAGGGACTGGGTTCCTGAATCTTCAGAGGAAGCCAGTATGAACGATGGGAAGGCTGCAGGAGGTGCCTGTTCCTGGTGGGCAGAAGTGCATCTTTCTGAGTCCTTGACAACAAGCCAGGCCTGAGTCACACTGTGCTGCTGGCTCACTTCCTCCTTTTGACTCTACTCATCTCCGTACTGCAGCCAAGGGAGGCCCACCGTGGTTTTGGCTGCTGCTTGTGGCTTGGGCGACATGAGCTCAGGGGCCAGGAGCTGTAGTCCTGCCCCAACCCTGCTGGGCCTCTGTCCTCCCCCAAGTGTGAGTCTGGCTCAGGTTAATTATAACTGACCTAAGTCCCCTGTGACACCACACCAGGCAGCCCTGCAGTCGTGCCTAGAGACCCAGCTACCAGATAGCGGGGACTTCCTGTGCATGGAGGGTGTCAGACTGAGTGGGGAGGAGTACCCTGGGGGAGGAGTCTTAGACCCCTCCTGCAGCTATATGTCCCTATTGGCCTGATAAGGCCCTCAGATTGGGTGACTGGGGAAAGGGCAGGAAGCTGGACTGGATCAGGTGAGGTGCTTGAGGCAAAGCAAAAGGAACCCAGGCAGGTGTCCATGAGACACGGCCTGCCCTGGGATCACCATTCTTTCCTTGAGAGCCTTCTGTCCCCCAGGTCCGTGTCTCAGCTATGATCCCCAGTGACATGCCCCTATCCCACCTGGGCCCCACAGTGCTACTGCTGCTGTTACCCTCTGCATCTGCCTTCTTTCCCAACATCTGGAGCCTCCTGGCTGTCCCTAGCTCCATCACCCACCAGGACCATAGCGAGGAGGCGGCTCTCAATGTCACTCTGCAGCTTTTCCTGGAGCAGACGCCCCCCAGGTCACCCCTCCCTTCATCTTAAGGACTTCTTGGTAAGCGTCCCAGCTGGATTCCTCCATTTCTTGGGACTTCTACTCTTTGACGGCCTTCCTTGCCAAGAGAAGGGGCCCCCCTTTCTCTTCCCATTTCTACCCCCTGCAGCAACAACACCAAGAGCCTTGGTCCTGATTGATATAGGAGTCTCCCCTCCTTAAGAGGGTCCAGGATTACCCCTCCTTTGTAAGGCCAGAACCCTCAATTCCTTCCACACTCAGCCTTGAGTGCCAGTTGCTGAGGAAACGTGTACAATGGCCCAATCCGAGGGGCTTTCCTAGAGCCTCTGTACACACCCACTCTCCCAGGGTCACACCCTTCCCGCGGATGACCTCTTTGCCTACTTTGGACCTGGATCTCCTTCCTGGTGGTTCCGAGCAGCCTTAGATGAGGTGTCTCGTGCCAATGAAGCCCAGGACTTTTTGCCAAATGACTTGCAGTTTGATGCTTAGAGGCCAGGCCAGGGACATATACTCCTGGTAGGGGCTCTGCAGGAAACCTTGGTGGCGGCCAGAGCCTTTGACCACACCCTGGCTTGCCAGCACTTCAGGGCTGCACTTCATGCTTTGCAGGTGATAACAGAGTTTAGAAAATGGTCAGCGGAGTCTTCACTGACAGTCTTCCAGTTTCCCAGATGGTGCCTTCTTAACCATGTCTCCTTTGCTCTAGAAGGAATTGGGGTACTGTTTGCCAAGACCCTGAGGCTACTCCCTAGTCCCCACCTCTAAACTGGCAGCGCTTCCTGTGGGAACAGCTGGAAAGCCATTTAGCCTGCAGAGTAGTGAGGGCGAGAGAGGAAGGTGCCAAGGTCAGAAGGGTGGGCCTGGTTGGCCACTGAAAGACCCGAGATTGGACTCTGAGTGCGATGGGAAGAAACACTAGGAGACTCCCACCTCAGTAAAGCTCTGGTCTAGGCATTGGGGAGAGAGCAGTGGAGGGGCCTTGGGGTATTGGACATGAGTAGTGAGGGTGGGAGAAGGTTTTCCGGGTGGGGAACTTGAAGGAGTGGTGAGTTAGGGCTGGAGATTGTGAAAACAGACTAGTGCTTTGTTCCCCTTCTCCTCCTTTCCCTGGAATCAGGATTTCTACAGTCACAGCAACTGGGTGGAACTGGGAAAGCAGCAACCACACTCTCATCTCCTCTGGCCAAAGCAAGAACTCAGAAGACTGGCACAAAGTATGGCGGTGATCCCAGTGATTAGGGGGGAGCTCACAGAACCATCTCTTTTCAGCCCACCCAGCCACCATGTCACATCCCACGGTCACATAGGATGTGATGTCATCTCTGGAATGACCTGTGAAGTCTCCCAGTTTAACTAAAGGCCAGGTCAGTTAGGTGGCTTCCCTAAGGTCATACAGGGAAAGACAGAGCCAGGACCAGGTCTGCAGACCTCAGCTGAGTTCTCTGTCTTTCACTTGACTTCCCTCTGCCCACCCACTGGATCACACAGGGCTTTCTCTCACAGTCTTCAACCTTCCAACTGAACAATGACCCAGAAGCTACCTCCTGTCCATTACAAATTCACTTCCTGTCCATAGCTCACAGAGGGCATAATCCCCATAGGATTGATCTCTACATTGCTGGTTTTTCTAGCACAGTCTGTCTCAAATACTCAGTCTCACTACCAGCCCATGAACTCCAGGTTTTAGTTCAGAAAGCCTAGAAAGGTACTATGAAGGCTACCTATGAGCTTTCACCTTATCCCAACTGGGAGGAAAAGCTGAAAAAGCTTGGGGTAGACAGGAATAAGTGTTGGGAGCTGTAGAATCTTGGGTTCTGGACCTCTGCCTTCTCTTCTCAGTGGAAATTCCTGCCTGCTCTGATTGTGAGTTGAGCTGCCCCAGTAATTTGCTGAGCTTTACAGTCCTCACCTCTGGCTACTTTGGAACTCATCCCTCCAAGCCTCCAGATAGCAGACAGGAAAGCCCCCAGAAGTAATAGGAGAAAGTCACTTCCTTTCCTCTGCCCCTGACCCCAGGGATCTCAGTCCTCTAAGCCCCTTGCCCCACTTGCTGTAAAAAGGAGAGGATGTTGAGTTGGGGTTGGTGGATGAAGGCCCACTGAGGTGGCCATGATTTGTGTGTGTGTGAGAGGGCTCAAGGGATCCATTATGTTCTGTGTAACTGAACCCTCCAGATTTACCCGGGATTTTCCTTCCATGAAATGTCATCACCTACTTCTGATCCTTTGTTAAGCAGTGAGAGGGTCAGGCCAGGTCAGAAAGGACCACATTTGCTTAGGAGGCAGAGGTTGTTTTTTTTTTTTACTTCCTCCCTCCAGATCCCTTTTCCTAACCCAGGGAAATGTAACCATGGGGCTGTTTTGACCAGAGCAGCTCCCAGCCACCACAGGGAGGCATCAACAAGCATAGTACATCCCCAGGCTTCTCCTCCGCCACCACATGCTGCACCTCTAGGCTGCAAAACTGGCCCTTCTGGCCTCCCTCAGGCCTTCAGCCTCCTGCAAAGCTGCCTGGGAGACAGAGATCTCTCCAGGTGAGTGGCCTCCTAGAGATGGGGCTCCCTAAGGGGTAAGTGCTCCTGGGGGAGCTAAGAAACCCAGGGCTGGGAACAAATGTGCCAAACCTTCACTGTTTCACTGGGCTACTCCCCAGGCTGCTGGACATCACCCCAGCCTCCAGCCTGAGCTTCATCATGGACACCATGGGTAGTATGGGTGAGAAGATCAACACTGCAAAAATCTAGGCTCGCCACATTGTGCAATAGCGACGGGGCAGCCCCATGGAGCCCATCCACTATGTCCTGGTGCCTTTCCATGACCCAGGTAACTGAGGTCTGGCTGGGATAGTGAAGGGAGGAAAAGCCCAGGGCAAAGGGTTAATGACACTGGTGGGGCAATGGGCCTCATGGCAGTTCCTATGATCCTTGAGCGAGCCTTTCCTGGGTATCTGTGTGCATACAGAAAACAATCAGTCACTTCTTCCTCTGCTTCTAAAATGGCAGCACTTTACATATGAGTTTAATCATGATCCATGCTTAGGCAGGTGGCCTCTGCTTTCTTAGGCTTTAGTACTAATAAGTGATTTTCAATGCTCTTCATTTCCAGTAGACAGAGATTGAGATGCAGTTGAGGCATTGGTGGGTCTAGGTCTCTGTGAAGTATCTGAAACAGATAGTTACATGGTACTCCTTTCCCCGCTATATGGAAGTCAGACAATCTGGCCTGCATCGACCAGTCTTACTGTGTGTCCTTAGGCTGGTCATCTAACCTCTTTGCCTAATTTCATCATCTATAAAATGTGTCACTAGTTGCCTTATCCTGCCTATCTCCCAGGTTTGAAATGATCATCAAATAAAATGCTTGTAGGACTGAGAATTCCCTAAGGCCAGGGTTTGAGTCATATTTGCCTACATAAACCTCATAGTAGCTCACATTAATAGGGGCTTATCACATATTTGATGAAGATATGAATAAATGAATAATTAAGAATTTAGTCACTTATGTGTCAAAGCGCTATATTTACATTTACAAAATCGACTCCTTCAGTCCTCCCAATAACCCTCTGATGTAAGTACTATTAATTCTCTGGCTTTTCTGGTGAGAAAACTGAAGCCCCAGTGGATTTTTTATACTTATATGCATACCCAAAAAGGTCCACTCAGAACCACAGGAAGTGATGCCATTTTGTTAAGGAAATGAGGTCCCTGCTCTGCCCTACCTATATAAATATAAGGGAATGTTGTTATTTCAATACTTGTCCAACCCAAGAGCACAGCGGGCCTCTTGACTGGGTAAGAATGAGGGGAGCCCTCTCCTTACTCATCTCAACCTTCTTTTCTCCTCCCTAGGGTTTGGGCTCATCTTTACAACCAGTGACCCTGACAGCTTCTGGCAACAATTCAATAAGATCCATACCTTGGGAGGTGGAGATGAGCCTGAGATGTACCTGTCAGCCCTGGAGGTCTGCCCTGCCCCCCACTTCTTCTCCTCTCCTTTATAGGCCCCACCTCCAAGGGGAGCGCTAAAGCCTTCCTGGAACCATTACCACCTTCAGAGCTCTGTTCTACTAGCTTCACTCCAGGGTTCCATATTGCCTTCTACCCATTTCCCCATTGCCACCATTTTTAATATCAGTCCTTTCCCCCCGTATTTCTGGCCCTGCTGCACACACCTCCACTCCCAGACATCTTCGTCTTCACTGATGCCTCCCCCAAGGATGCCTTTCACACCAACCAGGTGGAATCCCTGACTCGGGAGCAGCGCTGCAGAGTGAGCATAGCTGGTGGGAGACCCAAAGTTAGCCAACCAGGGATGCAGGAGATGCTATGACAACAATTTCATAATAAGATTCATACCACACTATGGTGGTTGAACCAGGCTTGGCATGGGGTGGGAAAATTGAACGTTTCCTGATCCCTTTAACAACACTAAAGAGGGGGAGGCCCTACCCTTAATGATACTGAATTTATATTTAAACCTGCCCCTGAAAAACCATCTGAAGAATTGGAAATCTAGCTGACAACATCTGCTATGTGGATGTCACATGGTGACAGTTACAACTACTAACTGAAGGCCGGGGGGTTGTGTCATTGGGAGATGCTGTGCAGCAGCCAGATGGTAGACGGAGACCTTACCACTAATCATGAGCTTTGTGGAAAGCTGGAGCACAGGAGACCCTCACGTACAATAGTAAGGACACCTTACTATTGCACTAGGACACCTCAATCACTGGCTTCTCTTCTGGGCACCTAGGACACCTCAATTACTGGCTTCTCTTCTGGACACAGGTAACATTCCTGGTGACCATCAAAGGGTCAGGGCTGAGCTTAGCGTGAGGTCTTGTCCCATTTGCGTTTTGAGCCATATGAAGTGGTGGTCCTAGCCTCAGGAGGAGAGGTGATCTTCACCAAAGATCAGCACATTTGAGATGTGGCGGATATTATTGGGGACAGCATAGCTGACCTGGTAAGCGTAAGGGATAGAGGGACCAATGCTTTCAGCTTAGAACAGAAGGGATGGGTGACACTGCATTTCTCTTTCTCATAGGAGAAAGGGAATGGCTCCCATTGCTGTGTTGCCAGAAAGGTGTCAGAAGAGTGGGAAAGGAAGTTTCTCTCCCTCTGAGATCCATGGCTACCCACTTTCAACACTGCTCCTTCCGTATTAGTACTGTCCCCTTCCCCCCAATCTTGGGCTCGAATTTTCTGTCCTTGGAGCTACCACAGGAAGTCCTGCCATATTTTAAGGAGGGGAGAAGAAATGATTGACTCATCCTTAATCCCTTGCTTGCAACTTTGTCCCTGACCATGACTTCATTCCTGGTCCTATGCCCCTCTCTCACTGGCATCCCTTCTCCAGCTGTGATTTAGTTTCTTTCTGTCTCCACCTTTCTCCTTTGCTCTCACCTCATTTCATGCCTTATCTTGTCCCCATATTTTGGTCCTACCCATCCCGCAAGGTGCTCCTTCCCCTGGAACCTCCTGTTGTGGTGCCTGGGAAGCCACTTGTATTCAATGTGGATGGACTGCTCCAGAGAGTCACAATCCAGATCCACAGGGAGGTCAGCAGCTCCCAGATCAGGAACCCTGAAGGTACTTCCATATGCATCTCAAGGCATAGGGAAGAATGGAGAATGAGTGGTGATGTACTAAGGGAAAATAATTGTTTTATGTGACAATCTCTTGTTCCCCACCCCCACCCAGGGGTCTCCCAGGGCCAGGAGGCAGGCCAGGGGCCTCTAGGTCACACTCGCTGCTTTGGGTAGTTC
The DNA here is from genome assembly GCF_000325575.1 of Pteropus alecto. Classification (NCBI taxonomy): domain Eukaryota; kingdom Metazoa; phylum Chordata; class Mammalia; order Chiroptera; family Pteropodidae; genus Pteropus; species Pteropus alecto. The sequence continues at coordinate 482,006 of NW_006430045.1, forward strand.
TGGATGGTGACAATGAATGACCCCCCATAGACAGGGACCTGAGAGATCCAGGTCACAGCCAAGGGCAACCCCCAGGTGAGAGTGCAAGGTAAGGAGGGAGATATTCCTGGGAAAGGAAGGAGACAGGAGCTCAAAGAGCAATGTCACTTACATTCATTCAGGAAGGTCTCTGCCTTCACCTCCCTCAGCCCAGATCTCCCTGGACTTCCTCTTCTACTTTGGGTCTCCCATGAAGGATGGCCTCCACCTTGGCCTCTATCCCCTGACTCAGCCAGTTTCAGGTACATCTCCCCCCCAGACTTGTTCATTAATTTTATATTTATAAAATTATATGTATATTTAACTTTCTACTGAGTTATAATTTATATATAATAACATGCACTAAACTGAAGTGTACAGCTCGATGGGTTTCATATAATACACCTATGGAGCCTTCACTCAGTTAAAAATTCAGAACATTTCCAGCATCCCAGAATGCCCTCCTGACCCTCCCCCAGCGGTAACCCCTATTCTGAAAGCCATTCATTCTTTTCTCTCAGTCTCAGAATCTCATGCAGACCACTGTTCTCCCCGCCCCTCCATGTCCCAGGTCTCCAGACCCAGCTTCTGGTAGAAGTGACAGCGCTAGGCTCCAGAGGTAACCCTCGAGATCCTCTGCTGCATTTCTCCTACGTCGTCTTTGGAGGGTTCCCGGAGGGTGCCGAGCTGGACCGGGTGCCTTTGGAGCTCAAGGGACCCCGGGAGCGAGGCCTCCTCGCTGCCGCGCTTCCGTCCACGCTTCTGTCCGCTGTCGGACCCTTCTCTCTGGAACTGATTGGCCAGCACGGAGAGGGATTGAGGCCTACACCAGGCGGCCCTCCAGACCTGCATTGTGGTCCCTGTCTTTCTGGAGGTGAGACGCTATGGGAAGGTGCGGCTGCGGCTAGGGAGACCTGGGGAGGCTCCTCCCCTGACCTGCCCTCCTCTGCAGCTCAGTGGTCCCCCGGGTTTCGTGGCGCCCCAGGTTTCCTGGCCCCGGGCAGCAAGGCCCTGCTCAGCCTCGCCAGCTTTTTAGCCCTCAGGATCTCGATCTTAAGGCATCTGCCAACTCCAGCTTCGCTCTCACCCCAACCTCTCCAGGTGAAGCCACTGAGTCCTCTTTCTGGCCCCACATTGCAGTTCTCGGGGAGAGGGTATGTAGTACTCACTTTCTAAGCCCCACCTCTGGCCCCTCCCTATTGGCCCTCAGATTCTGCTACCCCCCACCCCAGCACTTGGTCGGTCCCTTGAATCTCAGCTCTTCGGAGCCTGGAACTTCAGCCAGATCTCTGTACCCACTGGACAGGGTTCGCCTGAAACAGAATGAGTCTGCCTGGGGGCGCCTATGGCTGGAGGTCCCAGACTCAGCCATCCCAGACTCCGCGGTGATGGTGACTGTGACTGCGACCGCGATGGGTCGAGAAGCCAGCTCAATGCCACCTACCCACGCCTTCCTCCGGCTCCTAGTGCTGGCCTGGCCCCACAGGTGAGGCACCCCCACTTTTAGTTGCAGGGTAGACAGGGCAAGGAGAGGCTTAATTTGGGTGCAGACACCCTAACAGTCTCTCTTCTCCCCAAGACCAGCTTGTTGTCCTTGCCCATTCATTTGGCCCCGTTTTCACCACAGCCAGCCCCGCCTTTCTTCCCTCCTCTTCCGTGACTCCCGCAGGGATTGGGGAAGGGCTGGCAGGCAAACCTTGGTGGGGCACAGTTGAAGGTGTGCTGTTCCTCCTAGGCCTGGCCTTCTGGTGACAACAGCTCCTAGAAGGATGGGTCTTTAGCGCTATTTTCTTTTTCATTTTTCAATTAGAGTTGACATTTAATATTATATTAGTTTCAGATATACAGCATAGTTAGACATATTTATATAATTTACGAAGTGATCTCCCTCATTAGTCTAGTATCCACTTGGCACTATACATAGTTATTACAATATTATTGACTCTATTCCCTATGCTGTACTTTATAACTCCTCCAGAGCAGTTTTCAATCTTGCCCTATTAGAAGGTAACATGGGCCTCAGGACCTTACCTACCTCTCCTGGCTGGGCTGCAGGTTTTCCTTCTCGTGCACTTGTCCCTTCTCTTTTCTTAGCGAGATTGGGATAGAGGGCAATAGATTCTCCCACAGTGCACTTTCCCTAACCCTCGTAGGAACCAAACTAAAGACTTATTTTTGGAGAAAGTTGCTTTCTATTTCTCTGTATCATCTTTATTCCATTACCTGTTCTTGCCCTCCCAAGCTCAGGTAGAGGGAGAGATGTATGGGGAAAAGAGGAAGGTTGAGAGTGGGGTAGGAAGTGTTATTTATAGAATTGTTTTTATTTGAAATTCTAAAGAAGCTTCTATTTTATTTTTGTATTTAAAATTGAAGGACAGTTTCAATAAACATGTCTTCTCCCCAGAGGGCTTTCAAAGAAAGATCATTTATAAGTGTAAGATACCAAGAAGATAAAATGAAAGTTTTCAAGAGCAGAGAAGAAACTTTACACCAAGATGTTTGGGCTCCAGTTGACCCACCTCCTGGAGCTATTTAGCTGTTGAGTTGATTAGGCAGAATAAGGAGGCTGGGGGTTCTGACTCAACCTCCTCTGTCACCAACTTAGGGGAATGAGAGGAGGCCTTAGACACTGGTAGGGCCCCTCTGCCCCTTGGGGCAGCCCAACTGAGCCATCTCCCCTTTTGGCTGAATGACTCCTTTCTGCTGCCTTGACAGTTCCTGGAGGAGAGCAGAGAAACAGTTTAGGCATCTGTGCTCTGCCCTTCCCCCACTCTCTTCCAGTTTACCTGTTGTTGCCACAAGTTCTGCTTCCTTGGCCTTCCCTTCCAATCCTGGGTGGCGCAGGAACTAGCCTGTTCAAGGGACATGGAGAGAACAGGGGGAATATTCTCTGTTCTCCGTAAAACCAGTGTTGACCTCAAGTCCCCTCTCTACCCCAACTTCCCAAAAGTCTAAAGTAAAACCAATAAACTCACCTTCCCCTGAATCAGATTCTGCAACCAGATGTTCACCTTTTGAATGTGGGCCAACTGGGGGCCACCAGGCTCTGAGTATAAATCTGTTAGAAAATTCTAAAGGAGGAGTTGGAGGCTGAGAATGTGGTGAAAATTTGAGGTCTATCTGCCACTCTTCTATCACCACAGGCCATTCTTCTTTTCCATCTGGATCCTCTCATCCCAATACCCCTCCAAGACATGTGGAAAAATCCAGTATTCACTCCACCTCTAACAGACTAGTTCCTCCATCCCCCCCAAATAGCACAGTACCCTCTTTTTCTTTATGGATCCTCCCTGTCCATCCCTGACCCATTGGAATAATCCCAGCCACTCCCCCATGCCAATGGAGTAATCCAAATCACGTCCCTCTGAATGGAATGCAGACCAGCCTCCTCCAATCCCAACAATGAACACCAACTTAACACTTGGTGCCATCCTGTCATTATAATGCTGCTTCCAATTCGTGATCCCTGCCCATTAACTCTCTCCTTTCCAGGGTGGTGTCAGGCTGTGTCCACACGTCCCTGCTCCCCATCCCCACACACCTCAGGGCAGCCTCATACCTCACCAAGGGCCCCCACACGTAGCTGCTGTTGCTGTGCCTCCCTCAGATGGCCTTCAAACCAGGCCTGGCTATGCTTCAGCAGCTCCAGCCCCTGCCACAGGGCATCCTGTTCCCTCTCCAGAGCCTGCATCCTCTGCAGCTAGAAAATGCAAGAAGCAGAGGCTGCCTCACTTTACAGCAGAACCCTGGGCCATGGTCTCACAACTCCTGCTTGGGTTCACTGTCTGGTCATGGAATGTGAGCCTGGACTGACCACTGAGGATCTGGAGGGCAAGGGGAAGCAATGGAGAAGACTTATGAGTCCTCAAAATTGAGTGGAAATGTAGGGGGCAGATCTAGGAAGAGGGGCTTTCCCTGGGTCCCCTTGTTAGACTAATACTCACCCAGAGGAAGAAGCTCCGGGCTCCTGGGTCTTGGCGGCTTGTCCCCAGTGGTAGCAGCAGAACTGTGTAGGGGGCCTGCACCAGGGGCACCCTACCAGGACCCAGGCTGTCCATGGCTCTGATGTGGTAAGGGTGGAGCCACACACACTGGTGGCCAGGGCTGGTCCCTCCCCTTCCCCCCTGACTTGCAGTCCTACTTAGTCTTTCAGCCTCTTAGAGCCCTTTCTGCTGTGTCTGTTTGAAGCTGGGGTATTCCCACTTAAGTGGAAAGACCATCTCCTTTGGGCTCTGTCTTCCCTCTCATCTGTTTTTGTAGGGTATGTTGAAGTTGGTTCTCATGAAGCCCCCTGGGTAGATCCCCTTTTGTCTTCTTATAGCAGTGTCACTGTATTTTTAATGACGCAGGTAGACCCCTCTGTGGACTCTTGCCTGACATTTCATCTTTTCCTATTCTCTTGATTTGTTTTGGCTGGTCTAAGGAAACAATAACTTTCTCCAAATAAACTTTATTTATAATATGAAACAAAATTTCTGGGGAAACTGAGAACGCTGGGTCTGAAGAAGATAAAGTTACAAAGTGGGCATGGCAGCACACCGGGGTTTGGAAAGTAGAGGAAGGCCGAGGAAGGACTCTCAAAGGATGGTAGAGGCCGCAGGCAGTACTTCCTGACTCATGAAAATGTCCAGGTCCAGGTTTGGATCTTCCAAATCCAGTTTCAGAAACTTATCTACCAATGTCTGACAACTGAGGGGAGAGAGAACAGTGAGATTTATGAAAGAATAGACAACTGAGTCCTTGAGCAGAGCGGAGAGGCTATGGCACAGGAAACCTGGGACCTTGAAAATTTAGAGATTTCAGAAAGAAACAGTGGGTCATTGAAAGGCAAAGAGGCTCTCTGAGACCCTGAAAGGGGAAAAGAGCTGCAGAAGATGCCAGAGAGCGCAAGGACCCTGGGTTACACACTCACTTTTCCATTTGCTTCTCCTTTAGTAACTCCTTGACAGGCTTAATGGGTTTTCCATTGCGGATCAAGTCTGAGACCTAGAAACAAAAAGGAATGGGGAAGGGGTGGGGGGAGTTGGGTAAGAAAAGAGGAAATAAGGGTCAGAAACCCCATGGGCCCAGAAACTCAGGCCTCTGAGAGGAGCAGGGACAGTAGAAGGGAGCCCTGACAGAGGTGGTTGACATCTGGATCTCAGCACCTCCTTGCCACGAGCAATGAGTTTGTCAGGAAGCCTGGCCTGGGCAGCTGTGTGGGAGGCATGGCTGGCGTTGGCGACACCTTCGCAAACTTGATAGAAGAAGATAAGGTCGTTTCCATCTTCACAGGTCTCCATGGTCTTAGAATAAAAGGGTACACTGTGACATTATCACTATTTCCTGCCCTGAAACCCTTGGCCAATCCCTGTAGGGAGTAAGAAAAGGGAAGGGATATGGTCCCTGCGCTCAGGGAGCCCCCGTTCTGATGGAGGAGCCAGTCCCCAGCTCTGGGAAACACTTGGCTTAGGGGCCCTTAGGGGGCTAGATTAGTTTTCTTACCAAGTACTGCACAAGGGGCCCCTGTGGCAGCAGCTGTAGCTGAATGAGGCTCAGAAAATTGGTGGTCACAAAGATGTGGGGGCACATGGGTCCAAGTGCCAACCAGTGTCGGAGGACAGCAGCCAGAAGTGCAAGGCCATCCACCTGTGTAGAGGATGGGGTAAGGGTGTAGAACCATGGGTGCCCCGCGGGTCCCCCTCCACCTGCTCTGGCCTTTCCCATCTTGTGCTTTTCTGTTTCTTTTCTGCCCACATAGCGCTGTTCTTTTCCTGAGGCCCAGCCTCCCCATTGTGCTTTGTTCTCCATTTCCCCCTTCTTAGTTACTCATCATTTTCTCCCCTCACCGTGTTGGTTCCCTTTCCGAATTCATCAATAAGGACCAGAGACTGTTCAGTGGCGTTGTTCACTGCTTTTGCCACCTACTGGGCACCAGGTGGACAAAGGAGAGTTTCATTAGCATTTGAGGCCTGTAACACACTGACCACAGTCTGCTTGTGAATAAAGCTGCTTGTATATGTGTCTACCCTACTGGACTACATATTCTTTAGCCCTTTTCCTGTTTGCCCCGATATAACTTGAGGATTACGGTCCTAACCTTACCCCCAAAGTTTTCCATGAAATGTCTTACTTTTATTATTATTTTCACATTGCTCTAGTATATCGATAGTCTTTGGAAACAAATGACATTGTTTTATTTACAATATTCTATTTTTAGTAGTTTGATCGCTGAAAATGTCAAATCCTAGAAAACATAGCATTCCTACATGAGTTGTACTTTTTTTTTTTCTAAATGAGAAAAGGATTAGTGGCAAGGGGCATGTTTTGTTCATCCTTTCATTGCCAACAGTGCCTCATACAAAGCAAGGATTCAAAAGAGGTCCCTTTGTGTAGAAGGCAGGCAGCAGAGGGAATGTTTTTCCTGTTCTGATCATTTTTCAAGGGTAGAGTTCCTTCTCCATTATCCCCCTTCCCCAATCCCACCTCTTTTTGCTCCCTTTGACCTGGTTGAGGTCGATCATGAAGGTGGAGAGGCCAAGGGAGATGGATTCACAGCTATGAATTCTGGTGAAGATGGCATCTACTGCCCCAATTTCAGCTTCCTCTGCTGGTACAAAGCTGCCCACCAGGGCCATGAATGTGATCAAGCCTACCTAAACAGGGAAGGAGACAAGGCCTGGTAGTATGGGCTGAGGTGAAGGTAAGGCTAAACTAAAGAGTAAATGATAGATCAAGGAGAGACAGATACAGTTTAATAGAAGATCATAGCCCCTTCTGCTCACTTTAGAATCAGTAGAGAGGGACAGGCAGTGGGTAGAAGCACATTGGAGAATGGCATGGACCTATTCAGAGGTGGGGGAAGAGAATTGAAGCCATGGAAAGATATATTAGGGTATGGTTCCCCTTCAAGTAGAAAATGCAACAGGTAAGGTAGAGGAGCAGGGGATATGGATTATAGTCTCTTCATGACAGGCAGGGTCAGAACACAGCAGAAGAGCTGCAGGAAGCTGGGTTGGCTTGCAGGGGTGGGCTGAGACAATGGAGAAGATGCCAGAGGCCCAGTGTGTAAGATTCTCCTACCTGTTTGAGGTATATGCTCTTCCCTGAGGAGTTAGGCCCGGTGATGACTTTGACCCTTCCTTTGTCCCCACCGCATTCTGCAGAATTGGGCACGAATGTTCGGGCACAGAGTTCCATCAGAGGATGTCTGAAGTAGATGGAGAGGTACCTCACACATGGTCTGTAGATCCAGATGGATGAAGCTCCCGAAATATGAGGCCTTTGGGCCCCTCGTTTCTATGCCTCCACCTCACTCTGTTCTCACCTGCCATTCTGGATTCGTACTCCAAGGAGTTGTGGGGAGTAATGGGGCCTTGAGTAGCCATAGTCCCGGGCAGCACTGGCAAAAGCCAGAAGGACATCCAGGCGGGAGGCAAGGTCCAACACCCGGGTCAAGACAGCTGCCCGCGCCAGCACCTGACACTGCAGCTGGTACATCAACAGAGTCTCCTGGTCTGAGGGTGGATGATGAAGAGCTGGGGGTTAGCTCCAGGGGAATATGAAGGAGAGACAAAGACACCAGTAGAGGGACCTGGAAACAGGCTTGCAGATACAGTATGAGACACCCAGAGACATTCAGAGAAGATTCAGAGTCAGAATGGGAGACGAGAGAAAGAAGAAAAGGAGCCTGTTATAATCATCTTTAAGTTGCCCACTCTCCTCCAGCCTTTCATTTCTCCTCACCCCGGATGTCGCAGTGCAGGTCCCCCAGCAATGCATCCAGCTCCTTGGTTTGAGCACTACGATAGTGAAGCTTCCCCTCTAAGAGAAACTGGGTAAGAGGGTTCGAGCTGGGGGTTTTGCACCTCTTGGTCTTCATCCTTTCCCACCTTTCAAACCCCACTCCCAGCTCCCCTCCTTGACTTCCTTCTCCTTTATCTCAGAGCTAATAAATATCAAAGTAAAACTACAGAAAAGAGATCCCATATTGGGCAGTGTTGATGGGGTAAGGTCCTCCGCCAGCTGCTGATTCATTTTCCTTATTACCGCCAGTGGTCGAGGGTCTTACCATGAAATCCAGTCCCTCAATCTCAAAGTCACTGGCCTCTACCATGAAAGGCAGGCGAGGAATAGAAAGAAGGAAGCCAATCTGGGGAGAGTATAGAAGAGATAAAGCAGTGTGATATACTGGGTACCTTCTCTCCCTAGAGGAAGCCAGAGTCCCTTGTATTCCCAATGCTTCCCTCAGGGGGCTAAAGCCACCATAAGGTATTCATGTTCTTCAGACTTCTCCAGAAGTTCTCTAATCTACCAATGTGTCCTTCATAAGCCTATTATCTCCCCTAAACACCCCTAGAAACTACACCCACTCTTCTGCCCTCACCAGAGGGATGTAAATGACACTGCATGAAGGAATACGGGAATCCAGATTGTCCAGCTCCTTCCAGGCGACCTCAGTGAGGAAACTGGGAAGTCCCATCAGCCTTCGTTTTTCTAGCAGGGTGGAATACATGTGGATATCAAAAGTAAGGTTCCTGACATGGTTGCTAAAATTATCCCCAGTTGTAGTGGCCACCTGCTGAGGATGGGACCCCATTACTGTGGAGGCCCATATCTCAGGGCTCACAGATCCACCCGCACGCCCAACACTCACTCTCATCGACTTCAGGATCTATGTTGGGGAGAATTGTGAAGTGATTTGCAGCATGACTACCTTCAAAGTCCACCTGAGGAGACAAGAAGTCCAGTTGCTTACTATCCAGCACCATCTCTCAGTCCCGTTCCTCACCTCTACTTGGGCCCCAATTCTCCCTGCAGTCCCTGCTCTATCATTAACCCTCCAAGCACATCCCTGATGTTCTGCCAACTCCTCTCACCATCCCATTCTTTAGACATTCGGCTGACTTCAATGTCTCCCATGCTTCCCCATCTTTCACACCACAGAGTCCAGTCCCTCTTCATTGTCCAACCCCATCTCTTGCCCCTAGTTCCCCAGAGGCTTGGCTTTTTTTTATTCTACTCACCACTTTCCCAATGAGTCTGGCGATATGGTGCAGGTCATCAGAGAACTCTTGGGCAATGTCCCGAAAGAGCTGGATGGACTGGGGCAAGGAGCGACAGGCATCCCTTAGGCCCAGGGCACTATACACAGTCTGTAGGAGAAATGGACAGAGGAGGGTGGCCCAAGCCTGAGCTGAGGCAAGGGGATAAGGATAGACTGAGAACAAAGATCAATAAGGAAAAACAATAACGAAGACAGAGAGAAACCTTCAAAGGCAGAAAAGAAATCGTGAGAAAGGAAATGTGCCAGATACTGCACTAAGCACTGAGGCAACAAAGACAACCAAGATATGGTCCCTGTCCATATGAGCTTATAGCCTAATAAAGAAGGCAAGTTTTTAAAACAGAAAGGTTATCTAAAGTGGAGAAAAGAGACAGGAATAGAAGTTAGAATTAGTTGATTATACTTTGGGAGATTTGACTTTTGAGCTGTGCAAACATTTTACATAATTATACAATTCAATTAAAATTTGAAAACAAATTCCAAAAAATCAAAACTAGAAGGAAGCAAATGAACATAAATGTATATCCATATAATGGCATAACCATATAGAGAGGCACTATTCCAAGTGACTAAAATGTAGTAATTTGCATATTCCTAGTGGGGACAAAAGAATGTCCCTCCTCTCCCTTCAATAATCATGTAGTTCGTGGTAATGATGGTATTGCTATAATAAGATTGTTGTGGATGTAATGTAGGAAAAAGCAAATGAGTGATATTTTAATTTTATCATTCGTAGTGTTGCTAAGAACCAGAATTTCCAGTATGGAAGAAGGAAATATTGAAGAGGATAAGTACAGTAAAGGAATATATAAGGCAAGTATACTGTGGTTCCAAATTTAAAATGGTGGTATCAGTACTAATTTAGAATGTACTTTATTTTTTTTTTAAGTTCCTAGATCTGTCCATAGAAAAGGCCTAAAAACAATAAGCAAAATATGCTGAGCACCCTCTAGCATTCAGACTGTGGTAAAAAAAATAACATTTCTCACTAAAAGGAACCAGGGCTCCTTGGAGAAATGTCTGGTTCCAGGTCAGAACCAGGAGATGTAAATTATATATCTGGTATATCTTGTCAAACCAGAGAGCAGGGAAGCTATCGAAGTCTACCCAGGTTGTGTTTAAAGGACTCAGAAGCCAACCCCAGGAGGCCTCCCACTGGCAATAGATGGACTAATTTGAACGTGTATAAAGATTAAAAATGCAGTGGACTGAAACACATGTGTAAATCCATAAATTCATAATCATACTAAAATAACAACAAAAAATTCATTGGCTATCTAGGTGGATGTTAGGGAACTAATTTACTAAGATGATAGCTGATAAAGGCAGAGAAAAAAATCAATTTTCTGTGATATGAACTGTATCACTGGGTAACCAAAGAGCAGATGAGAGGAAGTTTTTCTTTACCAAAACATTCTGGCTAATAAATGAAAAAAGAATGACAGAATTAGAAATAACCACTTTGCAATCCCTAAAGAACCAATGGACTTAGGTATTAAACACAAAAGCCTGATAACATCACAAAAGAAGAGACATATATGTCAGACATTATGATCTTCTATTTATGAAACAGTATTTTAAAAAATCGAATGAATCTGATCAAGCTTCTAGAATCAACTATTAGTTTACAGAAATTCTAGAAGAGACAGAAACATGTCAAAAACACCTAGGGAATATAATCAGCAAATCCAGGCTAAAGGAAGCACTACAGGACAAATAACCCAGCTTCTTCAACAAATAACTTGCAAGGCAAATAAGAGAGAGAGAGGAAGGGAAAGA
>NW_006430045.1:492881-506893 GCF_000325575.1 Pteropus alecto
CAAAGACACACAGAAGAAGCCCATAAAAGAGATTTAAAGAGACATCATCCCATTGCCATATGTTGAACATATTTGGCTCCTAATTAAACTGCAGCAAAAAAAAAAAAAAATCATGACGTTTAAGAGATGATTAGAAATTTAAACATCGGAGAGTTGGTATTACATAATTATGTTAATTTTTAGGTAAGATTATGGTAGTTATTCTGTTTTAAAAAAATAATATTCTTTTACAAATCACATTGAAATATTTATGGATGAAATGATATGATAGCTGGGAATTGTTTCAAAATAATCCAGGAGTGGAAAGTGGGAGAAGATATACATGAAACAAGATTGGCATCGATCAGAGTATTGAAGCTGCATGGTGGGTACATTGGGACTCATTTATTATTCTAAATTTTGGACAATTTCCACAACACAAGCTTTAAAAAAAGTGTTGGGATAAAGTTGGATAGGGTGACTAGAGTACAGAGAGTCTAGAACCACATGCTATGGGATTAACCTGAACTTCTAGGATTCAAGAACAGAGGTCCTACCTTGTAGAGAATCTGCCAGTCGCTGACCTTGGTGTGGGACAACTTCATGCGTTTCAGAATCAGCTAGTTAGACAAGGGGATAGCCACTGTTTTCCCTCTCCCATCCTAATGTCCCTCAAGAAGCCCTATGTCCAGTATTGGCCTTCAATCTCCTACCTCACCTCCCTGCCCACCCCCCACCCCGGGCTCACAGGCACATTCTTGATGTGACCCAGCAACCGATGCAGCATCTGAGCCATTTCCAGGTTCTGCGGTAGCAAGAAAAACTGAATGACGTCCAGACGGGAATTTAGTTCCCCCAGGTCCTGAGTTGGACGTGTGAACCACAGCCTGGAAGTGAGAGTTGGGGTAAGGAGTCCAGAAATTACCTATGTTTTCAACATCTTGATCTCAATTTGTGAAAATGTGCATTTACAAGTCCCTGGTGATGTGGCAACATGTATTCTCACTGTCAAGTAGTGTCCTATCTATGCAGGGGTGTTTACCACATACCTAGTGAAAAATCTCTGGATTTGAGCAGGACTGTGTCTGTAAACCACGATTTTGATGGATATGACCATGTGTTATTCCATGTAGATATGTGATAGAGCTTGTCAATATTTTAAAGGGAGACTACTGTGTTGAGGCATTTGTATGCCAATGCTCTAGCTCTCTCTGTGGCTCAGTAGGAGAGGGTGAGTCAGAGTGAGTTTGTATATCTGTATTTAGCTGTGAAAGTATCTCTGGGTGTAATAGCACAGACATTCGTCTTTTTGTGTGCTTCCAGTGAAAGTACATAATTGTTCCATGTGGATGGTAAGTCCTCAATTCAAGACAATGGTCACTCTGCAGAAAAGAAAGGATTGAGGACGGACACTTAAGGAGGGCTTCGATAACACTGTCTTATTTTTAAATTGGCTAGTGGAAACACAGAGGTTTATAATATTATTAATATTTATACATTGTGTCTGAGGTATTTCCTAATAAATCAGTATATAGAAATAAATGCCTCAGCTGTGTTTGTCCAATTCTGGGCATCCCCATCTCCCTATGGCTATGAAGAGTGAGATTCTGTAAAGACCTATGAGACCACAGATTCTTTTCTACATTAGAGCAAGCCATTAGGCACGCCATTTTGTATTAGAGCCAACATGTGGAGTCACTGAGGCCTGAGGATGTATATGTCACACTGTAGTCTATGGCCAGTTACCCTGGATTAGAACACTTGAGGTTAGAATGAAGCAGAGGACTCAGTTGGATTGGAGCATAGGTGTTAGGCACTTCTGCTCCTTGGCCACAGAAGGCTCTACCCAGTGCAATGTAGGCCAGTCTGTGAATGCCCATCTTTACCTGGGAGAGCACATGAGTCTCATCAAGCCAATTTGCTTATAAAACATCGAGGGGTTTATTGCTAGTGCCAGGAGAGAATTTAATCAAGCCAAACTTCCTCATTTTACAGCTGAAGGAATGAGGCCCTTAGAGTGTAATCAACTTGTCCAAAGTAATACTGCTAGTAAGAAGTAAAGCTGGGTCTCAAACTCGGGTCTTCAGACTACTAGAACAGTGCTCTTTAGTGCATATGGTGACATTCAATCAATTTTCTGGTGTCTTGTCCAACTTTAGGCCAGCTGGGTCTTTAGTTCATCATTCAGGTTATGATTCCATGTCCTGGAGGATCCCATCTGGGGAATCTGCATTCCTCCCCACCTTTAATTCAGTTCTCTTATCCACTGAGAATTCTTTCCTTCTCATCCCTGGTTGAGATCTGCACCTGAAGCACTGGAGAATGTGTAATTAAATCACCCACCAATTACCTGGAGATGACCTCAGAGATGATCATAAATTAACCTCCAAAAGACACACATTGCAGGGCGGGTGAGGTGGGTAAAAGATTGTTCACTGGTAGGCTAGCAAAGGTTTCCTCTCTGAGTTTTTAGAGATGATGTCACTGGCGTGCTTATATTTGTGTATTGTGCTCACTCATTGAGTGCTACTGTGTACAAGGAATGGATACTGCACACAGTTCACAACTATAAGGGCAGGCAGATTCACCAACTGCTAATTCCAATTGATGTGACAGTGCAGATAGGTGGGTTGCACCTTGAAGAGGATGTAAAATTTTGTCAGTGGAGGACAGGGGAAAGACTTTTCAGAGGGAACAGCATAAACAGAAGCATGATGTGTTTCTATGATAGCTTTAAATGACTGGAATATAGGATGGATTCGGTAAGAAAGGATTTAGGAACAGCTTGGGAAGGTAAGCCTGGAAATTAAAATTGGGGTGAATGGGAGGGGTTCTGAACATCATATTGCTAAAGATGCTAATCTTCATCCTGCAGTTAATGGGGAAGCTTCCTGGGGTTTATGTTATTTTGTTTCAACTTAAGGTTTAAAAAAAAAGTGGAGTGACATGCTCATATCTCTGTTTTGGATTAACAGGTATTTTAGAATGAAGGGTAGATTGGAAAAAAAGAAAAGAGTAGAGGCAGAGAGTCCAATTTGGAGGCAAATGCAATGCTTCAGGTTAGAAATTATGATAGCCAGAATTAGAGCCACGGAAAGAGGGAGAAGGGATAGCTGAGAGAGACGTTGGAGGATAGAATCAAAAGGCCTTAATGAATAATTGAATATGGGGGTAGGGGGCAGCATCAATCCAAGGTTCAGAGTTTGAGAAGCTCTACTGCCAGTAATGCCATTAAGAATGCAGGAAGAGGAACAAGTTCTATGGGTATCAGTTTGAATGCTCTGAGTTTGAGCTGTAGGAATTATAGGTAGGAATGATGTATAATTAGCATTCTACATATGAAGCTCTGAACTAGAGACACAAATTTGAGTCATCAGAGAATAGCTCACATTTAAAGTGTGGTTTTTATAATTAAAGATATTACTATGTGGACATTAGGGTTTTGTGATTGTGTTTCTGCTGCTGGTTTGTATGCAAGTCTGTGATCATCAATGAGTATATGTGTATCTGTGCTGACCAGATAAAATGAGGATAATACTAGCTACCACATGGGATTGTTGTAAGGATTAAATGCATTTAGCCAAGATTTTAGAAAGGGCAGTTGCTTTTATTACAACTACTATGTGGGGTGGTGAGTGTGCCTGTAGACTGCATGCATTAGCCTGTAGCATGTATGTGAGACACACTCACCTGAGTAGCTTCTCTCCCCACTTACAGCGGCACCTGTTGAGGATTCCTGTGGGGGAGTGGGGACAAGGAAAAGAATATGTGGCTGTGTCTAAGCTGAGGCATCCAGGTCAGAGGTTTTAGTGTTGGGCAGGCTGCCCTGAGGGGTGTTCCCCAGATAGAGGACACAAAGGCAGTCAAAGGCAGCAGCTCCTTGCCCCAGGTCTGAGCAAGGATTACCTTACATGGGCTTAGGGGAGGGGATGGGCACTTATTGGAACACTCTGCCAGAAAAATATGCAGAAAATCTTTGTTAGACTAACAAAGAGCCCAACACATATATGTAAATACTAGACACCACCCACTGAGATATGTGTAGTGAAACCAGGTGGATACTTGGGGCGATGTCACCAGTACACCCTAAAGCCAGAGACAACTGATAAAGATTCTATGCAAATCAAACATGAGCAGTTTCGCAGCTACTAACTCTTCTCTATACATAGGTAGGCATAGTTAGACTAACAAAGAGCCCAACACATATATGTAAATACTAGACACCACCCACTGAGATATGTGTAGTGAAACCAGGTGGATACTTGGGGCGATGTCACCAGTACACCCTAAAGCCAGAGACAACTGATAAAGATTCTATGCAAATCAAACATGAGCAGTTTCGCAGCTACTAACTCTTCTCTATACATAGGGTCTCCCAAAGTCCCTAGACCAGTACACAACTAGTGGAAACATTCATACAAACCCAAGGAATAAACATGGAGTGGTAAAGTAAGAGATAATATGTCAATGAATGTCATTGGACAATGAATATCAATGGACAATTATAGGGTAGGGGGGATGCCCAAGTTTAGGGAGTGTACAAAGAAGATAAGAAAGCTGGTTTGGAGTGGAAGAGACATCTAGCAATGCAAGTGAAGTGGGAAGAGAGGGCCTGGAATATATCTTTGGAGGCAGCCACTTTTCTGGAAAGCTTTTGTAGTGTAGGATGAGGGACGGATGGGCACACATACCAAAAAGGCTGAGCCCCTCCTTCAGTCCGCTGGCCACTTTATACACCGAGGGGTGAGACTCACTCTTAAATATCTGCAGAACACTGTCAGGGAGAAATGGGAGAGTTCGGGGTAACTTGGACTTTTAAAAGGAATTGAGAAAATGGGAATTGAGACCATCCTCCTGAGATCAATTCTTAATGTAAGGTTTGTCCCTCACTTCTGCCTCAGTTTCTCCCTTTGGAAAAGAAGAGTGACAACTTTGTGCTTTTCTTCCTCTCTTCCCCTCACTCCCCCTTCCTTTTCCTTCAGGAAGAGGGATCTTAATAGCCCCAGGATTAAAGAAACTGGAGCCTCATTAGGGTTATTAGAGCATTAGGCATAATCCTTCTCCCTCCCCAGAGAAGACATTTCCATCTTCTTACCTGTAAGTGTCTTGATCTATGCTTACCAAATGGGCCCTGAGGACAGAAAACAAGCAGAAGGGAAGATGGCTGAGGTATGAGAGATCTGAGTTCATTCCTAAATTCCACCCTCTTTGCCCCACCTCCCAGAATACTATCTGTCTTCTCCCCAGAGCTCCACATCCCCTCAGGTGCTCCTGTGTGTCCTAGATCACTTTACCTGATAGGTCACTGCCCACCTACCACTCCTACCCGTACCGCCACCCACCCGCTACTCTAACCCTGTCTTACTATTCAGGGCTTCCAACACCACCTTACTTTGGTTGAGGTTAGGGTAAATCACGTACAACACAAATTTCTTAAAGCCCAGGATGGGAACGCTGACGTTATAGTCTTCCAGTTCAACCCCAATCCTTCTTCGACCCATGAACTTGAGCAGCCCTCCAAGTGCTCGAACCTGGGAGATCAGTATTGCATCTGGGGTAAATCTCAATATCCCAGAGCCTGGACAACACCAGGAAAAATTATTATTTTTCTAGTACCTCTCAAAACTCAACCCAAAGACTGGGGTGCTTGTGCCCTTATCTCCCAGGACCCATCTCACCGTGAGGAGGCAGTCAAAAGGAATGATGGATGAGAGGAAGAGAATTTTCTCAGTGGTGGTCATGGAGTCTGGGATGAATGAGTAGTTTCCAGAAAGAAGACGTTGTTTGCTTATCTCCAGACCTATTTTTGGGGAGGCATGGGAGAAAAAGGTCTTGTAGCCCAGTTTTTCACCCCAATTTAAGAATGAGACAATAGAAACAAAAGAGATCATCTAACTTGCCAAGCTCGCACAGGCAGTTAATGGAAAGCTGAAACAGGAACCAAATTTTCAGACTCTTAGTTTAATTCTCTCTTTATTTTACATATGGTATAAAGATATTTGGCTCAGATCACAACCTGAGAAAAATAAATGGCTCAGGAGGGTAAGATATTTGTCTGGAATTGGGGAGGTTTCATAATAAGCTGCTATTATTAAAGGATAGGGAGCAGGAGAGATCCTAAGGAGATTGGTCTTGGGGCTTGGAGAATACAAACAAAAGTTTAGGATGAGGTAAGGTTGAGGGGAGACCTCTAATGATGGGGGTGGAATTAAGAGAAAGGGTTAGGAAACTGGGATGGGGGATTCAGCAAAGCAAAGAGATACCAAAATCCACATTTGGCAAAAATATAATTTCAGGTCTCTTAGGCTCTCTGTGCTCCTGGGAGGCTGTCAGGAAGGCAAAGAAAGGCCATTAGTCTGTAAATTTTAGTCGTTCTGCCTCTGTCCCACCTTCCCTCTCACCCAGTTCTGGCTTCCTGATTCTACCTCCCTCCAAGACCCTTTAGTCTCCTGTAATATTCCATACTTTAGTCCTTCCTCATTTTCCCTCTCAGCCTTATTCAGTCCTTACCAAGCTTCTCCAGAAACTGAGTCATATTCTCATCCTGTTTGGCACTCGTAACAACAGACTGGGGGTTGATTTCATCTAGAACTTGGAAGGAGAATGGAAACCAAATGAGTTAAAGGATCTTTATCCTTTGGCTAAGAGGAAACATAGCGTTCCCCTTGCTATCTCCCCTCCACACCTCAAAAATTTATTTCCTCCCTCCAAGAGTAGGGAGTGCCCCACACACTGGGAGCATAAGTAGAAGTCAGGCATGAGAATTAGTTAATAGTAAGACTGGTAGGGTGGTGAGAGGGAATAGGGGTGCCCTGGAAACTGTCATTAGACTATAAACCTCTAGAGGACAGACATGATTGATTTGCTCAGGACTACATCTCCAGCATCTGATACACTGTAAACACCTAATAAGTATTTGTTGAATAATAAAACGAATTCCTAAAAACAACAGTCTTCTAGAAGTCAACTAATAAAACCAATTGAGTCAGGTAAGGACATATGAGTGAAAGACACTTCCAACCCCAGAGTAGAGGAATTACTGGTTATGTCCCCACCTCTCTGGAGAAGCTTGAGGCTCTCGTGGTCTGGGGCATCTGGCATAAAGTGGATGGTGTAGTCACTAGTGTCATAGTAGGCAATGCCCAAGTAGCCTGAATTCCACAGCACACACAGGTGGATCTGTCCGCAAGGAAATAAAAACCAGTATCTGAACCACTCCTAAGTGCAGGGTTGTGCCGTGCCTTATTTTTCATCATTTTCTCAAATCTCTGAGAAAAGCATCATCATCCCCCTTCAGTACATGTGAAACAAACCCCAGCTCTTCTTCCCCGCCCCTTTTTATCCTAACACCCTAACATCCAGTCAACTCCCCATTCTCGATTCATTCGAGCTCACGCTCCCTGAACCTCGCCGTCCTAGAGACCTCCGCCTGCTCCTCCGCATCGTCCTCCTCCTCTGCCTCCCCAAGATCCGGCACTGGGGCCGGGCTGGGACAGCTTGCCGCCGCCGCCCCGAGTCCCGGTCCCTGCGGCGTCCTGTCTACGGTCGCTCCCAAGGAGGCCATGACCTGAGAGGCTCTGCGGATGCGGAAAATGAAGGCGATTCAGGAGGAAGCGTTCATTAAGAGGCGGCTGGGAAGGTGGGAGAGGGCTGAGGCGAGAGAGTGGTCACATTTTGTTCTCAACATCTATGGGGCGTTTAGAGAGGTGACTTCTCAGGTAACTCGCTGGCGTACAGACTGGAAAACTCCGCCCCCCCTCCCGCCATTCCTGTCACGCCGAGGTCGCAGTTGGATGGAGACGGTCTGAGGGCTACGTGGGGCGAGTTGTGCACGTCCCCTGTACCGCCCCTGTCAACCGCACCCCCATTACCGCAGCCCTATGCTTTCGACTTCCCCACCCCAGTTGCGGATAACTCGCAGAGTTTTCCCGCGTTTTCAGACACCAGGACCGCGACGAGCGCGAGACCACGTCACTAACAGCCAAGATGCTGCGGGAAGTGCGCGCCGGCGCAAAGACAGGGCGCACGCGCACACGCCCCGCCCTCTTAGCCGCTATTGGTCGGAGAGGCCCGGATTCCGCCTGGAAAGCCTACGAGGGCAAGACCCGGGAGGGAGAACCGCACTTGATGAGATGCCGGACGCTGATTGGCCTATTCGTATACGGGGCAGTGCCAAAAATGTTCAAACTTCCCGCCCTCTGCGGTTGTTTAGCCCCTCGACTTCTGGCCCTCAGGGTTTCTGGGCATTGATTGACGTGGGTGGAGCCTGTGAGAAAGTCAAGCAGAGCTCGAGTCTAAGGCACAGGAACAGGTCTAGGGGAGTTGCAGGGGCGGGGGACGGGGGCGGCAACCTGGCGAGGGGATGATCTTAAAGGGCCAGAGGCGCGTTTTCTTTTTTTCCTCCGGAGAGTGGAGATAAGCAACATTAATTCAACTTGTGCCAACAACTCTAAGTTAATATTTGTACCTGAGTTAATATTTAGAAGAGCTTAAAACAGTGCCTGGCAAACATAGTAAGAGCAACGTGAGTGTTTTAAATAAATAAGCAGAAATAAGAAGTGAGACTTATTGAAACCCTCCTTTGCCGGTTTCCTGCGTACAATGTATGACCACGCCCACAAGGGTACTACAGAGCCTAATTTACAATTTCAGGCCCCCAAGAGGAGATGAAAGCATCAAAGCAGAGAGTGGACATGATAACACCAACACCCCTGTTGGGACATGCCCATACCCTTGGGCAGGCACGTGCATCCTGGGGACAGAGAGAAGTCATTCACTCCTTCAACAACTATTTAGTGCCTACTCTGGGCCAGGTGGTATACTCAAAATAGTGAACAAAATTAAGTCCAGGCTACATGAAGCTAACTTGAGAGAGAGAGAGAGAGAGAGAGAGAGAGAGAGAGAGACGAGTACAATAGAAATAAATGTGTGTGTGTGTGTGTGTAGGAAAAACAAGGAAATTGTGAAACAGAAACCAACTTATACTTTAAAAAACAGATCTCTTAAAGTACATCTTCCAGCTTTGTTCTGGGTACCCTGAGATGGGGAGATCTCGCTCAAAACTTTGGGAAAGATGGCAAGGTAACCTGGCTCTGCTAAACAATGATTGGAAAATCTCCTCTAGGGAGAAAGGTAGGGGAGTGAGCTAAAGGCAAAGTTAATGGTTACCCTAGACAAACTGTTTAGCACTACTAGCACTATGGAAACCTGGAGGAGGCTGGTGATAGCTCTAAGGAGTGTCTGGAAGGGACACACCTTCCAATCTGGGGTGAGAAGAGATTAGGGAGGGACTGGTTTACCAAACCCAGGAAGGGGAGGGAATGGAAAGAGGCCTGCTCAGAAAAGGAAAGGGGAGATATTGAGATAGGAGAAAAGCAGGGGCAAGGAGATGAAATGGGAAGGAGACTTCTCTGATGCAGGATTTGGGGGTGCAACCCCTGGCTTTAAAGCCATGGGACACTGCTGGATGGTACCAGGAGAGAGCAGCATCACATGTCATCTGGGAAATTAAGGCAAAATACCTTATGGGTAGCCATGCCATCCAGCCAAAGTCAATATTGATGAATAAGGCAGCTATAGCTATAAAGCTGTAAGAAAGAAAAGAGGCAGGGGAGAAGCTGCCAAACCTGTTTGAGCTCAGGGCTGACCCCACTTGCCTGAGGCTTTTCCCAGAGGGGACATCTTTGCAGGGCAGATTCTCTGGTGGACACTGACGAGTTGGAGCAGAAGAGGACCCTGGGAAGTAGGGCTGCTTTGATACCCCCCACCCCATCCTCAGATGGAAGGGGTCCTGTTTGCAGATTTTGAGGGTCACCCCGTACACACACATACTCATGGAATCATTCTATATCTTTATAGGATGTTACAATTCAAAGAAGCAAACACCAAATATATGCATCCTCTCTCTGGGGAGGAAAGAGATAGGCTTTTCCCCAAGGAGGTAAAAACCCACAGAAGAGGAAGAATGAGAGGAAACCACTAACTGTTGGTTTCCAGCAGCACATCTTGTCATTCTACCCGACTCTTCCCCCAAGTCTCTCCCTCTCTTTTTAAGTTTCAAGCTCTGTTTTGCTCCTATGTCCTTGCACTCCACCAAGTTTTTCTGGTGGAAAAAAACTGTAGATCTCTTGTTAGAAGGCGATGAGGAAGAAAGAGAAGGGATAGTTGGATAGGAGATTCAAGATATGGAAGCTAGACTATGTCTAGTTTGGAGAACATATACTTGGGCTATTTTTCAGCAGATCATAGCTTGATACAACTCCAAAATCAATGGGAAGGGAGAGAGCTATTCTTCTTCTGTTCTCTTCACTTCTTTATTTGTGTACCCAAAGACTCTACTCACTCTATTCTGTCTGTTCTTTGCTTTTTACCCTTGAGAGTACCCTTTAGGATTCCTGGGGCCAAAATAACTCCACCCTTCTGCTCCATCTCCAAAGCAAACTTCAGTAAGAAAAAGGGAAGGGAGCCTACGACCAGGCCACCCTGAACAAGCCCGATTCCGTCTGATTCGGAAGCTAAGCAGGGTCGGGATTGGTTAGTACTCGGATGGGAGACCACCTAGGAAGACATTGGTTAGTACTCGGATGGGAGACAACCTAGGAAGACCAGGTGCTGTTAGATGTTTTTTTGTTTTTGTTTTTTGTTTTTAAAAAGAAAAATAGATGGTTTTTTGTTTTTGTTTTTTGTTTTTAAAAAGAAAAAAGAAAAAGGCAAAGGGGCACAGGAAGGGGCCCTGTATTGGGGTCCAAAGTGGAAGCATTAAAGATGACCAGACTATACAGGGAGAGCGTACCTCCTTCAAGTGATGAGGTATGCTCAGCTTCCTGTTTCCCTAGCACAGGCCTGATTGTCTCCCTACCCATCCCCTGCCCTACTTTTCACTACTCTCTTCTCCCAATCCCAGCTTTCACTTCCAAGTTCTCCTGGAACACAGTCTTAGCAACCCAGAATTTTGACTGAAATCTGGAAGGAATGTAGTAAAAGAAACAACCTCTTTCCCATCCTAAAATTCTCTGTGAGTCTTCATGGGTGGGCCCAACCAGTTGGTATCAAGTTTCTAGTGTGAAGGCAGAGTGAGAGAGTCCTCTGATTAATGAAGTAGGGAAACTGAGGCAGAAATAAACTCCTGTGTTCAAGGAGACTGGAGGAGAAACAAGGAGACCTCTAGGATTCCCTCACTTTAACACCCTCTCTTTATCTTCCGGGAGACCTGAGGATCTCTCCTCCAGGTCCACTGCCTGAACGTCGGGTCCCTCCCCTCTCCTGTCCCCTCCCCAGGTTCAGGGCGGGGCCGGTCAGTGAGTCAGCCAGTTCCCTGATCCAGCCTGGCAAGGGGATCGAGCTGAAGCAACTGGGTGTGGGGACGCTGAGCTGGTGGGTAGGTTGTGTCTGGAGCGAACGGGTCTTATCGGGCTTGTGTTGCTCTGAGGAGACAGTCCTAGCTTTGAGGGAGAGAATCTCTGCTTGTGAGACCCGCCTTCCCTGGCCCGGGCCCCTCCCAGTTCCCCCAGCGACTGCCGCTTCCTGGTCCCCGTCGCAACCATGGCTGAAGAACAACCGCAGGTCGAATTGTTCGTTAAGGTAAAAACATCTTCTTTTCCTTAGTCCACCCTCTGAACTCCTGAAAGGCAGCTCTCACCTTTCTCCAGCTCTAGCCTTAACTCCCCAAATCTCTTCCCTTCCTACCCACCACCCCCAACCCCACGTGCAGTCTTTGGGATTGGGGGTGGTGCTGGTTCTGGAGAAGACAATTGACCTGTGTGCAGATAATGAGAATTCTAGACTCAACCCTTAAAAGTTTGAAAAAGTGCAAGTTTCCAGCAGCCTAAAGGACCGCAAGATAGAGAAAAGAGGGTTCCGGGGAGTGGAGAAGATGACTGGGGTGGGGGGAACAAGTTCACGGAAGGAGGGGGAGAGAAGGGACAGCTAGAGTCCAACACGGTTTGGGAGGGACAGAGGGAAACATCAGGACCTGTGGTCCTGTGAGATCAGAGGGTGAGGGGTACGGGTGGGGAGACTTGGAGAAGTGTGTGTGTGGGTTTGTGTGTGGGGCCCGAGGTTTCGAGGGAAAGGTTTCAGAAGGTGTGGTACGGTGGCCTGGGAGTGGGAGGAGGTCAATTGGAAAGAATTGGTAGGGTGGAAGGAGAAGGGAGAGTGGGAGTGGAGTTCAAGAAGCAGAGCTGAAAAGGCAATGGGTGGAGAAGCATGTCCAGGGGTCTGAGAAAGGGAGAGAAAGGGAGGTGAGGAGATGGGAGTTTAGCTGTGGCTACCTGAAAGCCAGGTAAGAAAAGCAGAAGGAAGAGGGGAGCTAGGTTTAGGGCATTTAGGGTTTGGGGGTTGTAGAAGCAGGAAAGAGTTGCCCCAATTCCCTTCTGTGTGTGGGTAGATGAGGAGAGGTAGTCATGGCATTTGAGTATCAAAACCACAGTTTCGGGTCTTCACTGTTTTTGCCCTGCTCCCTTTCCCACTAGCGCTGCATCTCTCCCCTCTCTGGACTTCATCTCTGTGCCCCTCCCTCCCTTTGACAGCCTCCCCTCTGTGTCTTCTTTTTTGCACATTCTCTCCCACTTTCACTTTCCTGCTTCCTTTTTCTCCACTTCCCCTCTTTTGTTCATATTGTCTTTGTCTCTTCCTGCCTGTTTCTCTCTCTCCTTTATGCTGTGCTACTCTAGTAGCCATTCCTCTCCCCAAGCCCAGTGAAATGCCTGGGTCCGCCCCCTTAGGTGTGGTCCCCACCTCACTCTCACACTTGCCTCAAGAGATATTTTTACTCCTGGGTGAGGCCTGGCTGCAGAGATTCTGGCTTTGGGTCCTCTATGAGGAGTATTATCTGGAGCCTGAGGACTTGAGCCTGGGAGACCTCCTCACGCAATGTCCGGGAAGGGAGAGGTGGCCTTTGATGCCCAGTCCTCAGTTTCACAGGTCCCTGCCCCCCACTCTTTGCCAGGAAGGAAGTTGCTGAGGCTGGAGACACTGTGAGATGAATCACCCTCAGCCTAGGGGGAGGTGTCCTTTGGGAGATGAGGTCACCAATTGCCAATTAGAGGGCAGCCCCTCTCGGCAAGGCCTTCTACATCTCTAGAGTGAGGCTCTGAGCCGCTAGACTCCCCACCTAGCTGCCCAGAAACAGCTTGGGTGGAGGTATGAAGAACCAGGGCTCTGGTTTCCAAACTCTTCCCACCACCCCTGTCCTCAGGCTCTACTCCATTCTGGGACCAGGGAATCCAGGCATCTACCCTACAACTCTGGCCTCACCAAAATTCCTCTCTAGGGGCTATTTCATGAGTTGATGTGAGAATTAAATGAGTTTTTTGTATGTAAGGTGCTTAGAATAACACATAGAAAACTAACTACACTACTGTTAGTATTTCTTCTCTAGGGTCCATATCCTCTAACTTCTCCACAGTCCATTCCCTCTGCTTACCTCCTGTCTGTCCTCAACTCTGGGGAATCAGAAGCCGACCTTTGAAGAAAAGGTTCCCACTGATCTGCCCTAGGTTTGACCCAGCCCCACAGTGGAGAGCCCAGTTCTAGAGGGAGCTTTCAGTGGAGAGTCTGAGTGTGCGTCATGACTAGGCAGAAAACAACCAGGTATAGGAGTAGGAGATGCTGAGAATGGCCTGGAGATGGGCAGGGTGCACCAGGCCTAACTTTGGGGGTGGGGGTTGCTTTTCAGGCTGGCAGTGATGGGGCCAAGATTGGGAACTGTCCCTTCTCCCAGAGACTGTTCATGGTGCTCTGGCTCAAGGGAGTCACCTTCAACGTCACCACCGTTGACACAAAGAGGTGGGCCTACTTCTCTTCCTTTGAACACCCCCTTGTATTTACATGTACTTATGCACACATTCAGCCACCCGCGTCTTTCTATCCTGAACTTTTTTTTCCTTCTACCCAGAGCCCCTTTCTCTTCCCACATCCCTCATCTTCCCTTTCTGGTTCTGCCTGACCCCCTTTACCTGTCCTGATGCCTGGCCTCTCCTCTAGGCGAACTGAGACTGTACAGAAGTTGTGCCCAGGAGGGCAGCTCCCATTTT
>NW_006430045.1:506922-519531 GCF_000325575.1 Pteropus alecto
GGCACCGAAGCACACAGACACCAACAAGATTGAGGAATTTCTGGAGGCAGTGTTGTGCCCTCCCAGGTATTTGGGCACTTGGAAAGGGGAGGGGGAGCTGGGAGGCTCTGAGAAAGAGGTTGAAAAAATGAAAAACAGATGGTGATGGGGCTGGGACAGGGGATCTGAGACTCCTCCCAGGAGGATATCTTATTTTGTTTCTCCCATTGGCTTTTAGGTACCCCAAACTGGCAGCTCTGAACCCTGAATCCAACACAGCTGGGCTGGACGTATTTGCCAAATTTTCTGCCTACATCAAGAATTCAAACCCAGCACTCAACGATAGTGAGTCTTGTGGGTCAGAGGCCTGGATCCTAGGAGGAATGGAGACGATCCAGGGATTAGGAGGCATTGGGGGCACCTGAAAAATTCAGATATCAGGGAGATGGAGCAGATGTTAGCAAGCCTTCAACCTCCCCACCACTGCCTTGTTTTTGCTTAACTCTCATATTTCCTTGTATTCTCATTGGCCGTGACTTTTAAGTATCTTTCATTTTTTCCTTAACCTCTCTTGTCCTGCTGGGGACATTCGTGTTAGCTATCATTATTTTGGACTAGCCTCACCATTAGTATTCACCCCTTCACCCCTACCTTGTCCCCTGGACTTCTTGGACTATGTTGATTTTCTGATCTTGGCAATTAATTCTCTTTTGCACAGATCTGGAGAAGGGGCTCCTGAAAGCTCTGAAAGTTTTAGACAATTACTTGACATCCCCACTCCCAGAAGAAGTGGATGAAACCAGTGCTGAGGATGAGGGCATCTCTCAGAGGAAGTTTCTGGATGGCAATGAGCTCACTCTGGCTGACTGCAACCTGTTGCCAAAGCTTCACATAGTACAGGTGGGTGGTCATTGTGAGAGGAGAGGATGGCCTATGAGATGGCTTCCCATGACAACCGCTCTAAAGTGGTTTCTTTCTTAGGGTGTTTTCTATAGGTTGCTACCAATAGCTGATACCACCCTATTCCTTCTCATTTCTGGCAAAACCACTGCTTGAAAAAATTACATTCCATGATATAAGCCGTGGGTGTAAGCGGGCTGTCTGAGAGTAATACATCCCGATATTACTCTGAAGAATGCTCTTCCTGTCTCTATCACTGCCAAACCCCCAGATCAGACAATAGGCTTTTCCTAAAATCAAAGCTTTAACTCTATAGCTTCAGTCTCCAATTCCTCTTGTAGAAGATGAAAACTGTTGGTTCCCATATTTTTGTCATAACCTTAAATCTATAGTTTTAGTTTGTGAAACATGGGCCAATGTTAGTCTACCACAGAACTATGTATTGAACTAGGCACTGAAAAAGTTGTATGATGGTTAATCCTTGCCCCAAAGGATTTGAAATCTAGCCAATTGAAAGATAGAGACCAAAGTCGCTGTGGAAATTCAAGAGAAAAATTTTATGGTTTGTGAATTATATCAATAAAATCAAGAGGAGAAAAGTAGCACCATGGAATGTGATGGTCTGAAAAGAGGCTGGTTTAAGTATCAGTAAATGAAGAGTGAAGACATTACAAAACTGTGAGGAATTAAGTGTAGATTGGTGAAGATGGTTCATATGGGAGATAAGAATCAAAGGAAGAAAGAGACTCTTGAATGCCTAAAGGAGATGGCTGGATTTTATCTGGTAGCCTTGGGATAAGAGAAGGACCACAGTTTGGCTTCCCTGAGGCTAATATGTTGGTCCTTATCCTGTCTAGGTGGTATGTAAGAAGTACCGGGGATTCTCCATCCCTGAGGTGTTCCGTGGAGTGCATCGGTACTTGCGCAATGCATATGCCCGGGAAGAGTTCGCCTCCACCTGTCCAGACGATGAGGAGATCGAGCTGGCCTATGAGCAAGTGGCCAAGGCCCTGAAATAAGCCCCTCCTGAGCCTCTCTTGCCCCCCTCCGTTTTTTCCCCCCCGCAAAGGTGGTTTCTACTTGGCCACCCAATGGACACTCCAAAATGCCCAGTGGGGGAATGAATTCTGGAGCACTTGTGCAGGACTGGCTGGGGAACGAGGGGAAGGAATGAGGGATCTGGGTGAGAATTTTATTATGGGGTGGGGTGGGATGGGTGGGACAATGTATTTCAGTAATAAAATACAGAATGAAAAATCTAGTACGTTTTCTCACAAAGGGTGCTAGAAATGTGGATAACACGGAATGAAGGGTGTGTCAGTGACCTTGAGCTCAGAGCAGAAGCTAGGAATTTAGAAGAGGGGTGCCTGCGGCGATATTGCCGGGTTTTTTTTTTTTTCTCCTTTACCGCCAGTCCATCATCGTGCTGTCTTGTACTCCATGTCGCATTTGCAGCCCAGCTTTCAGGGGTGGACAGATCTGGGTGGGCCCGAGCAGCGCTCGCGGGGCGGGGCCGAGTTCAGAACTGAGCACAGTCCCTCAGGAATGGGCGCGGCAAAGCAGGACAGAATGGGCGTGGCCTTGAGGAGTCCCGCCCTGTCCCGCTTAGACAATGCCCGGGAGCCGCCAGACCGTCGCGCCCCCGCCCCACCGTAGTATTTGAGCTCATCTGCGCAGGGACCCCTCAAAGCCAGAGCTCCAATCTCCGAGGCTTGAAGACTAGGACTATCTTCATCAACTCTGTCCTCGGTGGGGGGAGGGATCCAGCCGACATTCAGAGCGGCAGGAGTGGGGGTAGCAGCTGGAGGTGAGTCCGGGGTGGGAGGTGTCAACTGGACCGTGTCGGGGCCGGAGTCTGGGCGTGTTGGGCCCGTGCCTTCACAAGACAAGAGTGCAGGGGGGCCGACATTTGGGTGCGGAGCTGAGTGGGGTGGACTTTGGAGAAGATAGACCGGGAGAGCGGGGAACTGGGTCCTGGAGTGGCACCCGCTTCCTGAAACCACGCCTCTCTGTTTCCCCGCCCCTCGGATTTTGTTTTAGACTTCTCCCAGTCCTCTGGGACTCGGTCTGGTTTATACTGGGTCGGGCTAGGGCCAGACTGACCCGCCGAGGTGGAGAGGATGTTTTAACTCCTAAGGCCTTATTTCCTCCTCCTTTGCCCCTCTCCCTTTGTCATTCGGACATCCAAGACTTCAATCTCCCAGGCCCTCTCTCCCCAGTTGTCTCCTGTCCCATAACCTCTGTAGGTTCCCTGCCACACTTAGGGTTCCTACGGCAGCGAGCCGCTGAGGGTTAAAGGGGCGGGGCCGCTGCATTTTTGGGGAGTGAGCGCATCCTAGCGGCTGCCAAGAGGGGTGCCGGGCAGGAACCTCACGAAGCCCCTGAGCAAGGGGCAACAGGTGTTTTGCAGATTAGAAGGTCCCGATCTTGCTCCTCGGACTCCCTTAAAGAAGCAGACCCGCAAGGGTGCGGGTGCAGTGGGGTGGGCAGGAGAGGAAGGTCTGGAGCGGGTGGGGAAGAGTGGGAGGGGCGTCTAAAGATGGCAGGAGAAAGACCCCGGCGTTCTTAATCACCCCCCTACGCCTTTCTTTGCATGTCTCTTTCTCTGTCACTCCCCCATTCTGTCTCTTCTCCCAGACAGGTGAAATAAAAAGAAACTAAGAAGTCAGCGCGACTGGAGGGGTCGTCCGTGTGGATGGGATGGGGACAACGGGGGAGGGGCTGGGCCGCTGCTCCCATGCCCTGATCCGGGGGGTCCCGGAGAGCCTGGCGTCGGGAGAGGGTGCAGGGGCTGGCCTTCCGGCTCTGGACCTGGCCAAAGCTCAGAGGGAGCACGGGGTGCTGGGGGGTAAACTGAGGCAGCGATTGGGGCTGCAGCTGCTAGAACTGCCTCCTGAAGAGTCATTGCCGCTGGGACCGCTGCTCGGTGACACCGCTGTGATCCAAGGCGACACAGCCCTAATCACGCGGCCCTGGAGCCCCGCTCGCAGGCCGGAGGTGAGCGCCAAGGTGGGGTGGGGGTAGGAAGAAGGGAGGTGCTGGACCTTCCTTCTTTAGGGAAGAATTGGGGGTGGGAATGTCTCAGCCTCGGCCCTCTTCTCTTGCCCTAAGGTGGATGGAGTCCGCAAAGCCCTCCAGGACCTGGGGCTCCGAATTGTGGAGATGGAGGATGAGAACGCAACGCTGGATGGCACCGATGTTCTCTTCACTGGTGAGGCTGAGGTGCTGATACCCTTGGGGCTTGGCACAGGGAAGCAGAGTTTGAGAGACTGGGCCGTCTCTGGCTTGTTTCTAACTCATTCCCTCTTGCCCTCAAACCTCTGCGGCCCCAGGCCGGGAGTTTTTCGTAGGCCTCTCCAAGTGGACTAATCACCGAGGAGCTGAGATAGTGGCAGACACTTTCCGAGTGAGGAGTGGGACAAGCCTTGGTTGGTGGGGGGCAGCGGGGGTTGGAAGGGCCTGGGGAGGGGGGCACTGAGGAGGGAGAGGTTGAACGCAGCCTGTGTCACCTCTCCCGCGTTCTTGAGTACTTTCCCTTGTACCTCCTAGGACTTTGCAGTCTCCACAGTGCCTGTCGGGAGCCCTTCCCATCTGCGAGGCCTCTGCGGCATGGGGGGACCCCGGACTGTAGTGGCAGGTAGCAGTGAGGCTGCTCAAAAGGCTGTCAGGGTAAGGAGGGTTGGGCTGGGGTGGGGCAGGTTGGGGCACTGCCCACCACACAGCCAGGGAGGCAGGGAGCTGTGAGGCTCAGAATTAGTTCCAGCTCCTGCTCTCACCTAGAAGTTCATCTTCTGTGAAAATAGGAGCAAAAACCAATAGTATAGGGGAACAGGGAGATGGGAGACTGGGGAACAGGGTCGATTAACATTGTCTTCCAAAAATCCCAAAGGTGGCATCTAAGCAGTGATTTGAAGAATGGATAGGTCAGACAGGTGGGGGCAGGAGAAGGGGAGAAGAGTTACAGGTAGAAAGAACTGCATATGTGAGTCCAAGGTGGAAATTAGCATAGGTAATTAAAGTGATTAAAACAGCGCCTGACACATAGTAAGCCCTATATGCTTGCTGTCATTATTTTTCTACCATTGTAACTGTCTCTATCCCTTAGCATTGATAGGGTAACCAAGCTCAGTTGTGGAGCAGCTCTGAGACTTGAATACTTCCTTCTTCCTCTACTCCAGGCAATGGCGGTGTTGACGGACCATCCCTATGCTTCCCTGACCCTCCCAGATGATGCAGCTGCTGATTGTCTCTTTCTGCGTCCGGGGTTGCCTGGTGTGCCCCCTTTCCTCCTACACCGTGGAGGCGGAGACCTGCCTAACAGCCAGGAGGTGAGGAAAGGGAGGCGTTCCACCACAACCACCAACCAGAGGAAGGAGTCTCAGACCTTCCTAGTGGAAGGAAGGAAGGGTACCTTCTCTACAATTTGGGGTGGGACCACTCTGAGCTGGCTGCAATGGTCTCACACTCATCTCCCCACTCTGTGTCCTCCCTGCAGGCACTGCAGAAGCTCTCTGACGTCACCCTGGTACCTGTGTCCTGTTCAGAACTGGAGAAGGCCGGTGCTGGGCTCAGTTCCCTCTGCCTGGTGCTCAGCACACGCCACCACAGCTGAAGGCCTAGCCTTAGAGTCCTAGTGGGCTAGGGTAGGACAGCATAGGGAGTAGAAAGGGAAGGAGGGTTAGACAGAGGATGATGAATAGTAGCGGGAAGAGGGCACTCCAAGATAGGGGGAGGGCATAGTGTGGGGAAAAAGGATAGAGATCACTGGGTGAGTCCTCTCTCTCAGAACTAATAAAATAGAACTGACCTTTTAGACTAGGCTGTGGCTGGTGTCTTACTGGGGTAGTGGGAAAGTTTGGGTATAGTGCTGGGAAGGAGGCCTCTTTTATTCGTCAAACCCTCGTTAGGCACTTACTGACTCATTGCCCAGACCTGTCATAGGTGTTTGGGCATGAGATTGACAGGATAGAATTTCTATTGTGGGGAGTATGTACAGGGCAGAGAAGAGAGAGTATGGGTGGATCACTTGTTGAATTTATCTAAATGTCAGATGATTCAGAGACTGGTAGATTACCAGCCCAGCCCTAGTTGACAGAGAGGAAAAAATGCTTTCAGGGTTATTTTCATTCACTCATTTACTGAGGCTTAGTGGTAATCTGAAAATGGTCAGTCTTCTGCTATCAAGGAACTCACAATACATGAAAATTTCTTACAAATTGAAATACAGGTTGTGATGGAACAAGTCACAGGAGGCCATTACTATAAGAGAAATAAAGGGACTCCCAGGCCTCCAAAATATACGCAGTGGGGCAAAGAGGGTCAGGAATGGCTTCCCAGAAGGCTACACTTTGAACTGAGCCCTAAGGATAAATAACAGTTATCCAGACAGGTAGTGGGGAGGAGAAAAAAGGGCAATCCATGAAGAAAGAATTGCACTGGACAAAGGAATGCAGCATTTGGAGCCTGGGAGGAATTTCTCTAAGGTTGGCATGTTGTGTGCATGTGGTGTGAAAGCAATAAGCCTGAGGTGTAGATAGGCAGAGTGCTATAGCACCTTGTACCCAATGCTAAGGCCCATGAGCCCATTAGGACATCACTGGCAACCTCATGGGAGGAGAGTGAACAAAGTAGGAGAGATGAGTGTAGGCCTCTGGATCAAAGTAGGAGAGATGAGTGTAGGCCTCTGACTGTAGAGCTGAAAGTTAAGGAAAGAAATACTGCAGTACTGAAATACAGGCTGGCTTCAGGGAGGAGGGCAAGGGCAGGAGGATGAGGTGGGGCTTTGGGGAATCCAGGCAAGAAATGAGGAGTACAGTCATGTGACAGCGCTGTGCATGAAGAAGGGTATGGATTTGACAGTGATTAAAATAGAATGGCAGGACTTGGTTCATTGTGTGGGAGAGAAAGGAAGGAGATCTGCATGGCTCCCAGTTTCTGGCTTGGACGACTGGGTTGATCAAGAGAGAATGCAGAGGAGAATTAAGTGAGTGGCTTGGGAGATGACAATGGGTTGCGTTTTGGATATGCAGTGCTCAAAATGCCTAGGGCAGGGATGTCTGAGGGACAGTTTGGGAATCCTATATCTGAGATCTGAGTTGTAGAGAGTTCTGGGTGTCATTTGCTGAGGCGAGGGATAAGGACTGGATGTGAATGACAGCTTCCCAGAAGAGAGACAAAACTAGAAAGGTGGGGAATACTGTGGGGTAGGGAGAAAGGAAGAGGAATCCAGAAGGAAGACACCAGCATTAAATAAAAACAGTTTAAAGAAAGGAGTAATCAAAAACCAAGCCAAATGAATGCTAAAAAATGTCTACTGAGTATAGCCATTAGGACATCACTGGGAGGAGAGTGAACAAAGTAGGAGAGATGAGTGTAGGCCTCTGACTGTAGAGGGATGGAGAGAGATGGGACAAGTATCTACAAGTGGTTAATGTCTTAAGATGGGGAGACAGGGCTTGATGAGGTTTAGAGAGGATACCAGTGATGAAAGAGACATGGAGATTATAGGAGAGATATGGTAACTGAAAGAACGAGATCAGTGGCAGGGATAGCCTGGAACCCAGGTTTCCTTACTCCCAGTCTACTCATTTCTATCCCATGGTGCCTTCCTTTTCCAGAGGAGAAGCTGAGGGTGTAGGGGGAGTGATGCGGGGGGCATTTATGGAGAGCTGGGAGTCCACAGCTTGTGAGGTTTGGAGTAAGGGCTTTCCTTCAAACTACAACCGCATAGATGGTGGAAGCATCAGCAGGGACCACTGGGGACAACCGGCCAGGCCTTCTGAGGGCCCTACAATCCAGGTCTGCGTAGAGCAGGCTCTGAAAGGTAGGAAGGAAGGCAAGAGGGTCTCAGAAGTGTGAATCCCTTGGCGATACAGGCCTCTGTCTCTCTTGGTCCACTTTCTCAGGGATTCTGGCCAGTACCCTTCCTATCCTCAAGTCCTTACCTGCTCCTGGTCTAGGTCACCGGCAATTTTAGGCTCCTCTTCCGTTACTGGCCTCTGGGGCTCAGCTTTCACAAGTGGAGCTGAAGGATTGAAAGAAGGTGACCAACGGTCTGCTCCCAGCGAGGGCTCAGACTCAGAAATCGAGGGGTGGGAAATATGCGGGAAGGGGAAGGAAAATGGAATGGAGTTAGTCTCACCAAATCTGGGGAGTGGTTGAAGTGGGTGCGGGGACGAGCGCCTGTAAGGGATGTATAATAGTCTTAGAGAGCCACCAGTATTGTCTCGCTTGTTCTCCGCTCCAAGCCGCGCCAACCGCAATCCTGCAACTTGCAGGCTCTGACCCGCAAAACAACATAGGTTCCACCTCCACAGATAGTTCCTCCCACGCTCAGATCCTGCTCCCCTCTAGCTTCGCTTCCTGAGCCAGAGCTCCACCCACTAGCCTGTGGCCTCGCCCCCAAGTTCTGACCTTCCCAAACCACACCCTAGAGCTCCACATCCAGCTTTTGCTTATGAAAGTTCTGGTTCTGCCCTGTCTCTGGCCATTAAACCAGGCTCCGCCCCTCGTGCTCACCTGCGTTGCCACCAGACCACGCTCAACACTCCGAGTCCCAGCACAAACCCAGCTCCCAGCAGAGGGATCAGGAACTGGGGATACACGGACCCTGGGAGAACGATGGGAAGGGGTGGGAGATGCCGAGATCAGGGGTGCAAGGACGGACAGCTACCTCTCCCTCTCAGGAACCTCCAGCCAAGGCCCCCCCTCTCTGCCAGAGGATGTGTGTCCGAGTTAAGTCTCCCTGTGACCGAAGGCTTAGACCTACCCTGGCTAGGCTCTGGGGCCTTACAATCGGCCCCATCTCCCAGCACGTGAATCACTGTCCGGCTTTCGTCCTCCTGGCGGCCCCTGCAGATAAAGGTGCCCGAGTCCCCCGCGCTCAGAAGAAGCTCTAGCCGCCGTATACCAGGGTCCAGGGCGCGTAGGCGGCCAGCAAAAAGCTGGACAGGAGACACAGTGGGGGTCGCCCTCGAAGAGGCCCACAGGATCGGTCGGCGTCCTTTAGATAGGCCCTTGCAGGCTGGGAAGCTAGGTGCCCAGGCCCACCGGATCGGATACAAGACCCCTACGCAGGAGAGATTCACCCGGTCCCCAGGGCGGCCCTCCAAGGAAACTAGGGGAGGCCGGGGTCGGTGGTTAGGGCAAATCCACAGGGCGAGGCAACTCCCCTCCCTCCCGTCTCCTCCCTCTCCCCTCTCCTCTGCTCTCCCACCGTCCTTAATCTTTCCACACATCCCACCACCCAGTCGCCTCCTCCCTCAGTCATTCCTCGTCCATCTCGACTTTCCCAGGAATGGCTTACGCCCGGAGTCCGCCTGGGCCCTCGACAGCAGCAGTGGCAGCAGCTGCAGAAACAGGCGCATGGTTGGGATGTGGTGGGGAGAGGAGGCGAATGAGTCAGCGGAGAAGACCGGAGGGAAATGGGGTTGGGAGGAGAGGGAGTTCTGGGGGAAACGGGTCTGGGGGCTCGGATAAGAGTGGGGCGGGGCCACCAGCTTGCCCGGATCCCTTTGGGAATCCTCGCAGGCAAGCTCACAGACTTCAGTGCTCACTTAAGATTTGTGCTCGGGATGTTTACACAAGCATTTTTGCAAACTTTAACTCCTGTAGGGGAGCAATGGTCAGAGCGTTATTAATTCTGGATCTTGAGTTCAAACCCTGACTTTGCCAGCTACTAGCTGTGTGATGTGGGCAAATGGCTTAATTTCCCTGGGCCCCGTTGGCTCATCTGTAAAAGTATCTATGTGGTACCTATCATGAGAACTAAACACACACACACACATAAAACGCCTAGAACAACTGCTGACACATAGGAACATGAAATACTTGCCATTATCATTACTATTTCTATTCTTATTTAACATCTGCCTCACCCCTATGTGCCCACGCTGTCCATCCCAGCTGTGGTGCCTCACCCAAACAGGCAGGTTTTGATTTGGAAGGCACTTTGGAGCTGGTGCACATGCCCCACACCCAGGACTTCATTGGCTCTCCCTGAACTGGAGCAACAGAGATAAGACCAAACCCAAGTGGAGCAGGCCAAGATCCTGAGAACCTTTTGGGGGCCTGAGGCAACCCCTCCTTATCAAGCAGCCCCAGCCAGTGCCTCTGCTGTTGTGACATCACAGAAGCCCTTGGTGACATCACAAACCCTACTTCCCTTATCCTGTGGCTGAGCAGGGGTTGGGAAGACCAAGTGGGGCTGAATGGAAATTAATTTGGCTTCTTCCATCCAAAATTTCTGCTCACATGTCCTTACCAGTTCCCCCCAGGGACTGAAATTTGGCAGTTATCTTGGGCCACACCCCATTGCCCATTCTCCAGGAACCAGCAGATGTTACTACCGCGCCACTGTAACATCATAGGGGCTTTTGGTGATGCTCCTTCAGGGGACTGAGCAGGCAGGGTTGTCAGCTGGGGGCGAAGAGAGGTGTCGTGGCCTGAAACCAAGAACCAAAATGGTTCACCTATGCTCCCCCTCTTTCCCATTCCCACTCCTCCACCCAGTCCTGTTTAGCCCCTCCCCACTCCTCCACTTTCCGTCGATCAGCTGTGCATAAATGGGGAAGGAGGAGCTACCAGAGAGGCAAGGAAGGGAGGGACTGTTAGGATTATAAATTCTCAAAAGGCCACTCAACTCCTGGAGCTGGATCCCCGAAAATCTACTCTGTCAGCTGCTGCAGTTGCTACCATTCTCAGGACCCTCATCATGAAAGGCCGCCTGCTGTTCGCCTTGTCTTCTCTGTTCTGCTGGGTCTCAGGTGAGCACCTGGGGCCCCATGGACCTGGTTGACTTGGTCAGGACTTTTACACCCTACCCCATCTGCTGCCTTACACTCCCCACTACTCAGGATCCCAAGCACCCCTGGCTCCAAATAGCTCAGCCTTGCTATATACTTTCAGAACCAGGCCTCCTGTGATGGGGTGCTTGCTCCATTTCTCAAGGACCCACATCTCCATCCTTCAGAATGCTCCCCACCTCCAAGACCTACTCTTCTATCCAGCCAGGGCTCCAAGTCCCCTGTTCCCCATGACAAAGTGCCTCCTTCTTGGAAACCCTGGTATCCAATTTCCCTGCCAACCCCACTCCAATACAAAACTCTCCAGGATCCAGCTTACCTGCTTTCTCCTTCTGTCCACCAGCATCAGCAGGGTGTCCTCCCAGAAACCTAAGCATCCAGGCTGGAGCTTCTTTTGCACCGCACCTTCCCCATCCACTCCAGCAGGGACTTGCAGCTCAGTCCCTCAAGCAGTGTTTTTTTCCTAGTTCTCCCCGCTCTCCTCTGAGGCACATACCCCTAGGGACACAGCTTTCTGGAGGGTGCCAGTGACCTCTTAGAACCTCCTGGGAAACCAGGGAGATTTCCCTGGCCTTCTAGGGAGAGAATTCCAGGGCTGCTCACCCTGTGAGGTGGCTTTCACTGAGGTAGTCGCCAGTCTCCTCCATCCATCCTTGGACTAAATCTCTCCTTCACCAAACCTTGCATGTCCAAACCTTGAATTAGTTGAGTCAGGAACTTTGGGGGTGCCATCACCTTCTATACCCCCCCTGTCCATTTTGGTAAGGTGCTCAGGTGGAATCTGATAATCTGCCTCCCAGATAGTATTCCTTTCTGTCAGAGAGCTCCTGGGGTGAGAGGTGAGAATTCCATTCAGGTCTGGTTCCTCTTCCTACACTCTTGGTGGGCCCAGGAGGTGAAGAGTAAATTGCTAAAGCTGGCCACAAGTGGCTTTCTTGCCAGCCTCAAGTTCCAAGCCATTTCTGCTAGTGTTGCAAACTCCATGATTTTTATTATTATTATTTCTTCCCATTTCAAGACTCTGTGACCTTTTCTGAATTCCTTCATCTTCTCCTCCATCTCCTCTGTTCCTACCCCATGGAATTCTCACTTTCCACTTATTCCCAGCACCATGTTTTTGTTGGTAGCTCTGCTCCTCCTGACTCATCCTCAGATGGACTGGAGTGAATAAAGGTATTTAGGGTGTGTGTCATTCACAGAGCAACAACTCCACCCTCACCCACTTCCACTCTTTCTCTATCACTCACCTGCTCTGTCCCTGCCAAACCAAACAGGTCAGAACGCCTGCTTCACTGGCTCTTCTCCACCCTATCCCCTGGCTTGGCTCATCCCCAGGTGAGTCAGACACCTCATCACCTCAGCCTGACTTGTGTCTTCCAGCTGATATTCGCTGTCACTCCTGCTACAAGGTCCCTGTTCTGGGCTGTGTGGACCGGCAGTCCTGTCTCCTGGAACGAGGACAAAAATGCCTGACAACAAATGTGTACCTCGGTAATATCCCCTTCTTTAGTGGGGAGAGGAGGCCCTAGGAGCCATAGGAGACTCTATGGCTGGGGCTGATACTCATTTGGGGCTAAAGCTGAGATGGAACAGAAAAATGACAGCAATGATAACATTTGGCCAAGGATTATTATGTGCCAGGTCCCTTTATGTCTTTACATAAATTGTTTCAATTAATGTTCATGACAACTCTGTGATGTGGGTGCTATTATTACACTGAGGAAACAGCCTCAGAAAGAGACAGTAATGGGGACAGGACCTCATAGCCAGCAAGTAATAGGACCAGGATTGGGGTGAAGGGGCAGGGTATGGAAGTGCATGCAGGAGGAAGATTAGGCTGAGAAGAAATAAAGGAAAGGAAAGCCAAGGCAGAGTTGGGAAGGAAGGAAGCCTGGATGGGTGCATGGGGTGGGGAGGTGGACACAGG
>NW_006430045.1:519573-531216 GCF_000325575.1 Pteropus alecto
CAGGTCCCCCCAAGCTGCCCCCACGGCCCACTCCTACCCCTAGCTAAGTTGTGGGTTTTCTCCAACCTTCGCTGTGGCACACCAGAAGAGCCCTGTCGGGAGGTTTTCAACCAAACCAGCCACAAGCTGGGGCTGACCTATAACACCACCTGCTGTAACAAGGACAACTGCAACAGCCCAGCCCCTCGGCCCACCCCAGCCATAGCCCTGGTCCTCCTTACCTCCTTAGCTGGCCTTGGTCTCTGGCTGCTGCACTGAGACTCACTCCATGGCTGCCCCTCCTCCCACCTGCCATACCTGAGCCCCTCTCCTTGTGTCTCCATATCCCCTGGCTTTCCACGATGGCCGCCCCCCAGCTCCCTTTGCTCAGAAAAACATTTCTCCAGACCCTTCACATTTCTTTAATTAGACAGTGGTCTCCCTATCCATAATTCCACCCAACAACCTCCTCTCTGCTTTTCTCCAGTCCCTTCCCATTTCCCTCTAGACCATTCCAGATCCTCCACTGGCCTCTAGAAGGGCTCCCTACTTTGTCTCCTGCACTGTACTGTGCCCTACTTGGGGAGAGATTGGGATCTGGGTCTGAAATGGGACTTCTGTCCTGTCTTCAGTGAAGGCTCCGAGAATAGATTTGATGACCTCAGTGTATGGGGCTGATTCCCCAAACCTTGGCTGTCATTCATACCCCATCCTCTTACTCACCTCTTTCCATTTTGAGTAATAAATGTCTGTATCTGATAAATGGTGCATTTATTGTCAGAATACCTATTGTCAGAGGCCCCCTCCCAGGAAGTAACACTCTCAGCCCCTGCCCTTACCCAAGAATCCTTCAGGGAGTTTCCCTGGAAGGCTGGGCTGGGGCAAATGGAGAAACGAGTTTTTCAGGCCTCTATGCTCCCTTCCAGTATCTGGGGGTGGCACACAGGTCCCAGCATTTGGAGAAACAATCCTTATCTCAAATTTAGGCCACATCTATGATGTTCTGCCAAGAGGGAGATATAGCCTGGCTTGAAGGCTCCCCAGAAAGGGTAGGAGAGTTGCATGGGGATAGGACCCAGGACTCTGCTTTCAAGTGTCAGTACCTCACCTGGCCTGGTTACTAAGTGGGGCACTGAGCAACCCTCCTATCACCGGCTTACATTTATTTCTTTCCTCAAATCAAAAGAGTCCTATTGGGAGCCAAGCTTCAAATGGGGGAAAGGGGAACCAACCCAGACAACCAGGTTCATTCATTCCTGGTGACTCCCGCCCAGCCCAGAGCCTGCTCCTTGGTGATCCTGGTTGCTAAGGAAGGTTCTCCCTAGCAATAAGATCCAGGAGTAACTTAGGGCAGATTCTCCATTGTCCTTTAGATTCAGTCAGTTAAGAAGTGCATCATCATAACTAAGTCCACTGATGCTTAGTAACCCCAAACTAGAGAGCCCGAATGTCCCCATATTACTCCTTTGGCTCTCCCATTTACAAAAGAGAGATGGAATTTTCCAGTCAGCTCTAGGGTAGTTAATAGATTTTAATGGCTCACAGAGAAGTGTGCGTCATCTCACCTCAGATCTCCTTCGTTCTCTTTCCTCCTCCTCTTCTCACTACCCTCTCCACAGTCCTTGTAAGACCCAGGCCAACGTGGTGGCTGCTGCAGCCAAGATTCAGGCCGGGGCCACAGTTCTTGCCACAGCGCTGTTGCACAGGTCTCCAACGCAGCAGTCCCTGTGGGTTGTGTAAGTCACATCTCCAACTCTGACTCCACTTGACTGCAATGATGGGCTGCCATGCAGGCTGGGTGGTGATGAGTCAAGGGCCCTGAGGCTGAGAGAGAGAATGAGACTTGGGTGTTGGTCTCCTGCTTGGAGGACTTGCCTGCTGAGGCAGAGATGTGATTTCAAGAAACCCAAAGGGATTCTCTGCCCCCTCAAAAAAACACCTCTCTAAAACCAAGTGATCAAAGTCAACACATTTACATTGCGAACCCTCTGATGTGATGCATTGAAGAGGACCGGCAACAGGTTTGTGGCATTCTTGCCAAAAGCTCATGACCTCAGTCTAATTGTGAGAAAATATCCGATCAATCCAAATTGAGACATTCTGTAAAATGACTTATCAGGACTCTTCAAAAGTGTCAAAGTCATGGAAGTTGGGAAGGCAGGCAGGCTCAGAAATGTCACAGATTCAGGGCAACTAAGAACACACGAGCTAAATGTAATGTGGGATTCTGGTTTGGGTCCTGGTTTAGAAAAAGGACGTGAGTGCAACAACTGGCTAAATTGAATAGGGTCTGTAGCTTAATTAGTAGTATTGTACCAATGTTATTTTCTGAGTTTGATAATTGTACAGTTGGCCCTTGAACAACACAGATTTAAACTGTGTGGGTCCGATTGTAAACAGATTTTTTCCAATAAATATGCAGTCAAACCTCTATATCCCTTGGTTTCACATCCTTGGATTCAACCAACCGCAGACTGAAAACAGTATTTTTGGTCCACAGTTAGATGCAGAGGACCAAACGTATGTATGCATTGTTCTAATCGTTTTATATAAGGGACTTGAGCATCAGCTTTTTGGTATCCACAAGGAGGTGGGAGGTGGCGAACTGGAATCAATCCCCCTCAGATACCAAGGGACGACTGTAGTTAAGTTTGAGGAGAGTCAAAAGTTATATGCAAACTTTTGACCAAGCTGGGTTGGGTGCCTCTAACCCCTGAGTTGTTTCAAGGGCAACTATACTGTATAGTTGCCCTCTTATACAGATGTACATCTTATATAAATGCTAGCATTAGGGGAATCTGGGTAAAGGATATACAGAAATTCTCTGTACTATTTTTACCACTTTTCTATCCATATAAAATTATTTCAAAACAAAAAATTAAAATACACACATACCTCCCTGGTCCTTAGCTGATGCCTGAAAGTTGAAGTTTGATTATTATTGTTATTATTTTTTAAGCAAGACAACCCTTGGTTGACCTCACAGATTGCAAGGACCTTGTCAGTTTACAATCCCTTATTTTTTTATTTTTTATGCCTACAGCACCTGGTCTTCCTAGGTGGTCTCCCATCCAAGTACTAACCAGGCCCGACTCTGCTAAGCTTCCAAGATCAGACAGTATCTGGCTTGTTCAGGGTAGCATAGTTGTAGACTGAAGTTTGATTTAATATTTTTGTCCCTGCTTTAAGGGACTGAGCTTTTACAACCATGAGTGAATGGGTCTTTGAGATTCTGGAGAGCAAAGAGAAGAGAGGTGGGACCACACAGACAGCGATCAGCAGGCTCCTAAGGGGCTCAATGCCAGGAGCCAGAAGGAGCTACACTGCCAGCAGCACCATCTGCCTAGACCCAGACTCGATCTGGAAGGTTTTGGAAGCAGGAAAGGGCTGGGGGAAGAAGAGGAAACTGAGGACTCACGACTTCCAGATAGCTTGCTCTGTCCCAGGCCTGGTTGGGAATTGTGCTCCAGGAAGCCACAGAATTTGCTCTCACCATAGATGGTCACTATCTCTTTGCAGGAGCTGCTAGGGCCTCTGCCACTGCTGTCCTAGTACAGCATGTGGATTCCTGGCAGGAGAGAAGAGCTGGACCTAGGCTCTCTCCCAGGCCCCTCTCCCTAGCCATGTTCTGCCAGCCTTATATCCCCCTTGCCTTGGACTTTATAGGGCAATAAAAAGGGAGGAAAGAGTCTCCCTCAGCAAGCACCAGGAATCCCGATGGGGACAGGGAGAGAGCCTCATGGGAGAAAGCTCTTGGCATCCTTTGGAGTCCCCAAACTCCTCCATCTTTAGCAGTGGTTCTAAAACTGTGGCCCCAGAACTCCTGAAGGTCTCCTTTCAGTGAGTCCTCAACAGTTTTCCTTTCCCAACCACATATTGCTGTGGGGTCAGATTTTCTTCATATACTTCAACCAAAACAAATAGTCCAACAGGTTGACTACAGAAGTATATACGAAAACCCAGCCATCTTCTGTTGTGCTGGCTGGAAAATTACTGCTTGGCTATCGCCCATGTGTCGGAAGCCAGCCGACCAAGTCAAACCGGGTACCTGAATGGGGGAGCGGGGACTGAGAAAAAAGAGAAGACAGACAGGGTGCAGGAGGGAGAACAGATCTCACAACTGTCTCTCCGAGTTTATTTCTTATGCTTCTCTTTATACATAATCTGTTCCTTTGTGTATCCCAAAATAACATAATAAAAGTAACATCCTGAAGATCAAGGCACAATCGACACTTCCTTTGACACTCCTTTTATCTATACTTAATCTTCTTCTTCCTGGAATTCCACAGAACCAGCCTTTTCCTTTTTATGCAAGCAGGCCTCCCGAGATAATCCATGCACTCTTTTGAATTTGGGGAGCTTTAGCTCCCTACACCCATGGGAACATAGGCTATCACCCATGGGAATATAACATTCTAACTTTAAGCTTTCTGCTTCTGTACCCCTGCTTGCACACCCGACCTGTGGGTTGACAGGTAGTGAATAGGAGAAAAATAGACCTTTGTGTTTAAGACAGAATGAGGAATGGGATTTAGAGCTTAAAAATCCTGTACCTCTACATTTCGGGGCTGCTTAATTTGGGGTCTGCATACCCCTGGCAGACCTAGCTGGCTGAATAAAGAGTGTGCTTCCTAAAACTCACTAGTTTCTGGTGGTCCGTGTGTCTTTTGGGGGCTGGTGGCCACAACACTGTTAAGCCTGCCATAGATTTCTCGAGTGTAAAGCAATGCCACTTGTTGTTGGGAAAGTTATTTTTCACAAAACTATGTTTTGTTTACATGTAGTAGGTTTATTATTTTAATTTTTAAATGAATGTATTTATAATGTTCTGTTTTGATTTCTAGTATAGTAAATGTCAATACAATTCACACAAAGAAAAGTTCTTTGGGTTTTCAGTTATTTTTAAGAGTATAAAGAGGTCTTGATGTTAAAAAAAAGTCTTAGAAAACTGCTGCTGGATGGAGAGCTGTCTCCTCCATCGCACCTTATCCCCACCCAGTCTTACTCCGCCTTGGACATTCCTGCCCTTTTTCTCCAGATGTAGTTCTCCTCCCTAATCTTTTAAACTCTTGTCTACCAGACTCTACCACCGCCTCCAAATCTTATCCCTGCATTCCTTCCTAGTCTTTATGCTCCCCCACACCACTGACCTCCCTGCCCCAGTGGAAATACATCGTCCCTCTGACCCCAAGTGTTACCAATTCTTTCCTCCAGGTAGTAAAACTGAGAGGGATAATTATGGGGTACGAATGTTGAGGCTGGGGGGGGGTAGGTTCATAATCAAAAGGATCTGAAGCTGGGTGGGGCCCTCTCAGTGGGTCCCTCCCTTAAGCCGCTGGGTTTTGCGTGGGTGGGCAGATATGTTGATTCCACACTCAAACAGATTCAGGCTAGGGCTGTTTAGGAGGGTGACCGTGAGAGACTTAAATGCACAGAGTGGGAAATGACAGAGAAAGCAAAGACAAGAGACTAGTTGTTAAAAGAGTAGAGACCAGCTTGAGACAAGGGTGGGGAAGGGAAAGGAGTAGGAGGGGAGGTGACAGACTCTGGAGCACAGATCGCAGCTGAGAGAACAGAGAAGCCCCTCAAGGCAAGAGCACACTTTAGTAGGCAGCAGAGAGACATGGTGTGCCCAGAGCAGGGCCAGGGCTCCTGCAGCGTCAGGTGGCTCTGGTCCCATTCAGCCTCCCCACCCCAGGTTCACTCCCTAGTACTGGTCCCAGGTTCACTCCCTAGTACTGGTCCCAGGTTCACTCCCTAGTACTGGTCCCAGGTTCACTCCCTAGTACTGGTCCCTCTCTGTCTCAGAAGCTCCAATGCACCAACTCTCAGGATCTCAGGGTGCAGGTCACATTCTCCCAGACTCCTGAGACCTGAGCCCAGCCATGGGCACCTCCAGCACCTTCTCTTGAATCCTGTTCCTCTGTGGGGCACTGGGTAAAGGTGGGCTGGAGATCCCCTGGAGCATGGAGCTGTGGATGGGTGGAGGGATGCAGTGGGGGCAGGGTTTCGTGGAGGAGCCTGAGGGCTGCGGGTGACAGTGGGGTGAGAGAGGGTTGAGACATGCCAAGGGGAGAGTTTTAAGAGCTTTAGAAAGGGGAGCTACCCGGAATGGCCTCGGGCTAGCCTGATAAAGTAGAACCGGACAAAGTTTCATGCAAAGGCATCAGAGAATAACTGCCCTTTCTTTGTGGCCTGTCTCCCCTGTCCTTTATCTCACTTCTTGCTTCTTTGCTGGACAGCTCTGTCATTGTCAATTTCGATTTTCTCATCTGTCTCTGGTATGATCTGCTTAACTTTTTCACTGCTGCCTCCCAACACTAGTTTTTTGTGTCCTTCTCCAAGTTCATCTCTGATTCTCCTGGCTTCTGTTCAAATCTGTTACTCTCACAATCCCTGTATTCCTCTTGCTCGGTGTCTTTCTTTTTTACTGCATTATCTCCCTGCCCTTCTCTGTGTCTCTTTTTCTACTTCTGTCTGCCCTTCTCCCTTCATTTCACTGCTTCTCTCTCCCTGCTTTGTGTGTCATCTCTCTCTGTGCATCCCTATCCTGTCCCAGATCTTGGCTCCATCTCTCACCTGGCTTGTTTTCTTTTCCTCCCCATTGCCCTGATCTCCATCAACCCCACAGGTCTCATCACTTCCCCTGAGAGCCGCTGACTTATTATGC
Source organism: Pteropus alecto (assembly GCF_000325575.1). Classification (NCBI taxonomy): domain Eukaryota; kingdom Metazoa; phylum Chordata; class Mammalia; order Chiroptera; family Pteropodidae; genus Pteropus; species Pteropus alecto. Next base: position 526,223 of record NW_006430045.1, read on the forward strand.
CACATATGCATCTTTGCTAAACACTGCTACCCTGTTCCCACTGAGTGTCAGGATGATGAAGCTTGTGGCATCAGTACTGGCATCTCAGGTACGACTCTGGTCCAATGACCCTACTCCATCTCCATCCATCCTGCTGTTCCACCTGCCCCCTGACCCTTACCTCCTTCCTGGCCCTCCCTGAGCATTCCCCCTTTGTCCCACAGAGCAGAGTGAGATCACTGTGTGCAAAGGCTGTTTCCCAGGAGCCCAGTGCCCTCTGCCAGGCCATGCCACCTACTGGTCATGTTCCTCTGCTTCTGCAGCAGCACTGCTGTGATCAGGGCCTGTGCAATATGGCCACCATGCTGCAGTAACCCCCCAGTCCCCTCCTCACCACCCTACTCCTCCTCATGGCCAGCTTCACCTGGGGAGACCACTTCCTCCACTAGCCTCATAGGGATCGGCAGCCCTCAACCCAGGACTCTCCCACCATCACTATGGCCCTGGAAACACCTGCACAGACACTTTTGAGATATGACCATGAACGTGATTTTATACAGAGACCTCAGACCTTTGCAGACCCATCCCAAGCACCTGATTCCCATCGGCACTGCTCCAGCCCCTACAGGCACCTGTCCAGAACCCAGCCTCATAAAACACACTCATTCTGTGCCATTTGTCTTTTCTACATGCCCGTTGCTGATGCCCTCACTCAGGCCTAGGTCTCTGGCAAGACAGGTGTTTTGTTGGAGCTGTGGGTCCCAGGCAAGGGGTTGGGAGGGGCCCCATGTACAGTGAGTCTTTCTAGGGAAGATTAATTTGGTAGGTCAGGAACTCAGAAAGGAGGGCTTGGGGGATTATGAAGAGTAAATTTAATTAAAATGCTATCGGGGAGTCTGGTAACACTGCAGTGTATGTGCATGCATGCCCTCTAAAAGTAAACTGTAGCTGCTTGGTGGGTCGTGCTGGGTGCTGGAACCTGAACCATAACTTTCACCTCATTCTCCGTCATTCGCGTCCTCCGTCTTGCTAACAGCTTAGCTTAAGCCACTGCAGCATGAAGGCTTTAGGTGAGACTTCCAAGAAAACTTTCTCCGGTGAGGTTCAAGCTTGAGCAGATGCACAAAAGGGCACTTGGAGGAGTTGCCCGTGAGGGTGTGGCTTGGAGTCCAGCTCAATTCTTCCTGAATCTAGCGAATTGACCAGTTGGGAGCATCAATGCCCTCTCCTGTTTCACCAGCCCAGACTTGTCCATGGTTTACAGACAGCCCAGCATGCGGGACCCGATTATATACCTCACGAGAGAATCTGCCTACCCACTCCTATGGACATTCCTTCTGCCTAGGGAGATAGCTTGACTCTGGGCTCCCAGGATGTCAGGGTGATGATAAGCGGCTCACTGCTCCGGATGTCACAATGGAGCGCCTGGGATAAGGAGGGTGACTTGGGGTGGGGACCGAGCACAGGCACCCCCAAACTGACTCAGTTCCCTCCCTTTCCATCTGAGGAAGTCTGGGGTTTGATTAAAAGTGTGTATTCTCGCTCGACCTCTTTTCTTTGTAAGGATAGGGGAGCTGGCTTAATTTAGGGGCAACTTGCATTTTCTTTCCATTTTCTCTGTCCCTCAATCCTCCTACTATTTTCCTCTCTCTGAAAATCTCATCCCTTACTCTGACTTGAGTCTCTTCCCTTCTTTCTTCTTCAGTTATCCCCTGTTTGTTTCTGGTTCCTCCATGCCTGATTCTCCACCACTGCTCAAGTCCTTGGATTCCTCTGTCTCCTCTCTGCCCATCCCCACCCCTCTTCACTCCCTGCCAGCTATGCCAGGCTCCCCACATAATCCTGCGGTATCATGGGCTCAGGGCCGCCCTCCACTGGCTGCTACAAGACTGGAGACCACACCTTTTTGTCAGTAACATCAGGAAATAATGCTTCTCCTTTCCTTTAGCATCCCCCTCCCTTCCCGACACACACACCAGCTTGGCTGCAGGAGACCAGTTGGACTTATGAAGTAGCCCTGTCAACCCCTCCCCCCTTGCCAAGGTTTTCAGGGAATCCTTCAAGTGCCAGATGGCCAGGGAGACAGCAGGTCACCTCCCAGCAGATGTCACCGAGATCATCTGGTCTTGGGAGCAGGTGGGCTGTGAGATTTGTGAAACAGATAGATTAAGGATACTTCCATTCTCCACCACCTCAGGAACCAGGGCCCTATGTCCACCCCAACCCCAGTCCCCTCTGGGATTTAAGCCTTTGTCCCCTAGTTGTTCCTCACCTGAGACGGGTCAAATGGATGTTCTCATAGACCTGGATTTCAGGTTCAAACTGAGGAATTGAGGCACCTAGGGAGAAGGAACCATATGGGGTATGGCAGAGAAGTCACCAAATAACTCAGCTGTATTCCCTACCCCCTGCTTCCATGGAGAAGACGAGGTACAGAGGCAAGATGTGAGCCCAATCGTCTGCCTTGCACCCACATGCTGTCTTCCTCCCTCTGATAGGAAGAGACTCACCTTTGCACTGAGCCCCCTGGATCCTCCGCCTCCAGAGCATGATACTGAGGACCAGGATGGTGAACCCCTGGCCTGCTGTGAGCAACAGCATCAGGATCCAGGACACATCCCAGCCTGTGGAAGGGGCACAGAGGGCAGGGGAGGCATCCAGGGAGGCTGCAGTGAGGGCAAGACAAGAGGATAAGGAGGGAGGCAGTGAAGGGTTCTGTCCCTGTGCCTCAAAGAGAGGCTTCTCCCATGGTCCTGTGGGCTCTCCCAAAAGAAGATTTCATAAGTTTCCTTGTCCCCAAGATCCTCCCCTTTGCATCCTTCCAGGCCTCTCATCCTGACCCCATGAGCCAAGAGGGATAGACAATGGCCATACCTCCTCACACCCAACACACACACGGACAGCTAATTCCAGAGCAGACTACTTGCCATAACTGTCATTTCTACTCATACCCTTCTCAGTAATCCATTCTTTCAAGAAAAAATAAAGGCCTTCCATGTATTCATTCTTCCATTCACTCATTCCATAAGCGTTTGCTAAGTGCCTACCACATGCCAGGCACCATAGTAGGTCCTATGGATGCAGAGGGAAATAAGCCCCAGTGTCACCCTTTATTGGCCTTTGCATACCAAAATAATGGCCATTTGCTCCTCTTCCTGCCTCGTAAATGGGTTATTCCACATCCAATAGCATTCTTTCTCTGTATAACAGACTTTTTCTTATAAAATAATTTTATTTTTTCTCCTTCTGCCTTCAGTATCAATGGGCCATTATAACATCAGTGCATATATACTCTCTTCAAAAGACGATTTCCCCAGCAATAATTCTTATTGTCTTCCTCTCTGCTATGAAATATTCCATACAAATCATAGATCAGCCTATTTCTAAACAATGGCATATTCCATCAGAATTATTATTCTCTTACTTGGCTATGGTCTATCAGAAAGCTGGCTTAACCAACTTCTTTCTCTGGTATGGAATGATGAGAGAAAAAGCCCTTCTCCTGCAGGCGATGGTCAGAAATCACCCCTTCTGACCTGGTCATTAACAGATTTGCCTCCTCTCTCACCATCTCCCCTAGCCAGCAGGTGTGGGATGTGCCAGAAGGAACATCCTTTCCCATATCTTCTCTCAGTTTACCTGCCAGGTTAAAGCTGACCCCTTTGTTCTGAGGCAAGAGGCAGCGGATGATCCTTGGTCTCCAGCCCCTGGGCTCAGGAAGCCCCTCCCCAGGACACACCAAGAGCAGGGCAGCCCCTTCACTCCAGAAGGACTGCACACGGCCCGTCACAGGACCCTTCCCCTCCAGCCAGGTCACAGAGTCCAGGCGTCTGGCGGGGACCACAGAGCACAGGAGGACAGAACAGGGGGATCCATCTGCAGCCCTTGCAGATAACTGGGATCCTGTGAGGAGAGAGGGACTCCTCAGTTCTTTGCCTGGGCTTCCACATCTCCCAGTCGCCCCTGGTCTGCATGCCCCCACTCACCTTTGAGCACAGAGACATCGTACACCCTCCAGTTCTGGTACTTGTGGCGCTGACCCAGCACAGCGCACCAGTACCGCCCAGCGTCTCCCTCCTTAGACTCTTCCAGCCACAAAGAGTAGTTCCCCAGCAGTTTGAACCTGGATTCTCTTCCAGACTTCCAAGGGTCTGGGGCTGGCCTGGCCACTTGGACTTGGGCCACCAGGGCAGTAGAGGAGCCTGCTGCAGGGCTGCGGAACCAGGACAGGAGTTCATCCCCATGCAGGGTGTGTGGTGAGGGACATGGCAGCTCCACTGCTTCTCCCAAGGCTGAATAGATGTCCTGGATGTTGTCTGTGGGGAGGGGCTTGTATGAGGCCAGAGACCTTCATCAGATCAACAACCCCCCACTGGACTTCCAACCCCTGGTTTCCTCCCTTTCTGAGGTTGCCCAGCACTGGTCTTACTGTGAGCACATTTCTCAAGTGACAGCTATGAAAACTGTGAGGTGGAGAGAGAAGATTAGGGGCTTTCCTCCTCTCTTTCCCCAGTGAGTGAGGGAGTCTGAGGGCAAGAGGGGGAAAGGCTGGAATAGTTGGCAAATGACCATATCTCTACCTCTCATTTCTCCTTTTCTAGGAGCATTTACTCATCCGTTCTTATTTTCTGAAAGAAACTATATATGATCTGGACCTTCATTGTCTCTGGGTCTTCCCCAGTATTAGAGGCAGGGGGAGGTCATTTGGGGTAACTCTATCTTCTTGAGTCAGATGTCTTCCCAGGCCCCGAAGGAGAAAACAGCGACGGTCCCTCGCAACCTTGCAGAATCCCCCACCTCCTGCTCCTTACCTGCAGCAGCCTGGGGGCATCCACAGAGGAACAGAAGGAGGAGGAATAAGACTGCCATGAGGAGAGCCTGCCGAGTTCTCTTGCCTAGGACCTGGTGTCCCCAGAGAGGAAACAGAGCCTAGATAGAGGCCTACACTCCCTGGTCTGGAGTGACATGGGCCTCTGGAGCGGGTGGGAATGCTGGGGAGATTAAGCCTAGCTGCA
>NW_006430045.1:531350-537248 GCF_000325575.1 Pteropus alecto
CCACTGCTTTTCTGTCCTGAGGGGAAAAAGATGCAGTCCAGGCCACCCCAAAGACAACCTTCTCACGCTTCTGACTCCACGTAGGTGGAGGGACTCAGATCAAAGACTCTCCATGCTAAGAAACCTGAACAGAAGGAGTCAAAGCTGTCCTCCTCCCATCAGTATGAAAGTCCATTCTGTGTTCTCTCCTCCACCCCTAAGAGACACAAGTCATGAGTGAAGAAACTGGGTCTTCATGTTGGTCTCCACGGAACCCAGCACAAGACTGTATACCCAGTCAATACTTCAGAAATGGTTTAGAATGACTTTCCCTGTGGCTGCCTGGCATGCCACAGACCTCTCTGAGCCTCTGATAAGTATATTAAGTATATCAAGAATAAGGATAGCAGGGGCAGGGCCTGCAAAATTCACTGATCCATCCCTTTGCCATCAAGCAGGGCTCTAAGGGCAGATCTCCATATGACTCTATTAGTTTTTAATGTGTTATTTATTTTTAAAGGCTACTTATTTTAAAAATTATTTTAAATATCTAATATACAACTGTATAATGGGTAAATAAACTGTGGTATATTCACACAATGGAACATTCCACAGCAATGAGAATGCACAAACCACAGTGATGTGCAACAAGGTTGAATCTTACAAACATATTGAGAGTAGAAGAAGCCAGAAACAAAGAGCATGTATTGTATAATTCCATTTATATAAAGTACAGAAATAGGTAAAACTTATCTAAGAGGTTAGAAATTAAGGTAGTGGTTACTCTTAGTGGGGTGGGTAGCGACTGGTAGTGATCTGGAGAGGGTCTTCTAGATGTGGTAATGATGTGTTCTTGATTTGGGTGCTGAGACGTGGGTATATTCAATTGGTGCACATTTCTGTATATGTGTTTATTGCAATACAAAGCTAATGAGTTTATATACTAGATAGATGTAAGGTACAAAAAAATAAAACTAGTACATCTATTAAGAAACAGAATATTATTAGTCTACAGCCATGTTACCCTGAACAGTCCCTATCCCATCTGATCTCGAAAGCTAAGCAGGGTCAGGCCTGGTTAGTACTTGGATGGGAGACCACTTAGGAAGACTGGGTGCTGTAGGCGAGAGAAAAAAGAAAATAAACGGAATATTACCATTTCAGCTAAAGATCCTCTATGCTGTGTAACACTTTTTTTAAATTTGCTTTTTATCTTTCACTTACTTGGTCATTAAATTTTACGTGTTTTTGAATTTTATACAGTGGTGTCAACATTGTATGTAATCTTTTGTGGCTTTCTTTTTTTTTCACGCAACAATATGGTTTTGAGATTTTCTCGCTAAAGAGCAATGATTCGTCCATTTTTTTAACCAGTATTTCACACATCTTAACAATACACAGTCTTTCTATCCATGATCATGGCGTAGCTGCCCTTTTATTCAAGCCTTTTTTACCTATCTTTCAAAAACTTTATATAATTTTCTTCATAAAATCTTGCATTTCTTTGACTAGATGTATTTATCTTTTTTGTTGCTTTTGTCAAGTGCTCCTAATCTAACCCCTCGTTCCCAGTGTCGCTCCAGTGACTGCCAATATTAAGGGATAGAAAAAAGTGACTGAACTATGCTTGATAATTTTCTAACTCTCCGCGTTCTAAACGCCTTCAATTAATTTCTGACCATTGCTGCATCCGTAGGTCCAACTGCACGAAATTTTTCTCAAGAAGCGCTGAAAATATCTCGACAAGGCACGAGGCGGAGCCAGTACGTGCTGACGCCAAGAGCTCGCCGCAACTAGAGGCCGGAGAGGGCGGGGCCAGCAGGGGGTCCTGCTGCTGGAAGAGCCGCGGCCCGAGGTGGGGCCATGGCGAAGCTGTTGAGCTGCGTCCTCGGTCCCCGGCTTTACAAAATCTACCGAGAAAGAGATTCTGAAAGGGCCCCATCCGGTGTCCCGGAGACTCCAACTTCAGTCACTAACCCCTCTTCCAGCTCCTGGGTGAGTCGAGTTCTCCCCTATTCAGAAATATGGTACGGCCCAAACCCCTTCGCGGCCTTTGCTCCCTAGAAGCTCCCATTATTGGAAATCGGGGGAGCTTCCTTGTCAATTCAGCTGTGCGCAAGATCTACGCTCTTTGTGCTTCCTGGGTTAGAGTACGCCTGTGGACTGGCCACCTCCTTTAGCTGTTTGCTACTGCTTTCTCATTCCTACTGCCACTCCTTGCTTTTTCAAATCTGGCGGTCCCCCACCCTATCTGTAGTGGTTCATCCCGGCCCCTAGTGACTCTTAAGTCCTGGAAGAGACCCTGTGTGGATTCGGGAGCTGCATAGATTAGCCATCGAACTCGATTTCTTCTCACTCAGTGTCCCTTGGTGCCTGCCTCTCCGGCTCCGTTTAATCTTCCCTCTAATACATTTTGACTTTCAACATGACTTCAACATATCACCTGTCCGCTGCTCTTCACCTCACCCCCCAACCTACCCTGGAGACCCCAGGGTCATTGCACTCATGAAGGCTGGGGGTTGTGGTAGGCTGTGTCCTTAAATTCTCTTTGATTTTATCGGTAGTCTCGAGTTGTGTTTCCGGTCTCCTACAAACTGCCCATCCCCAGCCACATCCTTTTCCTTAATGAACCTCTCTTAATCTCTGATGTTCTCCTTTCCCTCTTGAAGTTGTCATGGTGTCTTTCCTTTCTTGCCTAACCCCTCACTCCCCATTTGAAACTGGGTCGTGAAAAAGGAGCAAAAGTCGTCCAATGCTGCTTTCACTTTTGCTTCCAAGTCCAGCCCCCTGTGTTTGTCCTTAAGGTCTGGGGTGGGAAATCAGGTTAAGAGTTGGGGTGGGAAAGAGGGGCTTCTTTGGGAGCCAGGCATGTCCCAGGAGACACAGCTTTGGAGGCTAGAATCAGAGGGCACGCATCAGGGCTTCCAAAAGGGAAGGGGAAGAACTTGTCAATGGGCAGGGTCCTTAACCCGGGCATCTGTTTTGGCAGGATACGTACTATCAGCCCCGGGCCCTGGAGAAACATGCCGATAGCATCCTGGCACTGGTATGTCTGCCCTGGCATCTGAGACTACTGCATCTTTTCAGTCCCAGCTGCCTCCTGAACTTTCTCCTCCCCAGCCTGGGAAAAGGCAGCTCCCCTGGGGGTGGGGGATGCTCTTGGCTTTGCAGCAGACCTCTCCAATACACACACAGAGACATGCTATCAAGCACATGCATACTTGGCACTCCCCTTTGGCATGTTCCCTACTTTCTCTGGGGCAACCTGAGCCATGAGGAAAATGTGTTTACTCTTGGGACCATCTGCAGGTGCTGAGTTCTGCAGCCCCTGGTGATTTGCCCTCCCTGGCAACTAACCTCTTTGATTGTAGAGATAGTTGTTCTTCCTGGCAGGATTCCTATGGTGACGTTTATGCATCTCTTGGGGACCAGGCCAGGGGCTGTCCTGTGCAGGGTCAATTGAAAAGGCTTGGCTTACTTGAGTAGAGAGACTGGCCTTTAAATGCGATGAATTATGTCCAGGGATGATAAGAGGAAGAAAATAGAACCTGTACCTAGTTTTACCAGCCTATATTATGCTATGACACATTGCCTTTCAACAAATATTGAGCACCTACTGTGTGCATGATGTCATACACAGAGTAGGTACTTCATATAACTCTCAGGTTATCCACTTTGTTCAGAGCCTAGGCCTAGAAATGGCAGGGGTGTGTGTGTGTACTGATTGCTTGTCCCTGTCTCTCTGCTGCAGGCTTCAGTGTTCTGGTCAATCTCTTATTATTCCTCTCCCTTCGCCTTCTTCTACTTATACAGGAAAGGTCAGTGTGGTTTCAAAGGTGGTGGGACAGGAAATGCAGGTTGTTGGCAGATGAGCCAACCCCCTAAAGAGGAAAGGGGACCTGCAAGGGTGGCTTGGTTTCCCTCTTCCATCAGGCATCTTATTCCTCAGAGGGCATGGCTGTCCCGTTGGGAGGGTGTGGGGTGGAGGTTGGAGCGGGACTGGGAAGAGGAGCTGAGGTGCTGTGAAGAAAGCTCCTCACGTCTTCTCTCCCTTCCCAGGTTACTTGAGTCTGTCCAAAGTGGTGCCATTTTCTCACTATGCTGGGACATTGCTACTACTGCTGGCAGGTGTGGCCTGCCTCCGAGGTAGGTGGAAAGGGAGCCTGGTTTGGGTCTGTTCATTTAATATTCATTAGGTAAATATTTATTAAGTAGCTTCAGCAATTTTGTCTTGGGCCCTACGGGGGAAGAACTGAAAATGGTCAAGGCATGATCTTTTTCTTAAAGGTCTTAAGTCATAAATACGAAAAAGTAATTAGCAGAAAAGTTTGCTATTATTTAGAAAAATTGCATATATTCTACAACAATTCCACATATATCCATATATATTGTTTGTAATAATGCTAAACTGGAAACAACTCAACAGCCACAAATAGTAGGATGGGTAAATACATTAAGGGATATAGTCCTGTAATAGAACATTTTAACACGGTGTAAATGAACAAACTTGAGTTACACTCGGCAATGCAGATGAATCTCACTAATGTAATGTTGAATGAAAGAAGCTGACTGCAAAGTAATTTATACAGTGTGTTTCCATTTATATAAAGTTTAAAAGGGAGGCGTATATAAGTGGCAAACACTAAAAACCATGGGCATGGTTATCTTGAAAGTCAGGAGAGTGATTACCTGGGAGGGGGAGGGGAGAGGATGGGGAGGACTTCTGGTGGGAGATGGCTTTGTTCTCTTTCTTGACCTGGATAATGGTCACGTGAATGTTGCTTTGCATTTTTTAAACTGAATGTATGTTTTATGTATTTACGTTATATCTCACAATGAAATTAAAAAATGAAGAGACAGATCAAATCATTATCCCCTGGTGGGTACACATGATAGAAACTGGGTGAGAGGGATGCTTAGAGAAAGGAGTGGCAGTCAGGAGCTGGATGGCTGCAGTTGGGTTTGGTCAGAGTAGGCACCTTCTGCTTGCGTGTTCTGCCTCCTGATATCCACAGGGCTGGGCTCCCTCCTCAGAGAGGTCTCCTCTGACCACCCCATCTGAAAATAGCTCCCACCCCTTAGTTTTCTCTTAATTTTTAATTTTATTTATTTTTAAATTGGGGGAAAAATTAAATATAGAAAAGTTCAGAGAGCAAAACATTTTATTTTTTCATATTATAAAATTTTATTGATTTTTTTACTTGAAGAATAACAATCAAATTTCTTTTTATAATCTTTTTTTAAACACCAATTTATTTTTTTCACACTATATATACATAATATTTTTTTAACATTTTATTTTTTTATTTTTCCTCTCCCTCCTCCCCTTCCCCCTTCCCTCCGGCAATCACTAGTCCATTGTCCATGTCCATGAGTCTGTTTGTTTGTCCTATTCATTTGTTGCTTTTAGATTTATATCCCACATATGTAATACGTAATTTTCAACTTTTTCTGTCTGGCTTATTTCACTTAGTATGATTATTTCAAGGTCCATCCATGTTGTTGCAAATGGCAGTATTTCATCTCTTCTTATGGTTGAGTAATATTCCATTGTATATGTACCACAGCTTCTTTAGCCAATAATCTATTGTAGGACACTTTGGTTGCTTCCATGTCCTGGCCACTGTGAATAATGCTGCTATGAACATCAGTGTGCAAATATCTTTTCGGATATGAGTTTTCAGGTCTTTGGGCTGAATACCCAGTAGAGGGATTGCCGAATCATATGGAAGACCAATTCTTAGTTTTTTTGAGGAACCTCCATACTGTTTTCCATAGTGGCTGTACCAATTTTCAGTCCCACCAGCAGTGTATGACAGTTTCTATTTCTCCACATCCTCTCCAACATTTGTTATTACTTGTCCTGTTGATTATAGTCATTCTAACAGGTGTGAAATGGTATCTCATTGTGGTTTTGAT
>NW_006430045.1:537289-538874 GCF_000325575.1 Pteropus alecto
CTCTGCCCATTTTTGATTGGATCATTTGTTTTTTGTTGTTATTGAGTTGTATGAGTTCTTTGTATATTTTGGATATTAGGCCCTTATCAGAGGTATTACTTGCAAATATATTTTCCCATTCGGATGGTTCTCTGTTTACCTTGTTGATGGTTTCTTTTGCTGAGCAGAAGCTTTTTAGTTTGATGTAGTCCCATTCATTTATTTTAGCTTTTACTTCCCTTGCCTTTGAGGTCAAATTCATAAAATCCTCTTTAAGTCCAAGGTCCTTGAGTTTCATTCCTATGTTTTCTTGTATGCATTTTATTATTTCAGGTCTTACATTCAGGTCCTTAATCCATTTTGAGTTCATTTTGGTGTGCGATGATAGACAACAGTCTAGTTTCATTCTTTCGAAGGTGGCTTTCCAGTTTTCCCAGCACTACTCAATTGAAGAGGCTTTCCTTTCTCCACGTATATGTTTGGCGTTTTTGTCAAAAATTATTTGCCCATATAAATATGGGTTTATTTCTGGATTCTCAATTCTGTTCCACTGGTCTGTGTGTCTATTTTTCTGCCAGTACCATGCCGTTTTGATTATCGTCACTTTGTAGTATAATTTGAAGTCGGGCAGAGTGATGCCTCTAGCCTCATTCTTTTTTCTCAGGACGGCTTTGGCAATTTGGAGTCTTTTGTTCTTCCATACGAATCTGATAATTTTTTGTTCTATTTCTTTAAAAAATGCCAATGGGATTTTGATGGAGATTGCATTAAATTTGTATAATGTTTTAGGTAACAAGGTCATTTTAACTATGTCGATTCTTCCAATTCAAGAACATGGAATATCTTTCCATTTCTTTGTATCTTCGATTTCTTTTAATAGGGTCTTATAGTTTTCATTATATAGGTCCTTTACTTGTTTTGTTAGATTTTTTCCTAGATATTTTATTCTTTTTGTTGCAATTGCAAAAGGAATTATTTTTTTCCACTTTTTCTAACACTTCATTATTAGAGTATAGGAGCGCTATAGATTTTTGAACATTGATTTCGTATCCAGAAACTTTACTGTATTTGCTTATTGTTTCTAGTAGTGTTCTTGTGGAGTCTTTAGGGTTTTCTATATAGAGAATCATGTGGTCCACAAATTGTGACAATTCGACTTCTTCGTTTCCTATTTGGATGCCTTTTGTATCTTTCTCTTGCCTGACTGCACTCGCTAGGACCTCCAGTGTTATACTGAATAACAATGATGATAGTGGACAGTCTTGCCTTGTTCCTGATCTTAGAGGGAAGGTTTTTAGTTTTTCACCATTAAGTATAATGCTGGCTGAGGGCTTGTCATATATAGCCTTTATTATTGCTAAGATACTTCCGATTTTGTTAAGTGTTTTGATCATAAGTGGGTACTGTATCTTATCAATGGCTTTTTCTGAATCTATTGATATGATCATATGATTCTTATTTTTTAATTTGTTTATGTGGTGTATCACATTAGTTGATTTGCATATGTTGAACCATCCTTGTGCCCCTGGGATGGAGCCCCCTTGATCATGGTGTATAATCTTTTTAATATGTTACTGTATTCGATTCGCTAGTACCATAAGAGATA
>NW_006430045.1:541626-562269 GCF_000325575.1 Pteropus alecto
ATCTCATATTTCTATGTCTGTAAGCTTATTTTCTGGAGATTTTTCTATTTTCTTCTGAGATGCCTTGTCACCTTGGTTGTTCATGGTGTTTAATGGACTACTTGTCCATCTGTGCATTAATGGAAGTGTATTTTGCTTCTTTTCTGGAAAGAAGATTTATTATATAAAGGTCTCTCTTTAACTTGTTGCAAAGAAGGCGCTTTCTTTTGGTTTTCTGTTGGTGGCATCTAAGCCTCTTGGATCCTTATAAAGCCTTAATTATGCCTTTTTTTTTTCCTTATAGATGTTTAATCATGCTCGCTACCCTCAGTCTCAGTTCCTGTCAGTGTTAGCAACAGTTTCGGTAGCATTTGCTCATTCCCCTGGGGTTCCACGGTTTTCCATCTCAGAGGGTATGGGGGGAGGGGCCCTCTGGGTTGGGGGTTGGGGGTTGTCCTTCAGTCTCGGTTTTGTAACAGGGGCCGGTAAAAATCAACTGTTGTTCCTCTGCCGTCCCTGTTTCTCTGCCTTATGCCCTGATGATTGGGCATTGCTGCTGGCCACGTGGAGCTCATAGCACTCTCAGGCAGGGCTATTCAAGGAACTCTTTGCACCCTCACCCCTCCCCCTCCTGCAGGGAGCTTCAGCGGCTGCGGGAGGCAGCTTCTTTGTTTCTCCCAGTTCACTGCCCGACACTGTGGCAGCTCTTATGCGCAGATCCCACTCTCAGACGTGCTGGTGTGCAGTTTGGGTGTTTTTGTTGAGTTTTAGATGTTCATCTTCTTGTTGTTTCAAGGGAAGAGATCTGGGAACGTCTCTCATGCCGCCATGTTTAATCCAGTCTCCCATAGAACAAAATATTAAAAAGAACTAAAATGCCTATGTTTTGTGATATTGCTTCAAATACCTTTTCAGTAAAATACTAAATCATTACATATAGAGTTGGCATTCCCATGGGACTCTTCCCCACTCTCATGTTTCTTTATGCAAAAGTAAACACTGTCATCTGGTGCATTTTTTTTTCCCTGGTCCATATTTTTATGATATATATGCCTCATTTCATCAAATCTAAGCTGCTGTGAATTGTAAAATGCATACTGATTTCACAGCTTTTGACTGTGAAAAACATATGTCTTAGAATCTATGAAATATGGTTAAATAACATAACATTTTTCAGTGTACTTTACATTTTTGGCACAAACGGCATTGCTCTACACAAATCATTCTGTACGTTGCTTCATTCTCAGTATTGCTGGGGGCTTTACCCTTGATGATACATAGCATTCTAGTGCATTCTGGTTTTATTTTCTTTATAGCACTTATCCCTCTTTGAAATTTTCTTGTTTACTTATTTCTTGTCTTCCTCCAGCCCCACCCCAACCCCAACCAGAGTGGTTGGTCTCTGAGAGCCGGGACCTGTGTGTCTCATTTCCTACTGTCTCCCATGTCAGAACAGTGCCTGGCACATGATACCTGTTAGGTCATTGGAAGGAGAGATGTCAGGGTTTGAAGCTCCTCAGCAGTGAAGCAAGAGCAGATGCAATCACTGAGGGGCTGAGTGAAGAGAGAAGGGAGCTCAGCATGGAGTATGGTTCTCAGCTCAGAGAGGGCAGTAACATGGAGGCACAGGAGCGGCAGTCCAGGAATTGGAAGGAGGTAATGATGGACCCAGGAAGCAGAGGAGGAAGGAATATTGAGGGACAGGAAGAGTGCTGAGTGGCACAGTTGAAGATATTGAGGAAGAAGAGGATTTGGATTCAGTGAGGAAATAATTACGGGGCAAGAGCCATGAAGCCAGAAAGCAGGGAGTTAGAGTATACAGAAAAGAGATAGCAGCATGCGTTGGAGAAGGGTGGCAGTGAAAAGAAGAAAAACCTAATATTGGTAGGGCGAATAGTGAGGTTGTATGACAGTATCTTAAGACTGGGGAGAATGAACATTGTGGAGGAAGAAAGAAAGGCTATAAAGAAACAAATTGAAGAAGCTAGGGCGAGAAGAATGTTGTAGCCAGTTGCTGGATATGGAGGAAGGGGCTCAAGTGTCCCATTTCCCCAGATCCAGGGCCCTTTGTTCCTTTTTTTCTCACTTCTCTTTCTAGGACCTTCTCCTGGCCCATCTTTAATTCTCTTCCTGAAACCTGCTCCTCTTGCTTCCTAGCTTTCCTAACACTGTTTCCTGTCCCTTCTCTACCAGGCATTGGCCGCTGGACCAACCCCCAGTACCGGCAGTTCATCACCATCTTAGAGGCGACACATAGGAACCAGTCTGTAGAAAACAAGGTGAGAGGCTCCAGGAAAGGTGCAGACAGGTGCCTCCCCAGACTACCAGCACTGCTTCTGCCAGGGGAAGGAGATGTGTTTGCCACACACCACACTGGGTGTTTGCTTGCACAGTGTTGCATTGCTTCTCCCCTCCCCAAGTGAACTGTCCACCCGACAAACTTATTCTTCCTGCATAATGGAATATTTTGCTAGAACAACCTTTACCTGCTACACCTTCCATCTGCAAGAATTGTCTAAATGTAGAAACAATCTACAGTGTTTCTTAGACAGAGGTTTTCTCTCTGTCACAGGAGTTTAGTTCTGTAAATGTTTGTTTATTGTTGCTAGTTGTTCAGGGATAGGACAAGATGGACAGGTATGTCCACTCTTGTGCGGGGAGCACAGCATGGTGCCAGGAGGTATAAAAGCCAGGGCACAGTGTCCTTGGAGTTCTGCCAGTCCAGCCAGTGCTGGAGTGTAATTATCTTTAAGAAGAGGCTTTGGGGCCCTGTAAAGTTCTTCTCTGCTACAAAGGGGTTTCTGGGATCAAACAGTTCTGACCACTGTCATGATATTACCTGTTAAATCCACACCACATTTGCAGAGCTATATAGTGATTCTCCACCATGCCGCTGTCTGAGTAATTTGCATACGTCCTTTCTAATCCTCACAACAGCCAGGTGAGGTGGCCTTATTAGCCTTATCTATACATCTGAGGAAACAGGCAAAAAGAGGTTAAGTGACTCAGGTGGAGCCCCATAGCAAGGAAATGACTGAGTCTGAATTTGAGTCCAGGCCTGAGCAAAGCCTGCTGAAAATGTGCTTTTCTTCATTTCATTTTGTTTTGCCATTTATATTTTTGTACAAATTTTCTATTGCTCTGAGTCGTTATTTTTGAAGATGTCAAAAAATTTCTCTGACAAAATAAAAAAACAACCCTCAAAATAAAGTGCTGGGAGATCTGAGGGTGGGGGAAGGAATACAGCTGAGTATAAGACAGCTCCTGCTGCCCCAAAAAGCATGTGGACTGACTCAGTGGGGTGCCCAGAGGCCCAGATGAGCTAGGTGGCAGTGCCAGCACATGGCCGCAGGCATTGAGGGAAGAGAAGTAGCTGTAAGAACAGAACAGTTAGAGGGGGCTTCATTCAAGAAGTAGCCCCTCCTTTCCTCTCACCCAACCTTGGGACAGTCAGTTTGATCCACTGGGGATTTCTGAGCCTCCAAGACAGCATCATGTGAAGGACCCATGTGGGGAAGAGAGCATGACCAGCCAACAGCCCCCCACCTCTCCCTTAGAAGTACCAGCACCTCCAGCCACACATTCTGGGGGTGGGTCAGTCTTAGATTTTGGTAAGGCAAAGAGTGTTAGGTTCCTCTTCTGGAAGAGGGCAAACAGCCCAGTCCTCATACCTGACAGGGCATCCTCTCTTACTGGATTTTCCTGGCCATGTCGGGTTTCTGTCTGAAAACCAAGAGGGTGTTGACCTCTACTTGTCTTCTCATACTGTGTGAGGGCCAGTCCCCAGGATGATGAGAATGCTGAGAGTGGGTAGGTGGACCTCCTTTCACTTCTCAATTCTCCATTTAATCCCCAACTCCTTCCTCACTGCCCACCACAGAGGCAGCTCGCCAACTACAACTTTGACTTCAGGAGCTGGCCAGTTGACTTCCACTGGGAAGAACCCAGTAGCCGGTGAGGCTCCAGTTCTGTTACTCCATCCCTGCTCTCCCCTTTCCCCCATCTCCATCCCACTTCGAGCCCCAGTGCCTGCCTTCCAGTTCCATCTCCTCATTCTAGACCCCACCGTCCTCCAGACCTCAGATGTCCAGCTTGCTGCTCCTGACCCCATCCTTCCTGCATCTTTCCATTCCTCAGGAAGGAGTCCCGAGGGGGCCCTTCCCACCGGGGTGTGGCCCTGCTCCGCCCAGAGCCCCTGCACCGGGGGACAGCAGATACCCTTCTCAACCGGGTCAAGAAGCTGCCTTGTCAGATCACCAGGTGGGAAGTAGCAGGGAGGAGAAGCCAGTGGGGGTGGTGGGGACATGGGGGCAAGGGCTCTGAAATTGGGTGCCCCACTGTAAGATAGCTGTCATCCTTTGGGCCTGGTTCTATGTGCTTTGTATTACTTGTGGCAAAGTCATTTTTATCCATGTTCATGTGTAAAGAAAAGAGGCTCAGAGAGGTCCAGAGTCACTCCGGTGGTAAAGGAAGAGCTGGGAATTTAAGTTTTGTGTGACACAAAAGCTCTTTCAGTGAGGCCTAGAGGGAAGAATGAGGTTGGGGGTGGGCAGGGGACACAGAGCCTTAGCTGGAGCAGGGTCTGGTGGCAGCTGTATCCCTGTCCTGGCCCCTCTGCTCCTGGGTTTTCCCACTTTGAGTGAGCTACAGTTTGTGCATCTGTGAATAACCTGCCTCACAGGATTGGTGACATTATGTGTGGTGATGTATTCTGAAGGGCATTGACCTTGCTTGGGGGCCTGAGAGCATGAGGTAAAGCCCAAGGAAATTGTGGTCGTGGTCATTGATGATGTCCAAAGTAACAAGTGGAGTAGATGCTGTAGGAATTTTCTGTTGCTGGGGATAGGAGGCAGGTTCTAGACCAAGGAAGCGGGTGGACTGGGTGGTTGGTTGTTGGCAGTATGCTGACTATCAGAGGGGCAAGCCAAAGTTGGGGTTCTGATGTGGATGCTGGAAGGGGTCGTACAACGTTATTCTGAGGACAGACCCTACTTTGGGATTAACTAGAAATGGTTAATCATCTGTTAGGAGCAGCACCTACTACATCTTATCTATGTAGATGAGTACATTTGTTCAGTAAATATTCATTAAGCCCCTACTCTGCGCCAGGCTCTGGGCACCTCATACATGGCATATATCAGGCATAATACAGTGAACAAAACAGCCAGGTCTCTGCCCTGATGGAGTTTGCAGTCTAGTTGTTGTCTTTCCAGCTATAGAGCTTGACCCATTAGTGAATCTTGAAATCAATTTAGTGAATTACAATCTTTTTTTCCCAAGTATTTGGGGACTTTTATTAAGCTGTATTTATTCATTAACAGAATCATATTTGATAATAACTTTGCTTTTACTTATCATATATAGAAAATACTATCTCATAAAACTTTTAGAATTATATGTACCTATGTGTATACTGGGCCACAATATAGAATGTGTATCTTACAAAGTTTGCAGTAAAAAAAAAAAGTTTGACAAACACCAGCCTGGTACATATATTTCATTAAGTCCTGAAAGAGGAAAACAAAACTGTGAAGGTCAAGAGTGAAGCAGACCCCAGAGTCTATGAGTGCTGAGGCTGGGACAGTCCCTGGGCCCCACTAGGGTTGGGGGTTCATTAACCCCATGTTTACCACAGCTACCTGGTGGCACACACCCTGGGGCGCCGGATGCTGTACCCTGGCTCTGTGTACCTGCTCCAGAAGGCCCTTATGCCTGTGCTACTGCAGGGCCAGGCCCGGCTGGTGGAAGAGGTGAGGCTCCCCTGCCCCTGTCTCCTAATAGCCCTCTCCCCACAAAGGATATGGTCTCCTGTCCTTAACAGCTTGGCCTTGTATATCCTCCACTCAGTGTAATGGACGCCGGGCAAAGCTGTTGGCTTGTGATGGCAATGAGATTGACACCATTTTTGTGGACCGGCGGGGGACAGCTGAGCCTCAGGGACAGAAGCTGGTGAGAGGGAGCAGGGATCCCAAAGGTAGAGTGTTGGGGGGGCAATGGAGATTCTGGGGTTCAGTTCTATAGCAGCCCGCAGGAAGCACAGCTGTTGATAGTCCCATCTCTCAGCTCTACCCTAAAGACCTCTTAGTGTAGGAAAACCCTATGATAGGGCAATAGATATAGGAGTTGCCATTCAAGGTCCAAAAAGCAATTGTAGTAGTCACCACTTAGGTAGCACTTACCATGTGCAATGCATGTATTTAATCTCCACAACAGCCCTGTAAGATAGATGCTGTTTTTATTAGCCCATTACAGATGATGAAACTGAAGCACAGAATAACTTTCCCATATCACACAGTAAGTGGGAGAGCTGGGATTTGAACCCAGGCTCCAAAGTCTCCTATTTCCATGAAGCAGCCCTAGAAAGAGCACTAAGCCAGCAGTCTAGGGAGATGGGTTCTGGTCCCGGCTCTGCCCTGCTGTTGTGAGAGTCCATGCAAGTCCTGTCATTTCTGGGCTTTGGCTTAGGGCACCATGGAATTAGAGTTTATCTGTTCAAAAGACCTGAGCCCAGAGAGGGAGTGGGAAAGCAATTGCCATATCACACAAAAGAAACAGTCACATTAAAAATAGGCCCAAAAACTGGATAGGAAAAAATACCCATAATTCCATTCCTGAGCGATATCCACCTGGTGGTCTTCCAAGGGCAGATGGAAACTGTGCTGAGTGGTTGAGCAATTCAACTCGAAACATTCATCTTCCTTGGAGGGCCCAGTTTGCTAAGCATTTGCATCTACATTGCTTCTCACCTTCTGGCCCTTGAGAAATGAGTAGTTTCTATTCTCCTTGGAGAGAACAGGAATGTGCCCTTTCCTCTTCCCTGTAAAGCTCCTACAGGTTGCCCTCCTTGCCACGAGGGGGATTTTCGGTCCCACTTGGCTCTTTACCAGCCCTCCTTCCTGCCTCCTTCTGTAGGTGATCTGCTGTGAGGGGAATGCGGGCTTCTATGAGGTGGGCTGCGTCTCCACACCTCTGGAAGGTAGGCTCATGACTCAACCCTCTTGTCTCTGCCCCTTGGAATGGAATGTCTCCCATCTTCATACCGTGCTATGACCTCCCCGGGCCTGACCACTTTCTCTGGGTGAGGTTTGAAACCTTCACCTGTGGGGAAAAGTCCACTCCCCATTTGCTTTGCTGACTTTACATCCCTCCCCTTGGGCTGTATCCCTAACTTTATTATCCTCCTCCCCACAATCGCACATTTTTCCCTTCTGCTGCCTCAGAACCGTTAGTGTCATCTCCCCATCCTGGAAAGCT
Organism: Pteropus alecto; assembly: GCF_000325575.1. NCBI lineage: Eukaryota > Metazoa > Chordata > Mammalia > Chiroptera > Pteropodidae > Pteropus > Pteropus alecto. Next base: position 548,860 of record NW_006430045.1, read on the forward strand.
TTAGAGTTATTTGCTTCTACTTGGGGGTAGCTAGAGCTCCAGTGTCTTGCTGCTCCTTCTGGGAGACCGGGGGTGTGGGCCATGAGGTCCCAGCCCCTCCTCCCCCTCTGTTACAGCTGGATATTCAGTCCTGGGCTGGAATCATCCAGGCTTTGCTGGAAGCACGGTGAGACCCTCTCCAGAATCCCTTCCTTTTCCTGAATTATGGTCTCTCCCCGTCTGATCAGCCACTGGAGTTAGGGAAGGCAGTATATATTTATATGGGGCTCCTACTCACCTGTGACCTGGGTGCCAAGGGCAGGGAGCTACAAGCCACGGGGAGCCCCACCCCATCCTCTCACAGTGGGGGTCAGCAGGATGGAATGAGGTAGAACTCCTTGTAAACGCTGGTTTCTGGGTAGAGCCACCCCTCCCACTGCCCTTTTCTTTTATACCTCCTCTGTTATAGCATAGATGCAGAAGGGTCCACTCTGGGAGGGCGTGGGTAGTGGGCGAGCTGGCCTGTGGTACTGAACCACTCCTGCCTTTGCCCTTCCTCCTGCAGGGGGTGCCGTTCCCACAGAATGAGGCCAATGCCATGGATGTGGTTGTCCAGTTTGCCATCCACCGCCTGGGCTTTCAGCTCCAGGACATCATAATCTACGCCTGGTCCATTGGTGGTTTCACTGGTACCAGTCTCCCTCCTAACCCCACTGTAGGCATATTCATGCCACCCTCCCAAGGAGCGGTGGAAAAATGCACTGGTGGCCCAGGAGTGGGGTGGAGGCTTAAGGAAGGAGAAGTTTCTCTGAGTGGTATGGAAGAAGGTGTCCTATACATATACACTTCACATTTCCTTCCACACTCATTTTCAGTTATTAAAAGTAGATCAGGGTCCTGGGCTGGAAAGATCAGAGAAGTGAATGTTTTCTTTGCGAATTGTCTACAGTGCACTTCCATATTCTCTGTCTTTTTCCAGACAGTGTGATCTAGCCTAGTGACATGAGGGGTTAAAGAGAGCCCTGGGGCTAACCTAGTAGAGTGGATGGGGTCAGCCTTTGGTGTCAGTGGGACAAGGTTGGAGTGGCGGGTTGGAGCTCCTCTGTCCTCTCCCTTCTTCCCTGTCCCGGTACCAGCCACATGGGCAGCCATGTCATATCCAGACATTAGTGCCGTGATCCTGGATGCCTCCTTCGATGACCTGGTGCCCTTGGCCTTGAAAGTCATGCCAGATAGCTGGAGTGAGTACAGCCCCCAGGCTTGCCTTTGCAGGGAATGGTGGGCTGGAACTAGGAGCTGTTCTATCTGGAGATGGTTTCCTTTTTTGTGGTTGGGGAGTGGGTCACCTTGTCGAGAAGCAGAAGGACTCCCTTTCTGGAGGTTGTAGTTTTTTCTCCGTGAACAGTGGAGATCTTTGTGTTGGGCAAGGGCTTTGTCTCTGCTGTTCCTTCAACTTTATCCCACTCTAGGGGGCCTGGTGACCAGGACTGTGAGGCAGCACCTCAATCTAAACAATGCGGAACAGCTGTGCAGGTGAGGGCAGACCAGTGTCCAGCATGTAACACCTTACCCCCACCTCAGCCCCCTAACCCATTCAGTTCTACTGGATGTGCAAACACCAAAATCAGTACTAAAGCGTAAGTTGGCAAATGACCACTGCCCACATCCTTTGAGTAACCTTGCCCTCACCCAGATAGCCTAACCCCTTCCCATGTTCCCTGGGACCTTCCGTCTTATGATCTGGCAAGCAAAGGGTTAATGCCTGACACAGCAGGGATCGCCCAGCAAGGCCAGACTTTCAGCATGCCCCTTCTTAAATATTCTGATTCTCACCTCTGGGTGAAGAGCTAGCCCATGGCGCCCTGTTGTAGCAGGGGCTAAGAATGCAGCCAGTGCAGGAGTGGCGTGACCAATTGTCATTTGTCTCTTTCTGAGCATTCCCTCCCCGTGGTCTGTCCCCTGAAGGTACCAGGGCCCTGTACTGCTGATCCGCAGAACCAAGGATGAGATCATCACCACCACGTGAGTGCCTGGGAAATTACCCTCTTGGGTCCCAGAGAGAGCAAGACAATTGCCCTGCTCACCTCTGCCCACTAGAAACTCAGGTATCTAAACCCTTTCTCCACAACCTCCAGCCCCTCCAGTGTACATTCTTCTCACCCCCAGGGTTCCTGAGGACATCATGTCCAACCGAGGCAATGATCTCTTGCTGAAGCTTCTGCAGCATCGGTGAGGGCCAGGGAGGGAGGAAAGAAGGTTCAGGGATGAGGAATGAAGAGAATTGTTTCTGACCCCCGTCCCGGCATTCCCTCTGTAGGTATCCCCGTGTAATGGCAGAAGAGGGTCTTCGAGTGGTAAGGCAGTGGTTGGAGGCCTCCTCACAGCTGGAGGAAGGTGAGAGGGGATCTGGTGAGGCCTTTGGGTGGAGGGCCTGGCAAGGTTATGTTGTTGACGGGTCCTCATCTCCTTGACCAGCCTCGATTTACAGCCGATGGGAGGTGGAGGAAGATTGGTGTCTGTCTGTCCTCCGCTCCTACCAGGCTGAACATGGGCCAGACTTCCCCTGGAGTGTGGGTAAGTAGGTCCTAGGGCAGGAGAGAGGGTCGGAAAGAACCCGGGAAGAGGATGAATGCCCAGATTCATGGCCCATGTTTGAGTGCTTCCTCTCTGCAGGGGAGGACATGAGTGCAGATGGAAGGCGGCAGCTGGCTTTGTTTCTGGTGAGCTAAGGGGTGAGAAGCAAGAAGGGGGTACCTGAATGGCTAGGGGATGCATGTGGGGCTTGGGGACAGGGATTACTCTGAAGCATCAGAAGTGTCAGCTTTTATAGAGTGGGTGGTAGGTTTGGAGGATGGACAGTGGGGAGGTGTCTGGTGGCTGCTGCTCACTGCTGTGCTGTGTACCCCACCTGTACTGCCCTCTCTCCTCAGGCTCAGAAGCATCTGCACAACTTTGAGGCCACACATTGCACTCCACTCCCGGTCCAGAACTTCCAGATGCCCTGGCACCTCTAGAGACCACACTGGGACTCATTCTGGAAGAAAGGAATGGGAGGAGACATGAGGAAGGACCGTTCTTATTTGTGATTCTGTGTTCAGGTTGCTGTTCATAGTTTGTGGAAAGTGGGAGTCATCCCCCTTTTCACTGTTCCTCTTGCACGTTTTCCCCCATCCATCCAGCAGCACCTAACCTCCCCTGGCAACACCCTGCATTAAATGAATAGATTATTCCTAATAATTAATAAAAAGGTTTTTTTTTTTTACCGTCTGGCTAATTGTGTGATTTCTTAAATGTCGCAGGAGACAGGGGCTAAAGCCCCAAAGGGCTGGGCTTTGGGAAACCCCAACTCCAGAAAACCAGTTTAACCCTCCATCATCTCTGCTTTCTCCCCAGGCCTTCAGTCTCCAACCTGAGATGTCCTCATGCAGTTGGTCCCCAAGCCTCACACTTCCTTGGCGTCCCTAATACTATCACCACTGTGCAGCCTCCCTAGCCCCTGCCTCAGTCCTTGTGTACAACCACCCCAGGAGCTTTTGGTTGCCTCCTATCACTTCAATTCAAAAGCTTCATTGTTTACAAAGTGCTTTCTATTACCTGATTTCACCTACTCAGCTTTTCTACCAATTTCCAGGTCCAGCCTGTGTGGTTTCACCATCATTTTGCCAAATTTTCCTTGCCCAGCTCTTGTTATTTCCATAGTGAGTGAGGAACGGCCTGTTCTTCATGTCTTACATAGCAAATCCTGCACACACTCCTCACCATAACATTAAGTCTCTCCTTACACACTCTGCACAAAACACAGGGCCTGCCAGGGACTGGGTACCAAGGACTCATGTCCTCCCAGAGCTGTACTTTGCCTTTTTGGGCAGCTGTTAGAAGAATATTCTTAGGTTGAACCTGAGGAAATTGGTTCCCTGTAACTTCCCTCCTATTTCCAATCCTTGGACCTTATGGAACAGAATGAATCCCACTTTCACCTATCAGTTTGTTGCTTGGCCACCTTCTTCCCTTGGAAGCCTCCTTTCCAGATGAGACACCTCTAGGTTTACCACCTGGGTCCACTATTTTGAACAAGGTATTTAATGTGGGTGAGGTTTACCACCTGGGTCCACTATTTTGAACAAGGTATTTAATGTGGGTGACAGTGTTCTGATGTCCTAGATACAGTCTCTGGCTAATTTCAGCATCTCCAGCAGTGTATGAAATACCACTGCAATCCCAGGCAGAGGTATGGCTCCCACCAGCTCAGCAACTCCTTAAGGTGGGGCATACTGCATCTCCACTGAAAGGGGTGATCTGACTTGTTAGGTGATATGACACCTGATATTTGGGGTTAAAAGATGGGAGGTGGCCACGGCTCCAAAATGCTCCACCTTCAGCAAATACTGGAAAACTGATATTGGCACACTCGCCTCTGTCCTGTTCCAGGGGGCAAATGGTGGGAAGTGTGGAGCATGAAGCTGTGCAACCAGCTGCATGGCTCTGAACCTCACCCAGATCCACCAGGACAAGTTAATCTCCTAGAAACCAAATCTTTGTTCAGCTAAAGGAACCTCCTTAAATGCAGATAGGGGGCACCAGCCCCACCTTCCACACCATGGAGACAAAAGACTCCCCTTTCCTGGCTGTGGCTTTTAGGAGCTCTACTGACCTGCCTCTACTTCCACTCCCCCCTCCCCTTCTTCCTGCACATACTCAGTGGTCCCCAACCTTTTTGACACCAGGGACCAGTGTTTCTCTGAGAATCTGATACCTGATGATCTGAGGTGGAACTGAAGCAGTTATGCTACTGCTGGGGAGTAGCTGCAAATACAGATGAAGTTTTGCTCCCTCGCCCGCATTCACCTCCTGCTCTGCGGCCTGGTTCCTAACAGGCCACAGCCTGGTACTGGTCCGTGGCCCAGGCATTGGGGACCCACTGTAGAGAACAGTGGATGCCACGAGGATTCCTCAAGTGGATGGGGAGAGGGGAGGCTCAACATTTGAATTCTGGACAACCCCACCCATGGGCCTGTTTATACCCTTAGATTATTATCCACCTGAGAAGACTGACAGCAGCTGTTTGTTTTCAGAACCACACCCCCACCCCCATCCCATGACGAGACCGGCTCCCTCTCCACTCATCACCCTACATAGCAGAGTTCCAGCAGTCTCAAGTGAAGACCAGCTAAGATACAAACTGCATATCTCCTGGGGCACTGGACATTGCTCTACTGGGCACCAGGTGAAGCCTGGATGCCCAGGTGTCTCTGAGGAGCTGGGCAAACTGGGAGACAGAACGGAGTATGGAAAAAAGGAGAGGTAGCACCTAGCCAGAAAACCTGGGAAGAGGTGGGTCCCAGGCTGGATCATCCCTTATCCTACCCTATTTCACAGGCCCAGGCTCCACCCTGCACAGCTCCCAATGTGAGGTGCTGGACTCGGCTGTTGGCAGAGTATTTGAGTTGAGAGTTTGCTCCACGGTCCCTGGAGGAACATCTATTTACAGCATAGCCGTCACAAATGAGTGAGGTCCCCGACGCGTTGGGGGGGGCCCAAGTGTCTGGCATAGCCAGGTATCCATCCATCCATCCATCCATCCATCCATCCATCCATCCATCCATCCAATCAACAAGCTATCCCAGTTCTCAGGAAACCCGTTATTCATTTTCTTAGTCATTTCTATTCGAGTTAAAGATCGCCTCTCCAATTCCTCTCTAAACCGCAGTGTCTTATGGTGTCCGGAACTTGGCTCTCCCCGGGCCCAATCATCTATTGCCTCGCCCGTCGTCCGCCCCGCCTTATTTCCCCTAACTGTGGCTTTCGGTCCTCAGGCCCGACCTCCTCTGTTTCGTCATTCGGTTGGTTGCCCCCAAGTATCCCTTGTCTCGGGGAACGGGCACCCAGCGTGGATATTGTTGGCCACTTCTGTCGCCATGGTGACTATTGCAAAGCCCCACCTCTTCACCCCAGGAAGGCCTCCAAGGAGCCTGTCACCATGGCAACGAACTCTTGTGGCTCTTCCCTCGCACTGGCCGAACCCTGCTGCGTGGATCCGAGGAGTGAAAATAAGGCGGAATTAATGAACGTGAGGCCACGCCCCTTCCGAAGAACTTTGTGTCCAGCCCCAGCCGCAGCTGCAGCCCAGCCTAGGCCCGAAATACCATCTGTGTCTTCCCTCCTGTTACCCTCAGGGCCCACTATCGCTGAAGCTCCACAGCAAGTCCTCCCGGACCTCTCAGGGTGACCCCTTCAGGGAGTCCAGCTTCAGCTACCCATAACCCCCCCATAATCCTAGGTCTTTCCGTCGCAGTTATATTCAGAAGGGGTTCAGAGGACACTGAAGTTCCCTTTTGTCTCCCCTTTGACCTCTTCGCTTTAAGGAGGCCCCGTTCTCTGATTCTTTTCATCTATCACTCTGTCACTAATTCAACAGACATTAATGCAGATGCCAGATGCTCTTCCCCTGGCACCTACATAAATTACTGATTTTAATACAATGTTCTTATTTCATTTATCCCAAGGTTCTTGGGGGGCGCGTAGCAACATGCTTTTTCCTCCCGTGTTTCTTCTTTCCCGTCCGCCTTTCGTGGCGTGTCTCCGTCTGTTTCTTCCCATCTTCCTCATCAGCACCCCGAAGCCGGATGGTCTAGGACAGTAGCAGGAACCCTCCTGCAAGGCCCAGCCCCAAACCTCCAGACTGGAAATTGGAGGAGGTGATTCGTTCTTGAACGCCGAGAACTTCCCACAGTCCACCGACCCTTTAAGTAAAAACCTTGAGCATCTCACAGAGAGAATGACCTGGCAAGATTGCGGACAGAGTAGAGTTGCTGGAGAAGCCCAGCAGGCTTCCTGGCTCCGGGAATAAACTGGGTGCCCGGGGCCCGCCCACGGCCGCTCATTGGTTGCTGAGCAGTCTCCCGAATTCCGACCTGGGCAAGATGTGCCACTATGACACCACCTTCCGGAGAAGCCGCGTAGTGCTCTGAGGGTCCACTGGGGCGAGCCGCCTGAACCCCGATGCCGGGCACGCCCTTCCCAGGTTCCCAGTCGCCAGGCAGAGAGCTGAGCTCCGGCCTGGGAGCCGCCTCCGCGTCCTGCGGAGAGCGCTGAAATGCAGCCAGGCGCGGAGAGTGCGCCAAAGCCTGTGGGCGTTAGAGCTCAGACCCGCTGACCTGAAAATGAGTTTAGGCGAGGCGCGGGGGCATTGGAAGAGGTGCTGGCTTTCCGGAACCCACAGAGGGCACTGAGCTGAGGACGGTCACTCGGGACCCTGATGCCTTCGGTTTTCAATTTGTGACTGTGCCACATCTTTCCCATCTTGGAAAATGTTTTCACCAGTCACCCCCTTGTGCAAGCCTATTTCCCCCTGCCCTCACCTTATATTCAGTCTAACTCCAAATCTGTCCTGTCTTATAAATATATCTCAGATTCAGTCACTTCTTGGCTTCCCTGCTTTACTTCTGCTGGACCAAGCCGCCATCTTGTGACTGGGCTCAGAAATAACTTCCTAACTGATTTCCTGCCTCAGTAATCTCTTACGAATGGGAAACTGATCATGTTACATCTCTGCTGAAATCCCTTTGTCAATCAATGGTTTCCACTACCTAAGTGCTCCCAGAAGCATTCTGCCCCCTACCCCCTTACCCCATTATTGCTTGTTGAGTTGTCTTAACCCACCAAGACTGTATGCTCTGTGAAGGCAGTGTAAACAATAATATAACTAAAATGGAGCTGCAGCTGCCATCTCAGAGGAACTTTCTTGCCCATTTTATGCCTCAAACCTTTAGAACGTTAAAACAGGGGAAAATAACCTTTGAATTGTGCCTAAGGCAACATTGTGTCCCAAAGAACTGTTTGCAAAGATAACAAGAAAGCAATTATGACTACAGGACTGATGACTATTGGGCTGAAAATTAAAAACATTGTTTAGAATTAACATCCCTATGTTATGTTTTCTGCACCAATAGAAACTCCTTCCCTCTGCTGATGTAATTATTCCTCTTCCCCTTCTCATAAATACCCATTGCCTTTGTCTCCTAATCAGAACATTATTTGGGCTTCTGCCTGAATCTATGCTTCTTGTGTAGTTAATGATCTCAAATAAACGCTGTTGCCTATCAACTTTGAAAGACCTTTTGTTTCTAGGTTGACAGCAGGGACTTGACGCAATGTTATATTCCCAATATCTGCTGCAGTGATTCAATACATGTCTGTTGAATGAGTATGAAAGAATGTTTCCTTCTTATTCTCCTGTTGCTGGACACCTGTTCCCAAGCCAAGATGTAGGTCTCAGAGTGGCTGTGGGTGAGGACACTCTGTCCCTCTGGCTGTTCAGGCACTAATTTCCACCCCTAATGGGTGTTGCCCTCTCCTTCCTCTTGGCCAACTTCTCTTCCACCGATATAAGCCCAGACTGGAGGCTGGTGGGCAGTCATGCATTTTATGGCAGGCCCTGCACGTAGCCAGAGCCTGGGGCCCCTGTGCCTCCACAGCACACCCCAAGCTCTGTACATGGTCCTCTTAACAGTGCTGGTCATGATGAGCTTGGTGTTTGGTAAGTGGCTCTAAGGGGTATGAAGGGTCTCCTGGCCTGCTGGATAGAGAAACCCACAGACACCCGGTGTCTGGGTACATCTGCCCAGGATGCACTAGTAAACCCAGGCAGAGGAAAGATGGGATGAGTGGGCTTGGTGGGATAATGCCTGGCACTGATAATAGACTGATGTTCACTTTGAGGGAGATTTCTAATGACACCCGACAGGGCTGTCTCACTCAACAGCAATGACCTGAATGGAGATACTGAATGGAACCCATTTAAATCTGAGGGCAACACAGAATAGGGAGGGTTTGGATAACAGCACCAGGATCCACAATGTAGAACAAGGCTGGATGCAGCTTGATAACCTCATCACTTGGCTGCAAATCACTATCTCCATAGAAACAGGATTCGAAATGTTTGTTTGGCATCTGCCTCACATCAAGTGCTTTCCTGGGTCTGGGGACTCATTAACGTGTGGTCTGGGCCTAGGACCAGAGGAAAAGGGAGATGTACAGTTAGCCCTCTATATATGAGGGTTCCACATCCCTGGATTCAACCAATTGGGGATGGAAAACATTATAAAGAAAAACATTGGTTGTTGCTGACGTGCACTATGTATTTAGGCCTATGATGGTATGTCTGTAGTGAATATCTGCAGACTTTTGTTTTCATGTCATTATTTCCTAAACAATATAGTATAACAACTATTTACATAGCATTCACATTGTGTTAGATATGACAAGTAATCTAGAGATGATTTAAAAGTATACAGGAGGATGTGCATAGGTTATATGCAAATACTACATTATTTTATATAAGGGACTCAAGCATCCTCAGATTTTGGTATCCGTGGGGGGTCCTGTAACCATTCCCCATGGAACACTGAAGGACAATTATATATGCATGTAGTTGGGAGGGCTTTGGTCAGATAAAGTCTAATATGCATCTGTCCTGTGATAGGACCACCAAACAAATAATGTGGCCCTGGGCGGCTTGAAGTCTCCTATATACACAAAGCCAAGATCCTTTCTGTCCTGTGATGATGCATTCTTGTTTTTACTTCTGAACATTACAGATTAAGAAATCACATTCAAAAGAGAGTCCAGGGGATTGGGGACTGTGAAAGCAGATCCCAGGGGAAGAACTGTCCTAACAGGGCTGCCCAAAGCTGGAATGGATTTCCTTCGCCTATCCTTTGAACTTAAGAGGCTTGCACAATGCTGGTCACCTATTAACCCCTCAAATACGTGTTGAATGAATGAGTGAATTAATTAACGAGTTCTTCATTTCAGGAAGTATACGAGCAGAAAATGGAGACTTTTTTTTTTTTAATGCCTCCCCTTCAGGGGCTCAAACCCAGGTCTCCCACATGACAGGTGGGAGACTGGAGATTTTTAATGACTTAAGCTTCGAGTGGAAGATTAAGTTAGATGGTTTTAAAATTATGGGTGATTTTATGGTTTTCTGAGATGGAAAGTGGGAGGAAACAGTGGAGTTGACCAGGTAACAAGGCAGGCAAGGGTTTGGGGTCAGTGCTTCTCTGTGTTCTAGGAAAGTTTGATCCTGTCAATGAAGAACCCCATCATCCAGTTCGGTTTCCCAAATACCTGCGCTGCTATCGATGCCTCTTGGAGACCAAGGAGCTGGGATGCCTTCTGGGATCTGACATCTGCCTCGCCTCATCTGGCAGCAGCTGTATGACTCTCCTCATCAAGAACAGTAAGGCGCCTTCTCCTGTCCATCTTGGGCCCAGTCCATTCCCAAACTGAGTCTCTCTCTATCAATTTCCTAAGCTGCACTCCAAGTCTGGTTTCCACAACTCTAAGATACTGTTCCATTGTCATCTCTTTCCTTCAGAGCCACTTCACTTCCCCTACTCTACTTAGTCCACAGCTGATTGGCTTTCACCCTCCTCACAGCACCTAACCTTGTAGGGACCCTCAAGATCACCAGACCCATTGGCCTTTCCTCAGGCTGGCTTCTCCCCATGTCAGCGGTAGTTGCTGCCAGCATCTCTCTGCTTCTACCTGTTCCACTGCCTCTTCCCAGTCTCCTTCAGTGAGTCTTGCCTCATTCTCCTTGACCCTTAGTAGTTCGTGTTCACCAAAATTTGGGCCTTAATTATCTTCCAGTGTCACTCTCCCAGATGTTTATCTGCTTTCTTGGCTTCAACTAGCAGCTACATACTGCTTCCTCCTGAATCTGAGTGTTTTGTCACACTGTCATGTCAAATGGCCCTCTGGACATCTCCACCTCACTTTCAACTTGCCAAAAATTGACTATATTTCTTTGTTTTTCATGCCTGCTCTTCCACCCAGTTCCTTACCTTTTGAAACTTAGCAAACACATAATACACCCTATGTGCCAGGTACTATTTTAACCACTTAGTGCCTGAAGCTGCCTTTATTCAAATCCTTCTATTATACTTTTAAAATAGCTGACACATAGACATAGTTCAATAATGGAGTATTCAAGGGGGTCAAAGAAAATTATCCCTCCCACTCCTTGCCTAATCTGCCCAGCTTCCATGTACACAACACAAAACCACTCTTACTGTCTTAATTACTTTCTGTGATCTTTTTGTAGATATTCCACCTTATACAAATATGCTGTTTACTCTATCTTCATTTGTTTTCCCCAGGCCCCACAAACAGTAGCACAAACCGTTCTGCATTTGCTTTTTAAACTTAACAGTTATGAGAACTTAATATCAGTTTGTAAACAGCTTCCTTGTCTCGTTGACCTGCTGCATAGTACACCATGTAGGGGCATGTCAAAGTCTATCTATGCATCTCACTCTTAATAGACCATTAGGTTACTTCTACTTTTCCACTCTCGAGCAGGGCAGCAGTGAACATCCCCTCATGTACATATACATATACACATGTAGCAGCAAACATCTTCTCTTTTAATCCATAAAATAAAGAACAAATACCTTTTCTCTGCAATCTGAACTCCAATACACCTCCCAGCTTTTTCTTACCATGGTCCCACCCAAAATGCTGGTTCTTCCTACTTCTTTCCACAAGTCACAACTCAGCCCACTCCAACTGTCACTGTTTCAGATGGTTCTTTCCCACCAATCTTCCATGGGAAACTTGTGTAGCGTTCATGGTTGGTGACTCCCCGGCACTCCCTGTCCCTGCCCAGGAACCTTTGCCTTTTGCAGGTCCAGGAAAGGGTGTGGGGGGCAGTGATGATAAGTCTATGTGGAGTGAGGGGATGAGAAGATTTGGGGCTTTGCCTGGGATCTCTGTATCTCTAGTTGCTGCTGTCTCTCCCCAGGCAGTGGTTCTGACATCATGGTGAGTGACTGCCGCCGCAAGGAACAGATGAGTGATTGCTCATATACCCGTACTTCTCCGGTATTTGGCTTCTGGATATTCTCTCGATGCTGCTTTAGGAATTTCTGCAATAACCCACAGAACAGAGTGTTCTATATTCCATAGAACCTCTGCAGAGACCTTTGGAGTAAAATGCCAGAAGTTTCCAGCCAGCCTCTTGGTCCACACCTAGGCACAGCCAGAACAGCTTCCAGTCCCTCCCACTATCCCTCCTGCCTCCCTCAGGTTACCAGACCCTAGCCTTAGCTGCTTCTTGCTTGACATCCCTCAACAATTCCATTCCCACTCTGCCCCTCCCCAGGTTCCTTCTCAAGATGTCTCTGGAGTTTTCCCTTCAAGTCCTCACAGCCTGACACCTTTCCTCCTCTCTTCTCCCACCTCTAGACGGTCTCTGCTCCACTTTGCTCCTTTTCCCTTTCTCCCACCACAGGCCTCTCACCAAGCATTCCTCCAAAATAAATTTGTGTACAAACTGTATGGTTTGTCTATCTTTTCTGGTGGAGGTGGAGGCTGAGGTAGGAGGTCCTGCCTATCGCATTGTGGGGACAGGTGAGACGCCCAGCTCCTTGACGTCTCTGATTCAGCCCTATGCACAAAAAGGTGAATACTTAGAAGTGGGTACAATAAAGGCCAAAAGGGCAGTGGGCATGCTTGTTAGTACTGTCAGATCCAAGGCTGTGTAGGGACTGCAGGGGAGGTCCATGGGGATAGGGGGTGACTGTGTTGGTGGGAGTAGTGCTGTGAAAGGACTAGACCCAGGGAGGATACCCTGAGGGAAAAATGCTAGGCCTAGTGGAGCCCTGGGCTCTCTGATTCCAGGTTCAGGACCGTGGTAAGTTATCTTCAATTTTGGACCTTGGGTTCCTCAGCCTCTGAGGCTATCTTCCAGTTTTGCTTCCAATTTGTATAAAACCAGGCCTGTCTTCTACTGAAGTCAGAGGTCATAGGGAAAAGTGGGCCCAGCAAGAGAAGGACACATAGAATAATTGTACCTCCTACTGCCTCTGACTTAAAAATTAATGTTGGCATTATCTCCCATGTATCACACATGTTAACATATGTGCCAAACATTGTGTAAATAAGAGTACATGCTCTATGATGCCACTAATATCAAGCACACAGACAGAATCCATCTGAGCTGCTCCAACACAGGACAGTGACTACCACTGAGTTGGGAAGACTGCCTGGGAGGGTACTTGGAAACAGCTTTGGGGACTGTTAAAGGTTTTTATGCTGACTTGGAAACTGGTAACACAAATGGGTAGCTTACAAAAGCCCATCTGACGGTATGTGCAAGCTTCTGAACGTTTTGCACAAAAGGTTTAAAAAAAATAGGCCAAAATCTGTTTCTAACCATGTGTCTATTTTTGAGGTCCTATCTTGCATTGTGTACACATTTACATGCATCCTCTCAATCCTATAAGGCACAGCCCTACTTGACAGGTGACCAAAGTGAGGCAGAAATACAACTTACCCAAGTGGCAGAAGAGCTGAAATTGGGCCTCCTGGCCATAAAGCTGTAATACTTTTCAGAAAAAGGTTTCATAACCCCAGCACTGGATTAGA
>NW_006430045.1:562340-588110 GCF_000325575.1 Pteropus alecto
GCCATCTGAATCCTGGTGCGTAACGTGAGTCCTGGTGCAGAGCAGTTTGTGTCTAATATTTTATTCAATATACGAGAAAGGGAGTTATGACAATTCATTATTGCTTTCAGCATGCTTGCAGTTTCTAAAAAAAAAAATACATACATACATACATACATATATATATATATACACGTATATATATATATATACGTGTATATATATATAAATGAAAGGCCCCCACTATGGGGTCCTGGGTACCAGGATCTTGAAAAGAATGGATAGACAGGAACTCAGGTCTCTTAGTACCAGGTGACTTAGATGCAGACCTAGACTCTTTGGTTTGCTCCTGAGTTTTCTTGGTTTAAAGAGTTTTCCCTCCTCTCTCAGGTGGAAAAACCTGATGTCACCTGGGTTTAACTTTCTCGATTTCATTGGGTATGTTTAAGGTTGATTGGTGTCACTACCCTGCTTTGATCTCTAGCTGAGCAGCGGGTGGGATGGATGTGGGCCCTTTGGTGCAGGCTACAAGGAAGCCACAAAGGCCAAGCAGAGTGGGCAGGGCTCTATAACCGTTTAAATGCCATGCCCAATTAACTTTCTTTAACTGTCTATACCTGCCCACATCTGAGTCTGACCCCATAAACAATGTGACACAGACTTAACCCAGACCGTTTATTGTGGAGGGAAATAGAGCAGAGCAAGACAGATACTCTCCTCTTCCTGGGCACCTATGGAAGTGGCTGTCAGGACTCAGTCACATGAAGTGGGGCTGGAAGCCAGAGACTGGGACAAGAGATGAGAGAAGGCAGCAGGAGACCAGGGCAGGAGTGAGGTGGTAAAATAGTGAGGCAGAAATACCAGGATGCCAAGTCAGGCAATCTGCACAGAAGTCTACCCTTCATCCTTCTTGCTGCAAGTTGTCTGGCACTGAGTCCTAGAGATAGGTACAAGATGCAATATACAGCCAGATCTAAAAGGAGGTGGCAGGTACCCAGACTGAGAGGGGACTGAGGGTGATGAAACACGCAGACAATGGAAAAGGAATAAGGAGACCACTGCCTTTCCCAGGTCAACCTGGGCACAATCTGCACTTGAGATTATTTTCTAGGAGGAATAAGAGCACTAGGTACAGTGCCAACTGGTTTCTGGGGAGGAAATTAAACCGAAGTCATAAAGATACTAGAAGTACTAAGGAAAGGAGGTCTGAGAAAACAGACCAGAGAATTTAGATGTTCTGAGAGGGCAGTGTAGGATGCTGCGGTGTTGGAAAGATGCTGGAACAGACTGGAATCCAGGAAGGGTAAGGGGTCAGGGCCCAGCCCTGGGAAGAACCAAAAGTCCTGAATTGTTGAGGAATAAGTATATCTGGCGCAGGTCAGCAATAGACAAACCTAGGTTCAAGGGCAGGGCAACCACAGGGTCCAAGCCTTCAGGCTCTTTCCCAGCACAGAAGCTGGGGAGGGGCAGTGAGAGGTTCAGGGCCTGGTAGAACCGTTGGATCTGGGACTTGGACAGGGGCAGGGCCAGAGCCCCGTCGTGGGACTCAGGCAGGGAGCTCTGGAGCTGGGGGCTGGACCAGGAGTTGCAATAATCGTACTGGCAGCATTGGGCCTGGTACCAATACTCTGAAAAGTAAGTGTTGCGTTTTTCTTGGCAGTGGTAAGAATTGTACTGTCCACAGCCTCGGATGAAGAAGCGAATCTTGGTATCTAGAGGAAAGGGGACACATAATAACCCCTTTTGCCTCCCATAGTCCCCGAACTTGGCATCCCTACCATGGACTTTCTCCACCCTTCACCAGACCATACTTCTAATACCAGACTCCTTCTGAAGGGGTCAGAAAATTAGCTTAGCTGGCCCCTCAGAACACCGGACCCCTCCTTCCAATATCCTCCTGCCTCCTTCTTGTGCCCCAGGCCCCAAGTGGCCCTCATCCAGGAGAAGGGAAGAGACTAAGCAATGGACTATCCCACCAGCAGCCCCTTCCTCAGTCTTAAACTCACCATAATAGATGGTGATCACCATGCATGGGGATGAGTTGCTAATGGTGCACTTTTCTGAGCCTGAAATGCATCCTACAGAAGGGTCTTCTAAGAGGCAGAGGTGGCAGGTCCGGACTTCAGGAACAGGAGCTGAGGAAGCAGAAGACAGGAGGGATGGAGGCATTGACTCACTCCAAGTTCCCTGCCCTGCAGGGAGCTCATGTATCTAGGGTCATGGCCCCACCGCCTTCCTTCCTGCCCCTGGCCCCCACTTACCCTTTCCCACCGTGTAGCCCACCATGACCAGCACACCTACAAACATATGGGCCTTCATTATGGAATTCTAGGGAGAAGGCAGTCCCTGAGGAGTGCCCTTGATCCTGAGCTGCAAGCTGGTTTTGACAGGCAGAGTCTGGGCAGGAGGGGCCATGGGTAGAGAAATATATTCTTGCCCGGGGCAGGATCCAGGCTGGGAGAGGAAGTTATTAACTTGACAGGAGGAACAGTGTGTCCTCAGTCATGAGGTCCAGTTCCTGACTGTGGGAGTAATGGCTGAGACATGGGCAATACTTGGGCTTTACCTAGCTGTCCACCTTTGCCCTGCATGCCTCCTGAAGATCTATTCTTGCCCCTCAAAGATCCATGCATTAGCTTTTGTCTCTGGCACCACCTGCGTTCTCCCCACACAACAGGGCCAGTCCCTATTGTGCTAGGAGGAACTTTGGCCAGGAACTCAGCAGCTCCATCCGAAATGAGCGTGTCTCAGATGCCCCAGCAGGGGGCGCATAAACACTATGGAGCAGCAATTCTGGTCCCTTTTCCTCCTCTCTCCACCACTTGTAGTTATTTTCTAACCACTGTCCCTGTAAAAATAAGTGAAAAGATAGTGTTGTGTCCCAACAGCCGAAAGTGGGCCCCCAAAAAACAACTATTTCTCTAGACATTGAAATCTGATTTTTCTCTGCATCTTTTCCTTGACTTTGTACACTCCCGAACCCAATCCTAGGAATTCTGTTCTACTACTAAAAACATCACCCAAATACTGGGCACAAATCTGTGCTGGTTTTCAACTTGGGGAGGGTGGGCTGGGCCATGAGGACCCCTGGCGTCCAGCACCCCAATACCCTCCCTTCCCTAACCCCAAGCACCAGCAGACCAACTCATGGCCTTTTCTTCCACTTTATTTCATGTTCCCACCACAATAATGAATCCTTTAATTTAAACTAAAAACCATAGAGGGTTCCTGAAAGGGTGGCAGCAAAGGAATGGAGGTGTCAAAGAATGAGGACACTGAGGGACAGGTGGGGTAGGGAATCAGCGAATTGTCTTGACTGGGCTCTTGAAGTTGCTGGCGGCTTGGAGCTGCAGCTGGTAGGCCATCGGATGGATCTTGAAACCGTAGAGCCTGGACCGGGGCAGAGGTCAAAGAGACAGTGGGGTGAGCCCCAGGCAGCCCTGTCAGCAGCCTGCATTCCC
The DNA here is from genome assembly GCF_000325575.1 of Pteropus alecto. Classification (NCBI taxonomy): domain Eukaryota; kingdom Metazoa; phylum Chordata; class Mammalia; order Chiroptera; family Pteropodidae; genus Pteropus; species Pteropus alecto. The sequence goes on from NW_006430045.1 coordinate 565,781, forward strand.
ACTTCCAGCTCCTCCACAGGCCTCATCTCTGCTGAGGAACAGTGGTTCCCAAACTCCTCTCCTCAAGAATATTTGGGAGAGTATCTTAAATATTCATTAAAACTCAAATCTAAGATTTGTATGTAAGTATACAGATGTCTGCATTAGTACTTGTTTTAATGTAAAACTGAACTTTTCTTCCCCATACCAGAGTAAAAATGATGCTCAAGGAAGATAAAGCACACTTGAACCGTGGCTCTGAGGATCTCCTGGCAAAGGCTGAAGACCCAAGATGGTGGCAGGAACAGTTATTGTTTAAGTGGTGCTTCAGGTGTCAAATGTTATTCTAAGTACTTCACATATTTAAAAATATCTTGGCAGGTAGGTACTATCATCATCCCCATTTTATGAATAAGGAAACTGAGGTATAGGCAATCAAAGCACTTTCCCACGATCCCTCAGCAGGGAGAGCCCTGGCTTTGGGAGTAGACCTCAAGAAAGGACCATGCCCCGTCCTCCCTTCTCTCTGGGGGTCCTGGGCCTTTCCTGTGACCCCTGGTGATTCTGTCCCTGTTCCCCACCTGGGCACAAACTGGTTGGCAGGCCGCTTGGGCCGGTACTCAGGGTGCACCATGAACAGCATGTGAGGAAAACCAGTGCCGAAGTAGGCGCCGTCTGTGTGGTGGTGCCTTGATGACTTGGGTGTGTACACGTCCATGCACTTGGGGCAGTAGAGCTTCACCATGGCCTCACCTGGGATGTCTGAAAGGCCTGTGGGACAGCCGGGCTCAGTATACCAGGCTCCCCAAACCCTGCCCAACCTCTCTCCCGGACGCAGGCTCCAACTTGCTGAGTCCCAACTCCTTCCCAGAGGACCTACCATATGCTGCCCTCCTTCCCCTTCTCCAACACTCACCGATGGGAAGCATTGGCTGGTTCTCACAGTACACCCGGGGACAGTAGCCAAAGTCTCCCTGCTGATATTTTTCTAACTGAGGTGAATAAAATGGAAAGGATTGGTGGGTAGGTGTGAAGAGGAAATCCCCTCCCACATCATTGCCCAACCTACACCGCTGTCCCCCATTCTTCCTGTCTCTTTTTGTCCAGAGGCCTCTTTTCTAGCCCAGACAGGCCCTTGGACTTCTCAGCTTCCTTTCTTCTAGTTAGGCAGGCTGCATACCATCAAAGCCATTCGCTGTTTGTTCCCTGAGGAAGAGGCAGTCTATAACAACTTCCCATCCAAGGTCACGTCTCCCTCGCTGAAAACACCCTCTTCAGCACTCTACCCATCAGAATTAAATTCCCAGGCCTAGCTTCTGAGATCCTTCTTCCCTTCTTAGCTAGACTCCTTGACAGGGTTGAAACTTGTGACATCTTGCTTCAAGAATCTGTTTTTCCTTATTGCCTCAGAAGGAATCAAGTGTGAGCAGAAGGGCCTCACCATCTGGGCGATGCCACGGTTGGTGAGGATATAGCGGGCGTGGATCAATCCATAAAGCATCTCGGCTGCCTGTTCAATCAGGTCACTCTGGTTGGGGTTGTCTTCCAGCTCTTCATCTGAAACATGGTCCCAGCTGAATGTAACCACTTGTATCATAGCTTTCTTAGGTGCCCTGCCCATCCCCAAGGGGCTGCTGGCCACTCAGTTTGCCTAGTACCCACCTTTGAACCTTACCCCACCCATCAGGTGGGAATTTAACCCAGGAAACTGGGATTCTGACTCTTCAACCAACCCAAGGCAGCTCTACCGTCTCTCCATACCTCTCCAGCCTCTGCTTTCTTCTTTCCCTCCCAACTCCCTCCTCAAAACATAAAAGCAAAGATGTCAACGCAGAAGATTAAACTCTAGCCTGGAAAGTGCAGGGCAGGAGAAAGAGGAAAAAATGAGACCCCTGGGGAAACTGGCATTATGTCACAGAGCTGAGTTATAGGATCAGAGTTTGGGAACAAGTGGCAAAAGTCACAAAACTAAGCAAGAGTCAGGTGGGGAATCAAAATTAAATAGGGGATTTTGGGTTAAGGGAGTCAGAAAACCAAAAGGAAATTCAGAAATTCAAGGAGCAGATGAACAAGGATTTAAAGGGGGAGAAAAAAGCATACACACACAAAACAACCCTGAGGGTGCCTCACCAGGCTCCAGGTCCAAGATCATGTCTAGAGCTTGTCGATAGTGAGGCACCTGCTCATTGAGTCCAGTGAGATTGAATTTGTCTTGGATGTAGTCTTCATCCACCTGTCAGGATATGGAGGTCAAGAGGGAACCAATAACAGAATCCTTGATTTTGACCTGAGCAAGTTGCTCTAACTGATGTCTTATCCTTAACACAACTGTTTCTGTTCCCTACTTCCAATGTAGCAGAAAGTACTTGAGTCTTTCTCCCCAGTTCACACACATTGCCCCTCCCATAAAAACTTTGGCTTCTGTTTTTAAGGATAAGCAGGTACACCAACCCCTTCCTTAAAGAGAAGTTCCTTTTAACATCTGTGTCCTTACTTCTGCACTCCATCTCTAGGAACCACTTTTGTCCTCTCCTTAGAGGCAGACGGTTCTGAGAAAGGTGGAGGCTGAACATGGGTTCTGAAGGCAATTATATCCCTTATGATAACACACAGCTTTGCATAGGGAGGTTTTAATGTACAGTATTTCAATTCTCCTAATAGTCACTGGAGATAGATTTTACCAATACCACCACTCCAGTAATAAAAAAGATACAAGATGACTTGTCCAACATTACATTGCTGGAAGGTGGCAGGGTTGGGAGTTGGGTCCCAGTCTTGCCACTTTACCACAAGTTAGTGGTGGGTTACTGAGAGGACTCTTTACAGGAAAAAGTTTCTGTGGAAGCATGCGAGAAGTGTGTAGAAGCTCAAAAGGTAGGAGAATATCTGGCCTGACTATACGTGGAAATGAGAAAGGAGGCTGAGAACTCACTTCACAGAAGAATTCATTGCCCCGGAGCCCACAGAACCAGGAAATCCAGGACACCTCCTCTGAGCTGCTCATCTTCACGTCAGCTGGTGAAAGAGTAAGTATGTCCCAAGATCTCCCTCCCTGACTGGTTTCCTTCCTCCTCCCATACTCTGGCCTCCAACCACGGAGGAATTTGGGGTCATCTTTTTTAAAGGATTCCCAGACTCTGGAGCACCGCTCTCTAGCTCCTCTTATTTACACCTCAGCCCCCTTTTTTTTCGTGATTAGAAATTCTTTGGGGTCACACCACTTGCGGGAAACCGACAGGTCTTGACACACCAGTCCTACCCACATCCCTGACGCTCCTGAAGGCCAGGCCCCCGTCCCCTTCGTGTGAACTCTGGTAGGGCCCGTGGCTCGGCCTCCATACTCCCGCAGGTCTCTGTGTCTCGGCGCCTTTCCCAAGGGTGCCGAAGTTTAACCCTTCCAAACGACAGGTAAGTCTCTCCTTTTCTCATAGCGTGAGGATGGCCCTCAGCTCGCTTTCATGGGAGTCTCAACATCCCGCCTCTGCCCCTTAGGCCACCCCTTCCTCTTTGAATGCCGGACCGGGACACTTCCTACTTCACTCGCACATCGAGGTGCGGAGATCCCCATGTGCCGCGCCCAGCAACAGGGAACTCGGCGCGGCGACGACCGCAGACTCACCGGCTGGATTGGGGCCGGGACCAGGGTGGGGGAGGGGAGTTGCTGCTTCCAAGGAACGCCGGTGACTGCTACAGCGCAGGCCGCGGACCTGATCACGGCAGGCGAAGTGGGGAAGGGGGAGTGGAAATTGGGGAAGGGGGAGTGGAAATTGGGGAAGGTGGGGGAAGAGGGCAACGCGCAAGCGCCAAGAGTCGGGCGCCGCGATGAACGCCGGGAGATAGAGTCTCTGATAGGAAGAAACTGGTGAAACGAGAGAAAAGCGAACTACGAATTCCAGGGTGACCTGCGCATGACCATGGTGTCGCGAGGCCCCTGAGGAAGATGCTAGGGGCGGAGCGCAGCGAGGCGCCACCGGAAGCGGAAGCACATTATCACGTCCTGGGTCAGGGAGTACACAAAATAAAGTCGTGTGATCGCCGGACTGGGGGGCCGCGGTAAGGAACGAGGCTTGTTGGGTCGTTTTCTGCCGCTCACCTCACACGGCGAGCCTCCGGCTCCGGCGCGCCCCTGCTGGCCAGGGGACTGACCTCATCCCCGGCCAACCTGCCGGGTCCTATCGCCTGTCGAACCTTTCGTCCGAGCCAGGCACACCATTGGAGATCCCCGACGGGCCCCATGTTTCACCCGGGGGTCCGGCCCCCTGAGGCGGGAGTTGAGGCTAGGTTCTGTGCTGAGAGACCAGGGTAGGATGTGCTGTGCTGAGCTGGGCGGTGGGAGAACCGGGGCGGCCCAGTGCGCTAACCTGAGGTGGTGCCAGCCATTCTGCTGCTCGTCCCCTTGCACTTCTCCATTTCCTTTTAGGGCTTGGATGGGGCCTTCTGCTGCGGGCACTAAGTGCGACCTTCGAACCCTGGTTGGAGGTGAGGGGCAGCGTGACGTTATTTCATTTCACAGCTCTGGGCATTCCATAGTTTTCCCTCCGCCTCCTCAAGGCCTTTTTAAACCCAGAGAGTGGTTTCCCAGCCCCAGAAAATGAGCTCAGAGCGGGGACCACGTTGAGGGAAGCGAAGGGCATTGTGGGGCGTTATGTAAAAGCAGGACTCCAACTGACAGATCTTCTTCGGGCCTCGCGCGGTACCTAGGCACGTGGTGCTTTGAGCGAGTACTATTGGAAAGGCGGGAAAACAACTGGGCGCTTTGTACGCCTGCGCCCTCAAGTTATTATTTTTTTTCCCTAGCCACGCATGCGTCTTTGAGCCGTTTGGCTATTTGATTATGTGAACTTCGGTTAGAGTAGAGTAGAGCCGTTTGGCAGTACGAAGTTACAAGGCAACGCAGACTGCAGCCTCCCCCCAAATCTGTTTTCTGCTTCTGGAGATGTGTTAAGTATATTTTTGTTTGAAAAGACGATCCCCGAAATAGGATCGAGGAAGATTTGAAGCGCCAGGCTGATTGTTTTTCGTAATGGTACGTCTTGAAGAGTGTAGTTTCAGAGAGAGGCTATATGTTGTTGTTGAGGGTGGGGGCGCAAAGCAGGACTTCTGGACATGGTTTGTTAACTGTAGGGGGTCCCTGTTTTGCCGTGTGATCTGTTGCTCTTGGGCCCTGTAGGGTCCTAGGTTTTGGGGTCACTCTGGGAGGAGGAGGGGTTTTTTGACTAAGGCTACTACTTTCCTCATCCCAGCAGGTCTCTGGTGGTGGCTCTGGTCACTGGAGGGCCACTAGAGGATTGGCTTGCTTGTCTCATCTTCCCTTCTCCTCATCTTGCTTTCCCAGCTCTCCCAAAGCTATGTCCAGGCCCTCTCTCATTACCTTCACCCCAGCCACCAAACCTAGTGACCTCTGGAAAGATGGGCAGAAGCAGTCACAGTCTGAAGAGCTGGAGCCCACCCTGGATGGAGCTGCAGCCCGAGCTTTCTATGAGGCTTTGATTGAGGATGAGAGCAGCGCCTCAGCACCCCAGAGGTCACAGCCTGAGCCTGAGAAAAAGTGGAAGAAGAGAAGAATGATGAGGGAGGCCGCAGAAAGAATATCAGGAGGACATGGACAACCTGAGGCTGAGGACAAGATGACTCAGTGGATACTGAGGGCAGCCCAGGAGGGGGACCTGGGAGAACTAAGAAGGCTGTTGGATCCCCATGAGGCAGGGGGAGCTGGGGGAAATATCAATGTTCGGGATGCCTTCTGGTGGACACCCCTGATGTGTGCTGCCCGAGCAGGCCAGGAGGCGGCTGTGCGCTATCTCCTGGGCCGAGGGGCTGCCTGGGTCGGAGTCTGCGAGCTGGGTGGCAGGGATGCTGCTCAGTTGGCCGAAGAAGCAGGCTTCCCTGAGGTGGCTCGTATGGTCAGAGAGAGCCATGGAGAGATGAGGAGTCCAGAGAATCGGTAAGAGGAAGACTTTGCTCATGGCCATCTTTTAGTGTGTTCTGCCTTTCCTTTCCACTCCACATCAGAGGCCCCAGCACAGTTGAGTTCTCTTTTGCCATCCCTGTATAGATTGATAGGGAAGGCAGTGTACTAGGGTGATTATAAACATGGGCTCTCTAGGATTAAATGCTAAGTTAGTTTACTTGGGCAGGCAACTGCATATCTGTGTGCCTCAGTTTCCTCATCTGAGAAATAGGGATAAAAGCACCTTTCTCAGAGTGTTGTTAGGATTAAATGGGTTAATATGTGTAAAGTGTTAGAAAAGTGCCACATAGTAAGCACTATGTAAATATTAGCTGTAGCCATTATTATTCCTTTTTTGCCTAAGAGCCTTGTGAGGCCTTGTTTCCATCTCTTCTCCCAACTTTTCTCTGGTTCTTCGTTGCTAAGTGGGGAGGGAGGAATTTGTTCCTTAGGAGAAAGATTGGAAGGACCCTGTTGCACCCTGTCCTCCAACCCTAACTCCCCTGCTGTCAACCCTTTTTCTTCCTCTACAGGTCCCAATCCCCCTCCCCAAAGTACTGTGAGACCTGTGATGCCCACTTCCAAGATTCTAACCACTGTACATCTACTGCTCACCTGCTGTCACTTTCCCAGGATCTCCGGATGCCCAGCATGCCCCTTGGGGTGCCCACCTCCAGTCCAGGCTTCAAACTGCTGCTGAGAGGGGGCTGGGAGCCTGGAATGGGGCTGGGACCTCGAGGCAAGGGCCGTGTCAACCCCATCCCCACTGTCCTCAAGAGAGACCAGGAAGGATTAGGGTACAGATCAGCGCCCCAAGCCCGAGTCACACACTTCTTGGCTCAGGATACCCGGGCAGTGGCTGGGAGGGAAAGACTTCCTCAGGTTACCACACTGAGCCGGAGGCGGGAGAGAAGGCAGCAGGAGAAAAACAGAGCCTGGGAGTGGGAACTGAGGACATACATGAACCTTGAGTTCTGACCTTGGCAAGGTCTGACCCTGGTTTGCTGTTGAAGTCTGAACTTGGACCTCTGACCTGGACACTTTGGCTTCTACTTCCTGGGGTCTCCCAAGGTCCCAGACTTTCAGGTTTTGGTCAGTGGGCCCTATGTTTGGGAGAGAGGGGCTAAGAGTGGAAAAAATAAATCAATCTTCTCACTCTTGTGTTTTATTTTTCTGAAAGCTGTTGTGGGAAGCCAAAAAGGTCTGGGGAAGTCTGGGGGCCACATGCAGGTTCCATCTGTGCCAATAGGGGAAGCCCAACCAGGTGGCATGGTATAGTCACCTCCCTGCCAGTCTGGTTCACTGCCAGGTCCTAGCTCCCACTTAGAATGCCCCACCTATTCTTTCAACCTCTGAACCAGGAATTGCCCAGCTCTATGCAAGTCTCCCTCAAGAAGTGTCCTCTGACCCCTCCAGCCAATTCAATCACAAGTGTGCTAAGAATAGAAATAAGATACTCTCAACCTTAAAGTTGCTCCCAGCTGGAGGAGATAACCTTGTGATCAAACACTGCATAGTGATAGAAGAAGGCAGGTAACGCTTAACAGGGGCTATGAGAGTGGGTAGGGTCTTAAAGGAAGAGGCCAGTGCGAGGGACGGTCTAAGATTATCCAGCCTGTACTCTGTTAGCTGATGGGCTAAAACTCTGGCATCCCAAATCTAAACTTTACAGTTTAATAACTACCTGAAAACAAGGCAGGAAGCCCATCCTAATTGTCTACACTTGTTTTTCCCATTTTCCCCTCTCCCTCCTCTGGTGCTCATACCAGGTGCCAGGCAATGAAGAGCTCACTGTTGTCAAACCCAGGAAGTAAAATCTGCACGGAGGGGCAGAGAATTGCTACTTAAGTCCCAAGATTCTCATAGCTTTCTTATCTGGAAAAGCCTTTCATGAAGTCATGGACACGAAGACGAGTGGTAGAAGGTGCGGGGGAGAACCCAAAGGCAAGGGGCTAAAGGGGGCGAGCGAGTTCAGGGAAGCACTGGCGGACCGGAGGCCTCAGTGCGACAAAAATGGAGGGCTAGGTTAACGCACATTCCTGGGCGATCGCTGTTGTTAGGCGGGTGCGCGCTAGTGGCGCGCACCGTGGGGGAGGGCGATCCGCAGGGTCCGCCCCGAGAGTTGCAGGCTCCGCCCCGCCTGGCCCTCCAGTCCCGGTGCAGCTGCTTCCGTGCTCTCTTCGGGCGGCTCCGTGAGGCCTCGGCCCTGACGCTAGTCCCGGGAGGGTCCGCAGCGCACAGCGACCAGATGCCCGGGTCCCTAGCCAGGCCTGCGCTTTGCCTCGCGACTGGGATATCCGAAGATGTCTCCAGCCTGACCTTGGTTAGGCCGCTTTTCAGCTGCGTGCTCGGGTGCTGGTCCGGCCGCTTTGTAGGATTCATAGCCTTCCAAATCAAGGGACGAACGCTGCTGGCTGGAATTAGCTGGACGCCTCACCCCAACTCCCAATAGCAGACTTCCTATTCTCAAACTCTCTTAGGGCAGCAATTCAGGTGTCCTCGTATCCAGAGCACCTCGGACCTGGAGCAACCTTCCTTTCTTCCTTCTTGGACGGAGCACCGCTTCTACAGTTTTGGGGGAAACTTGGGGCGTGGCCTTGGTGAGTGAAACTTGGGGTGTTGCTTGCTGGGACAGAAATCCAGGGAGGACACTGTCCTGGTGACCCAGGCCTTGTCAGATCCTGAGACTCTTCGAAACTTGTGTGTGGGTTTGCGGCGGTGGTGGTGAGTGAATTTGAATGTGCCCCTTTTCTTTACCTCAAAAACTGAAAAGGAAACAAGCTGCCTGCCCTACTTTAGGCTGCATGACCATCCAGGGAAGTGGGGAGCCACTTCTGAATTCATAGTAGGACTCACCAAGCAGATACCTGCTCTTCTAGTCCTGAACACTCTGGCTTCTGAGGAGACCCTCAGGCCCTAAACTTGAGCAGTGCCAGAAAGTGGCCCCAGAAGTTAGGGGCTCATTACACACCGTAACCATGTTCCTGCGACGGCTTGGTGGCTGGCTACCTCACCCCTGGGGCCGCCGGAAACCGAGGCCTGACCTGCCCACCATAGAACCCCGATGGGTGGACAGCTCCTCCGAGAATTCAGGGAGTGACTGGGACAGTGCCCCAGAAACTATGGGAGATGTGGGGCCTCCCAAGACCGAGGACTCAGCGGCCCAGAGGAGCTCTGAGGTTGCTCCACAACCAAGCAGGGAGCCCCGAGCTGAGCAACTGGGGAGCAAAAGAATGGATTCCCTCAAGGGAGATAAGACTGGCTCTAGCACTCTGGAGTCTGGGAGACTGGAGGCTGCAGGGGCCATTCCTAAACTGGGATGGGATCCTGTGGACTCAGGTGGCAGCAGGAGACCTGGAATGTCCCCTAAAAGGGGACTGAGCCCCTCTGGGCCTGAAGCCCCTGTGGAGAAGCCTGGCCGGCATCAGAAACTGCTGGGCTGGCTGCAGAGAGAATCAGGTGGGGGAGCAAGGGCTCCCTCACAGTACCTGGGGGGCCCAGAGGAGTGTCTGCAGATCTCTACCAACTTGACCCTGCATCTGCTGGAGCTGCTGGCCTCAGCCCTGCTGGGGTTGTGTTCACGGCCACTGCGGGTAGCCTTGGACGCGTTGGGCCTGAGTGGACCGCTGGGCCTCTGGCTTCATGGATTGCTGTCTTTCCTGGCTGCCCTGCATGGGCTCCATGCTGTGCTGAGCCTACTTACTGCTCACCCCCTGCACTTTGCCTGCCTCTTTGGTCTCCTACAGGCCATGGTGCTGGCTGTCAGCCTCCGAGGTCCCAGTGGGAATGAGGAGGCCACTGACTTGGAGGGCCAGAAGTTGGGGAGGGAGGGTGAGGAGCAGAGGGGAGACCCAGGAAAGGGGCTGTAACTGTGGAGTGGGGTGTGAACCAAGGCAGGAGCCAGGGTAGGGTAGGAGCGAAGGTGAAGACAGTGTGGCCTTTAGGAGAATGGGGTGGGGGGGGGGATGACCCAGATTATAAGCACAAGGGCCTCAGGGATGGGGAAGAAATCCTAGAGTATGAGGGAACAGGGCTCCCCTCACCTACGAGAGAGAACAGCTGTTTAGGGTGTCTAGGTATATGGACAGTGGGGGCATGGCCATTAAATTCACCAGCTATTGTTAACTTTTTGCTTTTACATTTTTTCCATCTCATTTTTTTTCCCCCACATTCACTTTTTAAAAGCAAAAAAAAAAAAAAAAAAAAGTAGTGGAGAATAAAGACTAAAGGGTTTTCTTTACCTTTCAAGACTCCCCAGGGACCGACAGAACTCTGGTTGGGGTAAAAGCATGGTTGGGAAACTTAAGGGATCCCTTTGATCCTGGGACCTGAGCCATCTAGGGAAGAGAGGGGCTGCTAGGCAGGTGGATTTGGGGTCTGGTTGGGGTGCGCAAGTGACAGGGACCCTGCAGGGAAGATCTGGGTATTCCTGGGAGCCAGAGGGAGTGGGGATGATGCAGGCAGTTTGGCAGGAGGGCCAGCTCGGGCTGGCAGCCCACATAGGCAGTGTGGGAAGCACTGGAGCTTGTAGTCCCCACATAAGAGTTTGGGGTTGCTCACTCAGCAATAAATCACTGTCACACAAAATCCTAAATACACCACTACAAAGTGAGAGTTACTGCCACTCAGTGGTAGAAGGTTTGGGGGAGTTTTGAAATGGGCGGGGGGGAATGGGACTGATGTCTGGAGACAAACCCCAACATGAAATGAAGATTGAAAAATCTTTATTACTCTTGAAAGGAAGACTCCAGCTTCTCTCCCACCACAATCTTAGCTCCTACCACATCCAGTTAGGGGTACAGATGAAGCCTCAGGTCAGTTACTGGACCACTTGCAGGCCTCTGGTGGGAGGAGAGAAGAGGATGGAAAGGAAGGAAATCCAGAGAGAGAAGCAAAGTTGCTGGTAATGGTTGGGGGAGAATGTATTTTCTCATTTTCATGTCAAAGCAGATGTCTCTGAGGCCTGTTTCTCTCCATGTCTGACCCTCTGCCCTCTTTAGCCACTGTATACTCAGAAACCTCTCTTTTGAGTGGCCCACATTCCATCCTGGCTCCCTCTGGGCCATCACAACCTGACACAAATGAAGGTGTCAATACAGCCACTCTGATGGGCCTCTGGCCTTGCCCTCTGGTGACACCACGAGTCCCTTTCATCTAGCACCCAAAGAAGACTTGGTGAGTCCTAGTCCTCTTTTGTGGGACTTTAACCCCTCACCTTGTTTCCTGGGAGTCAGTAAGAAGGCCTTGGAGTCCAGGCAGGAGGAGGTCAGGGACTGGAATGCCTCTACACACTTCTCAGGAGGGTGTGGCAAGCGATCTGGAAGGGCAGAGCAGGATCAGGCCCATCAAAGCCTCTGCTTCTCAGCACAGCCCCTGGTGAGGACCTTCTAGAAGCACCCAGCCCTTCCTGGGGTGGTGGCACAGGGCTCAGAGTGAGGGGCTCTCCTGCCCCTCCCATGTTTCCTTCCAACCCATCTTGCCCGGCCTCCCCACTCACTGTACAGGAGGAATCGCTGGTAACCCTGGCCTGTCTCTTTCAGCATGATTCCACCTGGGCATGAACTGGAGAAGAGCTTGGTCTTCATGTCCGGGCGTCCTGTCAGGGTTGGTTGGGGGAAGTGTGAGGACAGAGGCAAAACCAAGCAGGCCCAGGGAACTTGGGGAGAGTGAGGGCCGGAGAGAACCAACCTTCAGTTCTGAGATCTGTGCTCCCCTCAGTTAGGTGGTAGATCCATTCCCGGGGCACACAGGACCCATTTTTCCTACAGAGGTGGTGGTGGCAGGTAGGAAAGACCGAGTGATACTCCAACCACACAGTACCAACCTTTATTCCCTCTAATTCCTTCTTGAAGCCCATGTCCCGCTGGGTTTCAAGCTACCAAGGGAATGGTTAGGCCAGTCTTTCCAGAGGGAAACTCTTAGAGCTGTTGAACTCAGTAGGCTGAGAACAGTGGATATGCCAAAAAGTCCAGCTCTTTGTATGTGGGTGCTCACACTCTGGGCAGAGACTCTACCTACTGGTGCCACTGTCTTCTCACCACTCACGTGCGGATAGTAGCGTGAAGCTGGAGCTGCATGGGGGCAGAGCCTGCAGCCATGTTGAAGACAATGTTGTCCACAAGGTCAAAAGTCGCCAACTCCTCCTTGGTGGGAGCTGCCCCTGCGATAAAGTACCACCAACCCAGGTGGGGCTCTGGGAACTAGAGAGACAACAGTGGGAGCAGAAGAGGGTGGGTCCCACTACAGTTTCCATCCACTCTCTTCAGAATGGCAAGATTTAGGGGTGGAGGTGTTGGCTGCCCTTTTTCAACTGGGGAGTCGTTAAATGATTTTGCCTCTTTGCTTGCCCTCAATCAACCTGAGTAACCAACCCCTGTCCCCACAAATTCTACCATGTCTCCACACTGATGGCCATGGTACTAATATTTCTTTACTTGTCCTTGCTTCCATGATCATAACACACACCCTCTTCTTCCCTTTCCCAATGTGGCTTCCAGTTATCCTAGGCCACCACTTAGGTCCCTCATAGCCCCTACTATAAGCTTACCCCATTCTCAGTCCATACCTCTTTCCCATCCACTCCCTGAGTTGTCAGTTGACTATACTCAGGGCACTGGTAGATGGAGTTAAGAAGAATGCTGTAGAGGTAAAGTAGAGTTGCCCAAATTTGGTCGAACATCTTCAGGCAAGAGGGAGCTGGTGCTCTGTGTGGAGCGGTTGGTACCTTAGCTGTTCTCTCCTCTGCTGGCTGCTCAGTCCACTCTGCTTCCAGCCCCCTTGCCTCGACCCTTGACCCTTTTACCTGCTAATGAGTAACTTCGACCTTGTTTTCCAAGCACGGATTACTTGCAATGTTTGGCCTTTCCTCCCGCTCTTCTAGATGCAACCACTCCACAATACACCCTGGCATGTCCAGGGTCTCTTGGGAATTATGAGAGCTGAGCCCTCCAGGTAGAAGCCTGAGGTCTTTCAACCCATATCTGGGCTGGATATCTGCTCTGTTGTACAGCACTGAAGAGAGGTTGCTTGATTCATTCATTCACTTAGCAAACTTTTGAGTCCCAACTGTTTGCCAGGAACTGCCTTAGCCCTGGGAGCATAAAAATGAGTAAGACAATCCCTGGCCTTGAAGAAGTCAGTCTAAGGAAAATTAGCTGTGTAAACAAATCATTGCAATACAACTTGGTAAGTGATTTAGAACAGATATGAATCAAGTGCTGGGGCATGGTTGATGGAAGGCTTTCTTTCCGAAGTTTATAATTGGGGAAACAATATGTACACCATCCAGAAAAGTTCACTGACAGATGAGTTCACTCAAAGTTTATTACTACAAATAAGAGGCTACATAATCCACTGGTTACAGAGGATAGACTTTCATGTCAGGCAGAGTGGGTTCAAACTCTACCTCTACTACTCATTAGACCTTGGACAATTTTATTAATCTCTATGACTTTTTTTCATCTGTAAAATGAGCAAATCATCAATCCCATGGGATTAAGAGACAATGAATATAAAGCCCTTAGTAAAGGCATGGACATGGCAAGTCCAAAGTAAACAGTCACTAAAATTAATAGTAATGTTTGTAAAGCATATATTAGTTTACGGTGGGTACTAAGTTCTCAAATAATAGGAGTTAAGGAAAGAATTGTCAAGAGTCAGTCATTGGATAATGCTAAGTGGGTTGAGCAGTTAATGCAATGAAAGTGGGGCTTCCTTACTAGATTTGTAACTTAGACTGCTCAAAAAATAATTGTCCTGAGAGGCGAGAGTTATGATTTAGGATATATGAGTGTTCATTATATTATATTTGGGGGTAGTTTGACATTTTTTTATAATAAAAAAACAATTTATTGGGACAGTTAAGTAGAAGTGCTTGACCCAAAGGAATTTGGTAGGTCTGGATTTGTCAGTTCTGCCATATATGTTCGCTAGGTGTACTCGCTATATAAAATGTAGTAACTACCTCAGATGTCGAAAAGCTTTTAAATGTGACAGTACATAAAACCCTTAGAAAATTGGCTGGCACAAACCAAGTGCTCACTAAACAGAGGTCTATTAGAATTCTTAACTAAAACAGTACGAATCCCAGAAAGGCTGGGCACGAGGCAGCCACCCCAGCAGCGATGGGTCTGGCTGGAAGAGTGACTGCACTACAGGTGCCGAGGCCTATGCTCGCGGGCGGAGGTGGGAGAAGAGGGCAGAGAGGCAGTAACCCCCTGAATCCTGGCCTGCAGAAGCATTTCGGCGGTTCCTTCAATTCCCCAGGGTAAAGGTCTTATGTTTCCCTCTAGTCTGACTTCATTTGCTTCCAATTTCTAAACTTGGGGGGGTCCTTTTTTCTTTTTTTTGATAATAGTCCTGAAAGAGTAAATCCTTAGCTTCTCCAGAATATGGCGTGTTCCACTGGCGAGGAACATGGCGCCCAGACTCTGCAAAATGCCCACCGGGCAGAACTAAGGTCAGGCCTAACAACGCGACCGACCACACGCAAGACAGCTCGCGAACCACCCCCAACCGCCTAAGACAAGAGTGACTTCAGGAGGAGCCAGAGGAGTGGCGCTGCGTGAGAGGAAGACGGGATTTTAGGTGGCTAAGACAGTGCCGTCTCAAAGTCTCTACCAGCGAAGACTAACATAGATTAACAAGGCACAACCTCCAATCCCCAAACGCCAAGATCCATACGACCGTCCAAAACCTGTTGAGGCAGTCGTAGTCTCGTTTGGTAATTTTTTTTCAGGCATTTATAGTGGCCACCTCAATCTCCCATTACTCAAGCGCGCGCACAGGAGGTATTAACAGCACCAGGGAGGTGGGGCGGTGCTTAAATGTGTACGCATGCGTAGTACGACGCACGCAAGCGCAGCACAGTCCCCCGGGCGACGGCGGCGGCGGCGGCGGCGGCTCCCCGGGTGCTCGGCTCTCTCCCACCTAGGCCGGCCCCGGCCCCTCTCGCCCGTAGGAACTCACTGCTTGGGGCCGCAGACTTTCTAGTGCCCCACGAAAGTAAAGCTTGGAACCTGGAGGGAGCCGGAAGTTCCTCGTGATCTCCACATACTGTCGAGGAAACGGAAGTGGTCGTCGGTGGCAGGTTGGAGACCGGAAGTGACGGTACCGTGGGGAAGTCGGGGGCGGAGCCGCGGTGTGGTGGTGTATTAGGTGTGTTTGGTTGCGACGCTTTGCTGGAGCACCGAAGAAGGCAGAAGAGGGGGGTAGTCAGCTAGCCAGTCTGGCCCCCCGTGAGTGTCCGTCATCTCGGGTCTGTCGTGACTTGGGCACAGTGGGCGTGGCGCGCGTGCGCGAAACCACTTTGTCCACAGAGTCTAGCGCGACCCTCCCCACCCTGCTCTCGCGTTGTTCCAGGGTGTACCGACCTCTGGAGCCCTTCTGTCGCGACCGGTGATGACACTGGCCTCGTGCTTTCTTCCTTCCCTGCTTCCTAGTCAGACTGGCTCTCCCTTATTGTGATTGGCATCGTGGAGCCCCTCCCACCTCCCGTCTCCCAGCTCACTGTGCCGTTCGTCTTCTACCCTTTGTGTTTCTTTTTTCTGTGGCCCGGAATCAGAAGGGGGATGGGGGCGGGTGTGTGTGTATGTGCTTGTGTAGGAGAAACTCTTTAGGTATGGGGGCGGAGACTCAGGCCGGGGAGGTTCCTGGGTATGTAAAATCAGCTCTGGGCTACAGCGGGCCCTCTCTCCCTCCATTCTTCTTCAGAGAGTTGTAGGCCATGGAGCCCAATAATAGTGCCAGTAGCACTATGGAGAAGCCTGACAGCCTGGAGGTGCTGGTGAAGACCCTGGACTCTCAGACTCGGACCTTTATTGTGGGGGCCCAGGTGAGACCCCAGTGCTTCTGGAAGACATCCATTAATTCTTTTCTTCCCTTTTTTTTTTTTTCTTTTGTAGGCCCCTTAGCCTTAGAGAACAACCTGGTTCTCAACTTTTCTTTCATTGATTTCTTTGTTCATATTCTAGACAGAACGTTTTTTGATATTTTTTGTTGACTTGAGTAGGTATGGTTTCTTTTGAATGAGGTAGATTTTGTTCTGCCTTCCTCCACCTCTATAGAACTCAATGCAGAGGGAAATACGAAGGAAGGAGGAATCTGTATGCTGTTATCATGAGTGAACCGCAGCCCAAAGGGACAGACATGGCTTCTGTTTTGGGGAAGAGAAATAGAACACACAGACCCCAAACACCAATGTGTCTTAAAAACAAAAATTGATCATGTCTGTATTGTGTGTTTAAGCATGAGAAATCAGCCAGTAATGGAGGTGGAGCACTAATGTACTGTTGAGTGGAGTTATTAACATTTGTGGTATAATTTGAATGTTTTTAGCTTAATGTGGACTCAGCTATCGATATTATTATTCATGTAACACTTGGAGACAAAATCATGAGGGGTTCATGGTTTTTAAAACATAGTATTATGTGGATTTCAGAAACACGTAGGTTTTTGTGATTAGATGTATGTAAAAAAACCTGCTAATATCCAAGAGCCAATCATCTAGATAAGAAAAATGTTTTTCTTTTTTGCTCCCTTCTCTCATCTTCTTTGAGTCTTCCTTAACCTGATTGTCCACCCCATCTTCCTTGTCCTTGCTGTTATCTTTGAGATTAGAATTGTTTCATTTTGTGTTTGGGGCGGGGTCACTGGTATCTTTAGAAAAACATTCCCTTGGGAGCCAGGCAGAGGAGTGAAGAAAATGTTAGTTGACTTTTGTGTTTCTCAGCCATAGATCTTTGTCCTAGGCCTAGAAACTGAACTTCATTATGTTTATCATCTATATTTTGACTGGATTTGCTTTCGTTTGGGGCTTTGCACAATAATTATCTCACAATCAAGGCAGTAATTTTATGATGAGATGGTTTTTACACTTCAGCTACACAAGTCACTTGTCCCTTTTCTATTCCCTTTTCTCTATTCCTTGATATCTGTTTGTGTTTCTTCTTCTTTGTAGATGAATGTTAAGGAGTTTAAGGAGCACATTGCTGCCTCTGTCAGCATCCCTTCTGAGAAACAGCGGCTCATCTACCAGGGACGAGTTCTGCAGGATGATAAGAAGCTCCAGGAATACAGTAAGGGAGTGGAAGAGGCAGTTCGGAGGTTGAGGTAGCTGTCCAGAGGGATGAGCTGAGACTGGGTTTACCTGATCATACAATGTTTTGGTGTATTTTTTTGTCGTTGCAGATGTTGGGGGAAAGGTTATCCACCTGGTGGAACGTGCTCCTCCTCATACTCAGCTTCCTTCTGGGGCATCTTCTGGGACAGGGTCTGCCTCAGCCACCCATGGTGGGGGACCCCCACCTGGTACTCGGGGGCCTGGGGCATCTGTTCATGACCGGAATGCCAACAGCTATGTCATGGTTGGAACCTTCAATCTTCCTGTAAGCTTGTGTTCCACATGGGATGGTTTTTGTGGGGAAGGGCAGTTTGGTTGTGGTAGCAGCAGAAACCTTGTAAGACAGGTGTCTCAGTCTTTAGATTGGGGTTGGAAGGCCCTGTGATCTGCTAGTAGCCTCAGTCTTGAGGAGAAAAGGGGTGGAGCTCTAGAAGATGAGTTGGAAGTGTGGGGGCCTTAGTATCTGGCTTCTCCCAGAGCAACTTCCCTTACCCTTTCCCCAGAGTGACGGCTCTGCTGTGGATGTTCACATCAACATGGAACAGGCCCCGATTCAGGTATCACGGGGCCTGGGAGGGTCAGGGAAGGGGATCTGGGAGAAGGAGGCCATGAGGTGGGGTTGGACCTGACTGAGGAGATGGGGATTGGTTCAGTAGGCTGTGGAGCTCATGGCTTCATCTCAAACTTGCCTTCATATTTCTTCTGTTATTGTAGAGTGAGCCCCGAGTACGACTGGTGATGGCTCAGCACATGATTAGGGATATTCAGACCTTATTATCCCGGATGGAGGTAAGTGGTCAAGACTGGCTAGGGTCTGTTTGTCTCTCTGTCTCCCCATCCTCCCTGCTCCTCAGCTTGAGGTGAAGGCCTGACTGGCCACATCCACTGGGATGCTTCCTTCCTAATCTGATCTCTGCAGTTTTTGTTCTTTGGGCAGAAAAAGTATCTCTGTGAGACTGTCTTGTCCCTGCCAATCCTCTTGGTGCTTGATATCTGGGAAGTTTGTTTCAGACTTGTCAGATAATCCTTATGGCATTGTTTTTCGATTAAAGGAGGATTTTGTTTTTTTTAATTTCCTAATTATATTTGATATTGAGATGTCCTGATTTCATTAATTTGTGCTGTGGTTGCAACTTGTGGCTTTTCCTTCTTTCTTTATAGAGGTTGGGAAACCATAGTTTCTATTTCTTGTTAGTAACTAGTTTGTACGTATCACAGATATCTATTATGCATGTATTTATGGAAGTCTCAAACTGGTTGCTAGAGTCAGATTTAGCTACAAAGCCATACCTTCACGGAATGTGCTTAAAAGCACCTTGTCCACTCAGTCTCCTTTGACCTGAGCAATCTTGTTCTACTTTTGGTATGTCGACTCTCCCCACCTTCAGTGTCTAGGGGGGCCCCAGGCACAGCACAGTCAGCCACCCACACAGACACCAACTGCGGCCCCGGAGCCAGTAGCCTTGAGCTCTCAGACATCAGAAGCAGTGGAAAGTGAAGCACCTCCTCGGGAGCCCATGGAGGCAGAAGAAGTAGAGGAGCGTGCCCCAGCCCAGAGTCCGGAGCTCACCCCTTCTGGCCCAGCTGCAGCAGGCCCATCACCTGCCCCAGAGACAAATGCACCCAAGTGAGAGAAGGAGGGCACCTTTGGGAGGGGGATTGGGATCCTGAGTGAAGGATGAGGACCAGGAGAGGTGTGATGGGAGAGGAAGGATTCCCTTGAGGTCTTACATGGAAGGTTAGTGTTAGGGGGCAAAGAGGGGTTCTGGAGTTAGTAAATAAGGTTAGGACTGGCAGCTCAGCTGCACTGCTCTCCTTGGGGCAAGGAAATCCGAATGGTGCTTCCTGCACCTGATGATTCTCTCCTGAATTAGCAAAGGCCTCATCTTTTTCGTTAGAGTCAGTGGCTTACCATTGTAGGTGCAGGATTGTGCTGTGAGGAGGATGGAAGTAGTTTATCTTCCTCCTCTTGTCTTCCTGTGGGTGGGGGTAAAGAACAAGTTCTGCTCGTCCGGGAAAGGCTTGGGCCCAGGGGTCTGGGAGGCCAGGGAGAGAGAGAGGGCAGTCGTGATGTTTGTCACCTTTGAGATTGGTAATCTGAGGAAAGCCTTAGCTCACTGCTTCTTGGGGTTGCCCACAGCCATCCTTCTCCTGCGGAATACGTTGAGGTGCTCCAGGAGCTCCAGCGGCTTGAGAGCCGCCTCCAGCCCTTCCTGCAGCGCTACTATGAGGTTTTGGGTGCCGCCGCCAGCACGGACTACAACAACAATGTGAGCCCGCTCACCCCCTTACCATCGTCCTCCCCAAATGGAACAAGCTGACATACACATCATGCACTCCCCCATAAGAGACATTTTCTACAAGAAAATGATTTTTCCTTAGACTTAAGTAATCTTTTTCTCCGTTTCAGGAAAGGTGGTAACGTTTGCAGTGTGCGTTCTTTTTACACTTCTCAGTTCCCTGAGTTATTTAGGAAGATTATAAAGTAAGGGAGGTTAGTAGATGATGACCTAATTGTTTCACTGTAGGGCCTGTTTTAATAGGAAGCTCTTTAGGTACATTCAGCAGAATTGGTTTGGAGGAAAGATTTGGTCTATGCAGAAGCTTCCAAGGATACAGCTAAAGGTTTAGAGGAGGTGATAGTCTCAGAAGGTATTATGGCTTTGATTAGTGAGGTGGATTCCAGTCTGATATTTTTTGCCTTTATTTTTTCCTCGCGTTTCTATGTTTGACCTGGGGGTACAGCAAGAGGGCCGCGAAGAGGACCAGCGCTTGATCAACCTGGTCGGGGAGAGCCTGCGGCTGCTGGGCAACACCTTTGTGGCGCTCTCGGACCTGCGCTGCAATCTGGCCTGTGCACCCCCACGACATCTGCATGTTGTCCGGCCTATGTCTCACTACACCACTCCCATGGTGCTCCAGCAGGCAGCCATCCCCATTCAGGTGGGTCAGGAGCAGGGTAGGCAACTGGCCTGAGGGAGAATGGTGGGCTGTTGGTGTAATGACCTGGGGTGGCTATTGGCTTGAAAGTTAGAAGGGGTGGAGGCTTTGGAAACAGTGGCATAAGATGGAGGAGACTTCAGAGGTATATCATGGGATGCTCTGGGTTAGTCTGTTCTGTTTTTCTCACTTCTGTTCCATCCGTCTGTCTCTTCCAGATCAATGTGGGGACCACTGTGACCATGACAGGGAATGGAACTCGGCCTCCACCGACTCCTAATGCGGAGGCAGCTCCCCCTGGTCCTGGGCAGGCCTCATCCTTGGCTCCCACTTCTGCCACTGTCGAGTCAACCGAGGCAGCACCCCATCCTGGGCCGGCTCCGCCCCCAACCACCAGCCACCCAAGGGTCATCCGGATTTCACACCAGAGCGTGGAACCCGTGGTCATGATGCACATGAACATTCAAGGTGAGTTAGGGTAGGTGCTGGTAGAGAAGAGCAGCACGGCGAGGGCGGGGGGTTGGTGCTGAGGTGTGAGGGTAGGGAAGGGAGAGGCCAGGGCTGCTGCTAGTAGCAGAGGAATCAGCAGAAGCTTTAATCGGCCTGTGTGGGGAGGGTCAGCAGGGACTGTTTGTCCTTGGATTTTTGTTTTCGTGAAGGGATCACCTCCTCCCTAAGTGGAGGGAAAAGCAGGCATTCTGGTCGGGGGAGTGGAGGCCTGAAGGACGCCGATCTCAGGAGGATACTGTCAGGCCTTGGCCCTGCCTGTCTCAGGGCCACTCTCTTTGTCTTCCTACCCAGATTCTGGCACACAGCCTGGTGGAGTTCCGAGTGCTCCCACTGGCCCCCTAGGACCCCCTGGTCATGGCCAGACCCTGGGTAAGAGTGAGGGTATCAGAGCAGGCTGAACTCTGGGTAGAGAAGGGGTAGGGCCTAATGGGTGGGTTGAAGGGAGTCCAGGTTCAAGGTTACATCAGACCCGCCCCCCAGGCTCCACCCTCATCCAGCTGCCCTCCCTGCCCCCTGAGTTCATGCACGCCGTCGCCCACCAGATCACTCACCAGGCCATGGTGGCAGCCGTTGCCTCCGCGGCCGCAGGTAATAACCTGGAAGGGGAGGCCTGGGAGGGAGGCCATGGTTCATGGTGGTGGGTGCTGTTGGCTGGTGGGCATGGGCCTGGCCCTCAGCCCTCTTTGGTCTCTCTCCTCTGCCACACACAGGACAGCAGGTACCAGGCTTCCCGACAGCTCCAACCCGGGTGGTGATTGCCCGGCCCACCCCTCCACAGGCTCGGCCTTCCCATCCTGGGGGGCCCCCAGTCTCAGGGGCTCTGGTGAGTAAGAGTGGGAGAGTTTTGGTGGGGAGGGAATCCTGTGGTGGGGCATGGAAGGGGCAGGACTAAAAGCCTCCCCTTCTCTCAGCAGGGTGCTGGTCTGGGTACCAATGCCTCTTTGGCCCAGATGGTGAGCGGTCTTGTGGGGCAGCTTCTTATGCAGCCGGTCCTTGTGGGTGAGTCCTCGTTCTTTCCACCTCTAATTTAAGAGATTTCTGTGGTTCTGAAGGTCGATGCTCTCTTCCTAATCTCCTCATTGGTGCTTTCCAGTTCTTGGCCGTAGTTCCTTTGTTCTTGCTTTTCTGCTGGAAAATTGGAATGGAGAAGCAGTAGTGTCTTGTTTCTTTTCAGATTTCAAGTTTGTTCTTTTGGTCTCTATAGCTCAGGGGACCCCAGGAATGGCTCCACCTCCAGCCCCTGCTACTGCTTCAGCCAGTGCTGGCACCACCAACACAGCTACCACAGCTGGCCTTGCCCCCGGGGGGCCTACCCAGCCTCCACCCCCTCAGCCCTCCACCACCGATCTTCAGTTCTCTCAGCTCCTAGGGAACCTGCTGGGGCCTGCAGGGCCAGGGGCTGGAGGGCCTGGCATGGCTTCTCCCACCATCACTGTGGCGATGCCTGGTGTTCCTGCTTTTCTCCAGGGCATGACTGACTTCTTGCAGGTTAGTGATTGGCTTGCTCTTCACCTCACCTTTTCTTTCTTCAGCCCAGCCAGGCACTGGTGCCTTGTTGCCATTCTATCCACTGGACTATAGACCCTGGTGGCATGTTAGTGGGAGGGAACCTTGGGGGGATCCATTGACTCTGAACCTGCCGTTTCGGAGATGAGGAAAATCTAAGTCTGCTGTTGAGTGACTACCTATGCATATTCTATTGTAAGGACTTACGATCAGAACATAGCTCCCCGTTTTCTAAACTCCTGCTTGTTTGTGCCCTCCTGATGCCATTTTTTTGTCTTTGTCCCCATTTTCACCTTATTTTCTGTTTTTTCTTCTCTGTTTGCCAG
>NW_006430045.1:588171-596641 GCF_000325575.1 Pteropus alecto
CCACACCCCCACCAGGGTCCCCTTCTGGTGGCACAGGGAGTCCTGGAGGCCTGGGTCCTGAGAGCCTATCACCAGAATTTTTTACTTCAGTGGTGCAGGGTGTGCTGAGCTCCCTCCTGGGCTCTCTGGGGGCTCGGGCAGGCAGTAGCGAAAGTATTGCTGCTTTCATACAGCGTCTCAGTGGATCTAGCAACATCTTTGAGCCTGGGGCTGATGGGGCTCTTGGTGAGCAAACAGGTGGTGCTTTGGCCTTCTCTAGGAGGGGCAGGGAGGGGCACCCTGGGGAGTAGAGATGGCCTGTGTTTAAGGGTGTTGCCAAGGTGGGATGAGGTTGATGGGCTGTGGGTAGGTGGGCAGGTCAGGTTGTAAAGGCCACTGCTAACTTTTGTCCCTGTCCCCAGGATTCTTCGGGGCCCTGCTTTCTCTTCTGTGCCAGAACTTTTCCATGGTGGATGTGGTAATGCTCCTCCACGGACATTTCCAGCCACTGCAGCGACTCCAGCCCCAGTTGCGATCCTTCTTTCACCAGCACTACCTGGGTGGCCAGGAGCCCACACCTGGTAACATCCGGGTAAATGAAGACCTGGGTCCCAGAGCTCTCTTTCTTCTCATCTTCAATTCCTTATTCCTGACTTGTCATCTGTCACTTAAAGCTACAACTGTCCCAGTCCAAGCCTTGGGATTTGTTGGGGGTGGAATGCGAAGTGTCTTGAGGGCTGGGGCTTGGATCTAAACCTGTGCTGTGTCCCCCCCTTCCCCCCCTCCCCATCTGGTAGATGGCAACCCACACGTTGATCATGGGGCTAGAAGAGTATGTTCGAGAGAGTTTTGTGAGTAACCCTTCACCATCTTATTCTCTCTTGGGTCTGGTAGGGTAGCTGCTGTTCTTGCTGCCCTGTCCTTGACTACTAGTCCCTTGGAGTTCCTGATTTTGGGGGTGTTGGTGTGTCTTGTTTCTCAGTCTTCGGTGCAGGTCCAGCCAGGTGTGGACATCATTCGGACAAACCTGGAATTTCTCCAAGAGCAGTTTAATAGTATTGCTGCTCATGTGCTGCATTGCACAGGTCAGGGGCTGGCTGGGCCAGGGTGAGTAGGGCATGTTGGGTGTGCAGGGCTGCGGGGTGCCAGCATTCTCTCTTGTCTTGCCCACAGACAGTGGATTTGGGGCCCGTTTGTTGGAGTTGTGTAACCAGGGCCTGTTTGAATGCCTGGCTCTGAACCTGCACTGCTTGGGGGGACAGCAGATGGAGCTTGCTGCTGTCATCAATGGCCGAATTGTAAGCACCACCCAGCCCCAGAGCCTTTTGTTTCCTTGGGTTTCTATTCTCTTTGGTATCCTGTGGTTTCATTTTCTTCTCCACACTGCCATCCTTTATTCTTTGATATCTTTCAAAAGCTGGTTGAGGGTTTCATGTTCCATGTCTGCTTTCTGCCCCTCAGCGTCGCATGTCTCGCGGGGTGAATCCATCCTTGGTGAGCTGGTTGACCACAATGATGGGACTGAGGCTTCAGGTGGTTCTGGAGCACATGCCTGTAGGCCCAGATGCCATCCTCAGATATGTTCGCAGGGTTGGTGATCCACCACAGGTAAAGGACCTGATAATGGGGTATGAGGTCAGGGGATTTGAGGGAACTGGAGAGATTTGAGAGGGCTTTTTGTGGTGGTGGTCTTCTCTGTCCAATTTCACAGCCACTTTTTGAGGAGCCAATGGAAGTTCAGGGATCAGAGAGAACTTCCCCTGAGCCTCAGGTACCAGGGAGAGGTTGAAGGGGCTGGATAATGTGGAGTGGAAGGCTGAGGGTAGAGGGGCTGGAGGCTGAGAATTCTGAAACTTGGATCTTCCTGCTGTCTGACTCCCAGCGGGAGAATGCTTCCCCAGCCCCTGGCACAACAGCAGAAGAGGCTATGTCCCGAGGTCCACCTCCTGCTCCTGAGGGGGTCTCCCAAGAGGAACAGGATGGAGCTTCAGTTGAGACAGAGCCTTGGGCAGCAGCAGTACCCCCAGTAAGTGTTGAGGTGATCGGTGGGCCAAGGCAGCTGAAAGTTGTAGGGATTACTTTCTCATTTTTTAATCCTTCCCAGGAATGGGTCCCTATCATCCAACAGGACATTCAGAGCCAGCGGAAGGTGAAACCGCAGCCTCCCCTGAGTGATGCCTACCTCAGTGGTATGCCTGCCAAGAGACGCAAGGTTGGTTTGCCTCTTCCCTGAGGATCCCTGTATATTCAGATTCCCTTGCTGTGCTTAGATTCAAATTGAGCTACAAGTTTTTCATTTAATCAATGAGGAAACCTTTCTGGATCTGACTTGCTCATGGTTGTCGCAGTAGTCCTGTTATCCTTCGGCTCCCTAATCCCCATGTGATTAGGGCCCATTTTCTTTCCTATGGGCTTCCTCTCGTGGACTAGCTAGCTTTGAATGCTGGATGGCTTGACCTATCCTGTCCTCTCTTATTTTGGAGAGTAAATTCGGTACATTCAAATGCTGTTTTTGGCCAGAGCCAAGTAAAATTAGTAAGGCACTTCTGTTAAAACCACACGACTATTTCCTTTCTCTCTGCTAGCATGGAGACTAGTTAACTCATGGAAAGGGTGAGCTGGGTGGTGGTACTGGATCTGACTTTGATCCTCTTTTCCCTCCCAACTCCCAGACAATGCAGAGTGAGGGCCCCCAGCTGCTCCTCTCAGAGGCCGTGAGCCGGGCAGCTAAGGCAGCCGGAGCTCGGCCCCTGACAAGCCCCGAGAGCCTGAGCCGGGACCTGGAGGCACCAGAGGTTCAGGAGAGCTACAGGCAGCAGGTGCCCCCATCTTGAAGCAGAATAGGGATGGTCTAGTGGGAGGGGTTGGGCTAGGGCCCTTCTTCCCCGGATTCCTTCAGAGAAGAACTGTTAGCCTGGGACTACAACTTGGTAATTTTTAAAGTGTTTTAAAAGTGGCATCTGGGAAGGCTCAGATACCATGTTGGGCTGACAGTGCGTGGCTGGTGGGGAAGTGTTAGCTCCTGAGGGATGGCCTCCTGAGGGATGGCCTTGTGTGCTTGCTGGGATCCTAGGGGCTTGGCCAGTGCCTCTTCAACCTGCTTGCTCCCTCTCTCTAGCTCCGGGCTGATATACAGAAGCGACTGCAGGAAGATCCCAACTACAACCCCCAGCGCTTCCCTAATGCCCACCGGGCCTTTGCTGAGGATCCTTAGCTCTTTGCTCTATGTCCCTCCCACATCAGGGGACCATTCCCTCACTCCTTTCCTTCACACTATTTAAGAAATAAAAGTCAGATTTTCCTGGCCCTTTCGTCTCTAAATTGTCTTCATTAAGGAGTTTAAGCTCCTTAATCTGTGAATGATTTTTAATAGCAGCCCATTCCTGTGAGCAGATGTGCATTATCATGTTTTACTGTTCGTGTAGCACAACACTAAAATGTAGAAACCTGTTTTGGAGAATTGCCCATTTTCAAGGAACACTTTCTGTGCAAAAAAAAAAAAAAAAAATTTGCAGGTGATAAAAGACCTGAGTACTGAGATGGAAGAAACACTGCAGCTACATGCTGATAGGGCTCTCAAACTATCCTGAGAGGCAGTTGCTGCCCCCCTCCCTCTTTTAGCTTAGTGCTGGATCAATAGAAAGTGGCATAAGAGACAATTCTAATACCAGATCATAAACTTTGCATAATACCAGATCATAAACTTTGCAGATTCCACTGGGATCTCTTAGAACACTAGAGTCATGGTCATAAGGAGATCTGATGACTCTTGAGAATATCTTGCTGTAAGAGCCACATAGAGACGCTGGCTCACAATTCCAGATGTCCCACCAAGGCCCCAGATACGCGAGGGAAGATGCAGGGACCAGCTCAACTGTCAGCTACAGACGGGTAACCAACCAGCTGCTGCTTGCTGGCAGATTTGCCCAGCATAGTCCAGCTCTATTTCCTGGCCCACATAAAGATACAAAAGATCAAAGTAAAACTGCCCTATAGGATACTTGGCACTATACTGTGATACAACAGATTGCAACCAACCAACCTGCCCTTAAAATCATTTTGGAAATATTTTTTTAATTTTTATTATTATTTTTTAACAAATGGCCCCAGGGATAGGGGACCAGGGGACAGGGGAGAAGGGGAAGTGAGGCCCCAGCCCCACAATCCCTCCCCACCCACCCCTTTCCCCCTTATATATTTATAATAATGGGGTGGGTGGGGTGGGGGGGACAGGGGGCAAGGAGAATGCCCTCAGCGGGGTGGGGGCAACCCAGGCTCCTTATCCCCTCGGGACCCAGGCTTTTCTGCCCGTCGTGAAGGTCCTTCTCGAGAAGGTGGCCCTGTTCGCTCCCAAGGCTTTGGCATCCAGCGCAGAGCATCTGGTGGGGAGGCCTGGGAGGCAGGAATATGTGGAAGAGTAATAAATCATACTGGGAGATCAGAAATGGAAGGACAGAACTTGGGTGGTGACTCAAATTCAGACTTGGAGCCACGGGTTTCTTCTTTACCTGCTGGTAAAGGTCGATGCGCTGGGTGCGGAAGACTCCGCTGTAGGTGGAGGGTGGGGCCTTCAGACGAGAATTGAAGCCAGAGAAAGACCTAAAGGAGGAAAAGTGTTTAAGGTGAGCTAAAGACTGCCCCCTGGTCCCCAAAGAAAGAAAGGCCTCAAGGCTGGGCAGTCTGTATTCCCATTCCCTTCTCTTGCCTTCCAGCTGGGGGAGTACTTGATGACCCAGGTCCCCCAAGGCTGCTGCTCAGTTTCCGATAATCCTGGAACGGCTTTATTTCTACTGGGTGTAGCTGAAATAAAAAAAAAAAAAACGCATGAGCCTCCTGTTCTCAACCCGTTCATCTACAGATATCGAATCTCTACCCCTAACTCTTGGAGTTCTTCCTATACCTTACCTCTGCTCGCCCCAAGCTAGCGGGGAAGGGCCTGGCAGGTGAAGGCAGCACCCGAGTAGGAGGAGCCGGTGGGGGCCGCACAGCCAGACTGGGGGGCTGCAGAGCAGGGCCCACTGGTAACAGAGAAAGGGGGGGTGGGGCAGGAGGTGGTGCTGGTGGCAGGGAGCCAAAATTCACCACAGGCAGCTGTGAGTCCACCATGGGTAGAAGCATCTGTAACGAGATGTGGAGTGTGTGCTGGGAGAAGGAAGGAACATCAGAAAACGGGATAAATTTTAAAAATCAGAGGTTGGACTAAGAGAATGAAAGGGAAGTGGAAAGATAAAAGGAACCTGTTGGGCAGGGGCCCCTGAGGGGAGAAAGCCACTTTGGCTGCCAGGTTGCAGAGGAGAATAAAAATCTGACGGAGATGGCAGATCTTGGCGCACCTGTTGGGGAACAGTAACATGGCAACTTTCCCCAAAGCATTCTCCCCCACCCGTTTCTCCTTAAGCCCAGGACGTGCCCACCTCTTACCTGAAGCAAGGGTGGGTCAGGCAGAGGGCTGGGGCAGAAGGCTGGAGAGTAGAGGAAAGAAGGTGGAGGGTAGAGAACTCCAGCTGGCAACTTCCCCAGCTCTGTTGCTTGCAGCGCTGAGAAATCCACAAACTGGCCCTTTACAGCTACCCCAGAGAGCAGTGCTGAGGGGGGTGCTGGGCCGGGGGGGAGGTACAGGGGCTGTGACCTGGAAAGGGGGAAGAAAAGTGTCAGGAAGCCAGTCATTTACTCCATTAGTCTGAGCAATGCCCAAAGTCCAGCAGTCTTTGATACCTAGAGACAGCTCTTCCCCTTTCCTCTCCCCCAACATGACTCCATTTCTTTCTGGAATCCACAGGCATCTTCTCTTACCTGTAAGAGTGCAGTGAGGGTGTTCCAGGGCGGAAGCCTCCATGGTTGTGATGTAACTGAGCATCTATGGCTCCCCCTGAGACCTGCAGGAGAACAAAGCTGAAATAGCTCCCGTTTCTTTTAGTCAACAAAAGCTCATCCATCCCCCCAACTACAGTGAAAGCAAGGAGAAAAATTAAATGACAAACTGGAAAGGCATTAAGGACAGCAGGCAGAAAGGTGTTGTGGGACAGGAAGTGGGACCTACCTGAGAACTGGAAGGCCCAGGGCTGCCATAGAAGACCTCAGAGTACAAGCGCTGGCCCGAGGAACTGGGCTCTGGGCCACACTGCCCCGAACCCAAATTTTTGGATTGTGGTGGTGGCTCAGCTACAGCAGAAGCACTGGGGAGCACCTCCCAGTCTCGGGATATAGGAATGGCCTGGGAAGGAGAACCCTTGTCAAGAGGGTTATCTGGGCATCCTGGATGCCCAGGTCACTCACACCCATCTCCAGAAATTAAGTTCTTTCCACCAAACTCATTCTCCAACTTACCTCAGTGACTGATGCTGTTAGCTCCTTCTCTGTTTTTAAACTGTCTCCTACCACGAAGTGCAAGTCGGAGTCCTGTGATCATGAGGCAGGGGAGATTATCCCATGATTCAGACGTGTGTCTTCCATATCCCACCTCTAGTCCTTCCCTTCTCTCCACCCAACCCAAGATAGTCAGATCCAGCCCATGTGGACCTTGTCACTGGTGCCAAACTGGACTGGGGGGCCAGGTCGATGGGATGGCCGCAAGGAGCCAGGCTCTGGGCCTCGGTCTGTACACTGCAATCGTTCTGTGCCAATGGGACTAGGCGGCAGAGGCTGCTCCCCGGGTAGCTCCTGGGTTGGGGAACACAGTTAAATGGAGTTGGAAAGAAACAAGGCAAAATCGGAGAATCCCCAAAACACACACAGGAAGAGGAAAGAGGAAAGACAACAGTAGGACTACAGTCAAGAAGAGTCCCTGAAATACTCTTACCCTTTCTTCGTCTTTTACCTTTTTGTCCCCATCAAGGGGTGCAAGTGGCCGTCTCCTAGGAGGTTCAGAGGGTTCAGAGCCAAGTGGACCCTCACCAGGAATAGCATTCAGGGGTGAGGGGCCTCCGGGCCGCTTGGGGAGCCCCTCTGCTGCTCCCTTGAGTCCTCCATCAGGGGAACTTCGCTGGCTGCAGGGACCTGATGACACCTGAGAATCCCCACTCAGGTCCACCCCACTGTCAGACTGACTCATCTGAGGGGAGTGGAGAAGGAGTTAGTTAAGTAGAGTAGAAAATGCCCCAATACCTGACTGGTGTACACAATCAGACAAACTGAAGAATACAACTATGTCAGGGAACAGCCCCAGACCCAACCCAGAACAGATGGGGAAGTATGGCCAGTATTTGACAAAATCCCAGCTCAGAAACTCTCATCCTCACCTCTGTGCCAGCCACATCCTCAAAAGGACTCAGGGGTTCCATCCAGGGCTCCATGGGGCCAGGCCGGTAACTTTTTCGGCTAGTGGCTGGGAAAAGCACCGACAGAACAGGGAATTATGAGGACAGTTGTGAGGCCCTTCTAGCTCTAATACAGTTCTTCATTCAGCTCAGCTTTACTCACTAGTATGTAAACGATTCCAGATGTGAGGGGTTAAGGCCTCTGTTCCTGCATCTCTGGACTCTCCCTGAGGGCCTGGGCCCTCAGGCTTAGGGCCCAAGAATCCAGAACTATGAGAAGGTGACAAAGATTCCTAAAAGTGAAAAAGATCAGAGACAGAACATGAATGACCTGGGAAATGAGGAATATAAGTAACTGGGACAGAGTGAAATGTGGGGCAACAACTGAGACATGCAGTGACTTAACACTAAGAACTTGGGGTAAGAATACATGAACAGGAAAAAGTGGAGAAAACATAAGGAAACCTTCAGGAGGGAGAGCAGTGAAGCACGATCTCAAGCCCCATCCCTCACCTCCTGCAGCAGCTCTGGTTTTCTGGGAGGCCGCTCCCGCCGTTTGGGGGGGAAGGGATTAACCCCGGCAGGATCCCGGGGAGTCCCGCCCACCCCCCTCACCATCGGCCCTGGCTCCTCGAAGTGGGGGTCTGGGGAAAAGGGGAAAACTGTCAGCATAGGCTTCGCTCTATTCTTGACCATAGCTTGTTCTCTTTACCCCACCACCTCCCAATCCTTCCACCCTTGCTCAGAACAGACACCCAGCACCAGGGTCCCCCCAAGCCAGACTCTTCCCCCTTTAACACCTGACCTTCTCTAGGGACGTAGACAGGCTCACCCTTAGCCCCTCCAGCTTACCCGAATTGACACCAATGCTGTTGCTGGCCCTCTGAGGGTCGTAGCGGGTTGAGGGCTGAGGGGAGGGGCCTTGAGGGGTTTGGGGAGACCCAGGCTTTGGCCTTGGGTGCCCCCCTTGTGCAGCTGCACTCCCTTGGCGGCTGCTGAGCTGGGCCAGAGCCCGTTGGATGCCAGCAGGGTTGCTGTGGATAACTTGGTCCAGGCGGAAGACTGCAGAACTACTGGGTGGTGGGGGAGGCAGAGGAAGCCCTGGGGTACGCTCCTCCGGAAGTCGGCTAAAGAGAATAGAGCATCAGCTCCAACATTCCTGAAACTATTACTTTTCCTACAAGTCAAATCACAACCTCTCCTCTTCCCTGTGCAAATCCAGGTGTTTTCAGGCA
>NW_006430045.1:596677-603060 GCF_000325575.1 Pteropus alecto
GTACAGGTCTACAGAGCAAAAAGGAACAGATGTTTCTATCAACTGCTTTCCAGCTCCTTCAGTTGTGGATATATCCCAGTGTTTTTCCAATAGCCCATGCATCCTCAGGGTTTCTCCCCTCCCAAAATTTCTTTAGTTTAAGAAGACTTAGGCCTGTCCCTACCCACCTTCGGTTCTTGGGAGAGGGCCAGCTCCTCTTGTCTCCTCGTCCTGAGCTGGTCCTCGCTCCAGGACCCCCACCACCTCCTCCACCGCTGCCAGCCTTGCTGCCTGGGCGCCGATTTTGCCTTTCCATGCCTGGCCGCTGACTCGAGAAACTTCGCTTGCTCAAATCCTTGGCTCTCTGGCTCAGGTCTCCACGGGACATGGCTGAAATGCCTGGCACACCACTGCCCCCAGGAGTTCCCACAACTTTGGAGGTCAGCAGTGTTGGTGGGGGAGCCTCCTTGTCCCCTCGGCGCTCACTGGCAAAGTCACTGCTCTCTGATGCAGTCTCCCATTCCTCATTGGCTTGGTCTGAGTTCTGGTTTGACAGATCAGGAGATTTGGCAGCTGCCCGGCGAGGTGGTGGGGGCACTGCTACCACTGTGAGGGGATCCTCTGGTCCAGGGGTAGATGCTGGAAGGGCTAGGGAAGAGAGCTTGCCCTCGGCCCCTCTGGCAGCATTCTCTCGTTCCTGTTTCAGCCTCCGAAAGCGAGGTGGTTTGTCCTGCTGCTGAGCCCTCCCATGTCGCCTCCTTCGGGGCCGTTCCCCATCTTCCACACCCATGCCCAGGTTGCTGCCAGCACTGCTGCCTCCCCGGGGCATAGGGGACAGAGGTCCTGGGATCAGCTTCTCTTTTAAAGGCTCCTTACTTGTCAGAGAACCCACTAAAGGTTTCTTGGGAGCCAGAGACTTGGTCGGAGGGCTCCAGCCTGGGCAAATGGGCGGAGGGGGCCGTCCTCCACCCCGGCCCCGGCGTGAAGGAATTCCTCTGGGAGTGAAGACTCGCCCACCTCGGGCAGTGGAAAATCGGGCTGGGGCTGGTGAAAGAGGGGCCCCTGATGGTTGGGGAGCAAGAGGGACCTGGGTGAGCACTCCTTCCTTGGACGGGGGGGCCTCCTTGTCTGACGGGGCCAGATCACTCTCATGGGTCTCGCTGCCTGTTTCTGAACCCCGCTGCCGGCGCCGCTTGGGGATTTCTTCGTACTCAGAACCCTCGCTTCGTGTCTCACTGGCAGTGCGGCCACGGGGTGCAGGGGGATGGTTTGATCCCCCTGCCCCACTTCCACGCCCATCGTCTCCACGAAACTCTCGGTAACTGCGAAACTCTCGGCTTCGGGATCCCCGTCCCCGCCCCCCGTAGGTCCCCCGAAAACCCCTCCCTCTGGCGAAATACTCCCCTCGGCCCCGACCCCGGCAGGAGGCAGGAGCCACTCTTTCATAAGAATAGTCTCTCCGAAGCCTTGGGGCAGGGGAAAGATTCCCACTGGGTGGAGTCTCCTTGGGCCCTCCTAACTTCCCCTTGGCTGTCTTGAGTGGTTCTGGCTTTGGAACCTTGGGGGTTTCATCCCCCTGTTCCAGGGGCTTGAGAGGCAGTTCTTCCACTTTTGTTGGTGGTGGGGGTTTCTTTATAGGCCCAGCCCTGCGGGGAGGGGCCCCTGATTCCTCTGGAGGGATTCCACGACGATTACTGCCTGGGCGAGGGCCCCAGCGGGTCTCAGTGCGGCCCTCTCTGCGAGGTGGTGGGAGGCCCTGGCCTCCAACTCCACGGGCAGGCTTTCGGCTGGCTTCTTGCCCTGTTAGCTGTGGTGTTTCCTCCTTGGGGGTCTCCTTCCTGGGTGGCAGAGCTTGTATCTTGGTTGCCTCATCACTGCCTGGGGGCCAGGGGAGTGGACGGGGCCCTGGGGGAGCTGGCTCCTCCAGAGGGAAGCGAGAGATTGGGGGTCCAGGAGTTCCATTCTCAGGAAAGCCGGGGTAACTGGCCAGATAAGGTGGTGGCGGAGGTACTGGAGGGGTCTCACTCCTGAAGAGGGAGACAAAAGAATGGAAATAAGCATCTCAGGATGAGAAAAATTGGAATTAGGTGGGAAAAGAGAACACTTTATTATGATCTAAATACTCCTTTCATGTTTATCCATATCGGTTCATCAATAATCCACAGTCTAGATCCTTTCACTAAGAACTCACCCATTTCTCACTCCTCAGACTCACCTCATGCCCTTGTCATCCTCATCAGCAGCCTGGCGTCGTGGTGAGGTAAGCGGGCGGGGGTCAGCAGATGTGGTGAAGACATCTCCTACCCAGGCCAACTTTGGATCCACTGGTGGGGTACCCCGATCGCGTAGGAGGGTGGGTGCATGGCGCTCGAATGCCTCTGAGCTTGAGCCCCCACTGTCTGAGCGCTCCCGGGGAACTAGGCCTGAGGAAACAGAATATGAGAAAGGTAACCCTTTTTCATGTGAATAAGGCCCTCCAGCCCGAAATGCATCTCCCCAGTCTAATCCACCCTCCCTTTCAGTCAAGTCAACATCAGCCCCTCCGCATCTTATTCCCACTAAGTCTGGGCCTGGACTGCTTTCATGAAATAGGGTCATGCACTCAGTTTCTCTATAAATTAATCAGTCCCCTCAAAAAAAAAATCCTGGCCAATGAAGGACCCCTATTTATTTCTTCCATAAGCCCTTCCTTGCAACTAAGAGCTATCTTAGCAGTACTGAACACATATGCCTTCTCCTTCACTGGTAGCTCTTTATCTCACAGCAAGATGCTGATATCCACACTTCCTAGGACTGAGGGGTCCCCCACCCCTCCTATGACCCCTTACCAGAGGGATGGACACTGGGAGAGTAGAAGTCCAGAGGGGGCCGGCCCTGGAGGAGCCGGGGGTCTACATAAGGAGGAATCATCATCCAGCGGGGATCAAAGTTCATTGGGGGCATGGGTGGGGGCCGGCCCAGAGCACCTGGGTATAGGGCCTTAGGGGGAGGAGCCTGTGGAGTCGGCACAGCCCCCATGGTCGCAGGCTGTGGTGGTGATGGGGGCACTGGGGCAGGTGGGGTGGAGCCCTGTTGATGCTGCTGCCATTGCTGTTGCTGCTGTTTCAAGAGCTGCTCCTACGGGAGGACAAGAGAAGTATCAAAACTCCCCACTACCAAATAGAAAAAGGACCCCCTGCCCCCGCAAAAAAAGCTCATACATAAATGTAAGATTTAACTAGATCAGATGGAGATAGAACTGGTAGATGAACCAAAAAGGGAACTTACAAACAAAATAAATGTTGAACCTAGGGAGAAAAGCAGCCTTTAAGAGGGGAAGTAACTCAATCTCACCTGCTGCTGCCGCTGGAAACGAGGCGGCAACGACTTCTGATATTTGGGGTAGCCCAAGCCCTGGCTAGGGGGCTGCCGGGTGGGACCAACCCCATCACCCTTGGGTTCCACCTTTAGGGCTGGGGGTGTGGCAGGAGAAGGAACCTCTTCTGATGGTTCAGGACCCTCTTTTGAGGGCAGCTGGGGTTCTACTGTATTGATGAAAAAAACAGTCAGAGTGGCATAAAGCACTACAGATAGTCCACGAACACTCCTGTAATTTCAGCTCTCAACTCTAGCTCCCTCTCTAAAGATAAGTCTTTCCCACTTTAAACACGTGAAACACTTTCATGGCCTCTCAAGAGCCAATGGTGGTGGCAGGTACTTCCCACAAAACCACCAAAATAACAGACCTTCTTTAGAGTCCTGCCCCACACAAGGCTATGGAAAAGATTTTAAGTTACTACTTATTAAGGCACTCAGGTAGTAATCCCCACCCCACACAGATAATCCAATAAACCAAAACAAGTACCTTCTACCTTCCTTCCTCCAATCCTTCCTACTAACCCTTGACTCAAGTAGATAAGAGATCTAACACCTGGTAGTACCTATCGCCATCTCCATACCTGGGCTGGTTTCGAAGCTGCCACTGCTGGTGCTACTGGTACTGCCACCACCACTCACCAGGGCGGGAGATGGAGCCACACCTGGAGTGGGAGTGGACTGGGCAGGAGGAGCCTGTGTTGGCTCTTCTGGTTCTTTTTCTGGTGTTGGGGCTGATGCCAGTGGGGGAGCTGGAGGTGCAGGTAGTTCTTTGGGAACTGTAAGCAGTGGAGCTGGGGAAGGAGGTACAGCAGGTGGAGCAGTAGGCTCTGCTTTGAGCCGCTTGTCAGGTGCCCCAAACTTCTCATCAAGTCGCTTGAGCTTCTCGGCACAGGCTGCCCGGCGCTCTTCCTGCATGCGGCGCTCCTCCTCCTCCCGCCGTCGCCGGGCACGCTCTACAGCCAGGGAGATCTCAGACGAAGACTGTTTTCGCCGCTGCCTCCATGCCTCATCCTCGTCTTCGGGTGCTGGGAGCTTGCCACGATCCTGTCAACAGGTAGACCCAGCAGGGCCAGAGGTGTCAGTCATCATGACCTCTTCCAGGGACGGATCAACTGTCTCTAGTTGCGAGTGCAAGGACCAGGCCTTGGGTGAATGGTCTCTCTGGGTAGGGACAAACTCATCATCCTAGTCTTATTTCCTCACCTTTCGGAGACACAAAAATACCCAGGCCTCCTTGTTCTTCTCAATAGCATCCCAATTTCTTTTCACCCAGACTTCTCTAATACTAAGTATGTTCCAAACCTTGTAAGAGATGCTCTAAAGCTCTACACTTCCTGCAGTTCATTTTCAGCCCTCCCTTCAACTTCCTCTATCACTGCTCATTCAATTACTCAGATGCCATTATCACCCACAACTGACCCCCTCAACCCCTCATTTATAGACACTCACTGGGTAGTCCCCAGGGGGGCCCCAGTTCCCGGCGGGGCCCCGGTGAGGTGGGGGTGGGGGAGGCTTTGGGATAGGAGGCCCCGACTCTGTCTCTGAAGGCCGAGAGGTCTCTGCCCAAGCCGTCTTGGGAGGGGGCAGTTCGCTGCTGGGGGAGTTGCCCTTTTTGCCATCTGCTTCAGGGGGCCGTTCCTCACCAGCAGTTGACTGGGACTCCTTGCTGTGAACAGACCGATAGTGGAATTAAAATCAGGTGCAACCCAACTCCTTTAAAAGTATACTACCAAGAGACAAACTGAGTCCCCTCCGCTCCCCAGAGGACCCTAACTCACTGGCCCTCAGCTCCCTCCTCATCAGAGTCTCGCCCGTCTTCTTCATCACTGAACTTGAGCTTTTCAGTGTAGTCGACCTCTTCATGGGCCCCTGAGGGAAAATGTGAAGAGTAATAATGCAATTACTGTGCTTTCCAATCTCAGGTATCTCTTGGACCACAGGAAGTGGTCTGGAACTACATGATGAAATGCATACCAATGCCAACCTGCCCCCGCCCCCGCAAAAAAAGTCTGAATCCACCAGGAGCGCTGTTATTCTCACTCCTCTCAGTTCATTACCAGGACTTGGCTTTCCTCCATGTATTTCTCCTACCCTTTGTTTGACATCTGCTTTGCTTTCACATAACTACCCATTTTTTCCTCATCAGATTTTGTCTTTAAGACCAAAATGCTTGATCCTTAATATCCACTTACCTGCCCAACCATCATCATTCTCTTGGTCCAACTGGTCAAACTCCTTGAGATTATCCTCTTTTAGAATGGAAGGCCGACCTACAGGCTCTACGAGGCGCATTGGCGGCCCTGAGCCCCGGGGGCCTACCACACGGGGGAAACGGCTGTGTACGAAAAAGCAAATGGGAAAGAGAGTAAAAGATGGCATGGTGTACAACCACATACAAGACTGAGCCTCCTGGCCAGAAAAACCATCTCTTCTCCAATAAGCTTCCCTCATTCCCAACCACAAACCCAGACCTGGGATTACTCACCTGGGCCCATCAGGAGTGGGGTATCGGTAAGGCCCTTGGGGTCCATAGGGTGGAGGGAACGGGAGATAAGGGGGATACATCTGCAAAAGGG
The DNA here is from genome assembly GCF_000325575.1 of Pteropus alecto. Classification (NCBI taxonomy): domain Eukaryota; kingdom Metazoa; phylum Chordata; class Mammalia; order Chiroptera; family Pteropodidae; genus Pteropus; species Pteropus alecto. The sequence goes on from NW_006430045.1 coordinate 602,590, forward strand.
CCCAACAACAGCTTTCAGAGGCATAGTCAAATAGCCTACCAGCTCCCTAAACCTACCATTCTCCTCACCCTTACTCTATGTCACAGGCCCCGACTTTCTACCTATCCCCTTTAAAGACTAAGTCCTAATTCCTAATTCTTCAGCTTCCAGTGCAACCACTCCAAAACAACATATCCAAACTCACGAAGGGCGGCATCATTCCTCGATAGGGAGGGAACTGGGGTGGGCCCGAAGGCTGCAGTCCCCCCCGGGGATCATGGCCATGAAGAAGTTTGGAGTCCGGGCCCTCCAGCTCATCAGGGCCACGCCCACCTCCGTCCCTCCAAGTTGCAGAACCTATTTTGGAAAAGGCAGAAAATGAACATAGCTGAAAACGATAGTGGAGAAAGGTGAATAAGCCAGCACTTAGCTCGGAGAAGAAATAAGGCAATGTCTCTGACAAAAGGTAACCATTCACCCACCCACCCACCC
>NW_006430045.1:603123-618210 GCF_000325575.1 Pteropus alecto
CCACTCACTTTGGGGGCGGAGGCTTGGTCCGGGCCCAGACGACGGTTCGGCAGACTCCCTTTCCTTGGCAGCCTTGTCCTGGTCGCCAGCCGCCTGCAGGGTCGGAAATTCCTCTCGAGAGAATCGTGACAGTAGGCTTGATGCCCTTCCACCTGTCAAGGTTGGGGAGCAGAGAAGACAGAAGTATACTTACTGAGGATGCACCATGAATGGGGAAAGTCCTGATAGACACCAGAGCATCAGGTTCCTGCCTTCAAACTCACCCCCTATACACAAGATGCTCATTTCCAAAGAAACATCAGTTTTGGGACACCCTCCTCACCCTCATATGAGACTGAGACAAACATGCTCATGTGCCCCATGAAGCTGAATATGGACTCCAATATTTAGTCAAAGGACTAAGGATACTTCGCCGAAGGTACAATGGAGGGATCCTGCCTACCGGAGTGCCAGAGCGAGCTCCCCAAATAGCCCTGCACTCACCATCTCCATGTGCTCCATGGGTGACACTGGCTTGTGCCCAGGACTTTACCCCGCTTGGAACTGAAGGAGTGTTCTGGGGAAGCATAGATAAGAAATAGTGACGTTAAATAATGAGACAGAATATATTTTTCCTCTCACCCTTTCAATAACATCCAATTCTTCTGGTACCTCGGGGGCTGCTGGGGGTCGTTTCGGCTGGTTCGAGGCAGGCGTCTGTGAAGCCAGCAGTGGCTGCGATTCCGGCAGCTGAACGGTTGAGGCATCGGAACTGAGGAAATGAAAGAACGAGAAAGTTATCCAGGAGTGTTCCCTACTTCTCTAACTGGAGAACAGGAACTGAATCCAGGCCTATTTGCTCCTGATTACAAATATTAGGACAAAATACTATTATTACCCCACAGAAGCGGTCATCTGTTTCTTCACGCTTTCTTTCCATCTGACAAAGCTAAAGTTACCATTCCTTAGTCCTCTTAACATAGCAGTGCCCAACTTTTTTGGCACCAGGGACCAGTGCTCCTATGAGAATCTAATGCCCAACTATCTGAGGTGGAGCTGAGGCAGTGATGCCAGCTAGCACTGGGGAGCAGCTGCAAATACAGATGAAGCTTCACTTGCTTGCCTGCCGCTCACCTCTGCTGCATGGCCCAGTTTGTAACAGGCCACAGACTGGTACTGGTCCATGGCCTGGGGTTTGGGGACCCCTGATCTAATAGGAATCCTGAAATAGGTAAGAGAGGGGCTTCCCTTTTTGTCTCTGGCCTTGTGGCTGGGTTAAAGCAATTCATCCTGAAGTTCAAAGTTCAAGTATCTATCCCTCTAGGTCCCCCAAACCTCTCTTGACCTCTTGGGGTCGGACTGCTCCTGTTTGCTTGCCCATCCTGTTCCGTCTTTCGGCACTAGTGAGACGTTGGGGTCATTGCCTTTGTTCTCGGCTTTCAGGCTTGGAAGGTTGGCTGGGGGTGGCATACGCCGGGCAATGGCAACTTTCCCAAGACTCTGCAGGCCATGGCGAGGGGCAACTGGAGAAAAGATGAAGGATAAAAAATGCCTCACCTGGGAGATCTTAAACCTAAGCTCTATTTAGATATTATCAGTGTCTTACCACTAAACTTCTCTTAGAAACCATCCCTTCCTTTGCCCTTGGTAATCTTTAAAATCCTATCAGGAAGGCTGAGAGGCATTATATTCAATGTTTCTATGTGGGATGAGTGATCCTGAGACTTTAGGGAGCAAGCTGACCCCAGACTTCTCCAAGCCCACATTTCTTTGCCTTCAATTCTTACATGTCCAAAGACAAGCAACCACAGACACGCCTCTGTAGGAGGATAACTAGTGTTTATCCAAAGCCCAATATCCCCCATGCGACCCAAGATAAAGTTGGGGAGTCTCTAGTGTTCCTCTTTAGTTTTTTGACAATCTGTATTATAGCCATTTCCCTTCAAAGAGCTCTAAAATGCATGCCCCATTCATGCTCAGCTTCCAATAATTAGGAGTATCTTTGCAGGACCCTCACCAGCAGGTTTCTGGATCTCTAAGGACTTGCCCTTATACGTATCAAACAGGTTGAGCGAGGAATACTTCTTTCCATCCTTCCCCTTGGCAGTCGGCCCCGAGCGATCGGACATTGCGCTGGAAGCTCATTGAGTACGTTGGGTCCTGCAGGCACCTCCCCCAAAACGTGCCGGAACCTGTGGGCCAAACACCCAGTGTTTCAGTTTCTGCTCCTCTTACAGACTCCCAATAAAAGCTTAGACGTTCTCTTTCATTTTCTTTAGGGGCCCAGATATGTGGCCCTCTGGTGTCTTTTCCTCCAGCCTATTCAAACTCCCAGTTCCTTTTAAGCAACCATAATCAACTCAGCTCCCAGAGAGCCCAAATACCACTTTCCCTCTTTCACCCAGAAATCTCTTATCAAAGAAACCCAAATAAAAATGTAGTATCTTCCTAGTATACTCTCCCCTTTATGCCAGTCTATAAAAGGTAGCAGCCTCTTCATTATTCCCATGAATAATCTATCTCTTCAACAAATCATTTCAGAGACCTGCGATAAAACAAGGCAAATTCAAGCCCCAGAGAAAACCAGAAAGAGGTGCACAGCTCCATCGTGCAAGGAATAGAGCTTTAGACACCAACTGATTAGACACCAGCTCCCTAACTGTGCCCCAGGTTCCATTCTCAGCAGCCTCACTCCCCTCTGGGGTAGGTTTGCAGGAAGGTATGCAGGGAGTTTAAAGATTTTATGAGCTTGCTCAGCCAGACTGGAGGCTGGTGGCATAGAATTGCTCATGGAACTACCTTGTTTCCAGAGGCAATGCTGGCGGGTTCTGGCCTATCCTATGTAGACGTTTGAGAAAACAAAGCATTTTGGAGCCACCTCAAGAGCACCCTGTAACCATGGGGCCAAGGCCAAAACGAACTTCATTTTCTGACCCTCGGTAAGAAAGTCCATCAACAGTCCTTTCTTTCCCTAACATCCCTTGCTCCCCACGCAGGTCAAAGTCTCCATAGTTGGTCACTTCGGAAGTGACCATGCATTCATTTATAAGGAGGAATGGTGTAACGAAAAGAGATGAGAGGTGGTAGGAAATCGAGACAGGATCAGGATGAAAACTAAAAGTGGGGAGAACTTTAAAACAGGTTAGATGAGAGGATGGCAGTTAGGGGTTGCTTTGTAGGTGAAGGAAAAGGGGATAGAAAAATCATGAAGAGACTAAGATTAATAAAACAAGGTGAAAGAAGGTGAGAAATACTACACGTAAACAGAAATAGTAAGAAAAGGATGCAAACTTAAGGTGGTAATGTCGAGAGCCAGGAATAAAAGGGGGTTGGGATAGAAAAGAGAAGGAACAGGAAAAAGGAGAGATCAGGAACGTAGAAAGCAAATATGCGGGATAAAAGCAGGGTTCCAGAGTGGGAGTGACTGAACGCAAAAAAGGGCGTCAAGAAGGGGGTACTCTAGCTCTAGGTGATGGGAGGGAGTCCAATATGGAGGAAAAGAGACTCTCCAAAAGAACGGTGGGGCGCGGCCCACTCTTGAGCTGCGGCGGCGAAGGGGGCCCGAAAATAGGGGTGAGATGCCTAGAGCACAGCGGAGGATGGGGAGTTACGGCCCCAGGAGAAGGGATCGCTGCATGGAGCCATGAAGGTGGATGGGCAGGAGTTGGCTATAGACTCCGAGAGGGGCTGAAGGTGCGGGTCTCAAAGAGGTGGTACCAGAGGGGGAGGGGCAGGCCAGGCCCCGGCTGTAGGAGGACAAAATGGCGGCGGCTAATGGCAGCTTCTCCTCCCCCCGCTGGCCCGCCACCGCCGCCGCTGCCGCCGCCGCTGCCACCGCCGCTCCCGCAATGGAAAAGGGCGTGAGCACTCGGCTCACCCAGACTCACCTGGCCGGGTGCGCGGGGGTCCGGGACTGGGGCCCAGGGGCGCCCCGGGGTGGGATGACGGTGGGGTGGGGGCGGATGGCGGCGGATGGCGCCGGGCTCGGCTCTTCCCGTCTCCCTCGCTCACTCCGCGGCTGGGCTCCGACTAACGGCCCATCCGGGCAACCGCCGCCCCCGGGAGTGCCCCCCCACCCGCCTCCCTCCGCGCACAGACACGCCCCTTTATTTGCATAAGGGGCGGGCACTTTCTATTTTTCCTCTTTACTTCCAGGGCTCTTCTTACTTTAAAAAAAAAAACAAAAAAAAAACAGGGCGTGAGGAGCTGCCATAGGTTATCTGCATAAGAGGAGGGGCTTACAGCGCTAGGACGCCGATTGGCTGCAGAGGCGGGCCCCTCGGCGTCGGCCGTTGAGACGTGTAGAGGGGGCGGGAATGTGGCGCCTGTCGACCAGGCGGTTGGGGTGCAGAATTTGCACGGGGGAAGGGGGTGAGGCGGAGCGTGCGCCGTGCGTTCGTGGAAAAATGGAAGCAGAGAGACGTAGGGACGCCGAGAGTGGAAGGAAACGATACAGGGTCCGTGGCGCTTTTAGCGGAGGGAACTGAGAGAGGACAGGGCGGAAGGGATTAGGCGCTGGGGGGCGGGGCTTACGTAACCAAGGAAGTCACAATTTACGCGTCCTTTCGCGAGAGGTGAATACAGAGGGACGAGGTCTTTAATTTATTAAATCCTGTCATGCAAATGAGGTGGGTAGATGGACCAATCGAAGGGTCCAGGGGAGTGTATCGTGGACATCACGCAGCATGGGCATTCTTTAGGCAGTTCTATTTATTTGCATAATACATGCAAATCATTTGAACAAAGGTAAGCTAGGAATGACCTATTCATCAAAATATTGGCAACCAATGAAATGACAAGACGGGCATGTAATTTTATAACTAATTTTCACGAAGGTATTTGTATATCTGATATTGTTGGCAATTTGTATTCTCTTCACAATGGATTTCATTCTACGAAATGAGGTACTTGACCCTTCTTTGTCTCCTTATTAATCTTTAATTTATTACTCTGTTCCAGTCAGACCTACTACCAGTTCAGCAACTGTGTTTTGAAGGCAGCAGAGATATGCACGGAATATTATAGAAGTAGGGGAACAAAATGAGACCTTGCCTGGGAAGGTTCAGAAATGCTTCTAGAAAAACGTGACTCTTATTAAGAGATATGAAGAACTAGTTAGGATTTAGTCAGGTTTGAGGGGAGGGTACATATCTCAGGCCCAATAAACTGATGAGTGGAGGCATGGGTTTGGGGATCTGTACCTAGGCTGGTGTGGTAAATTAAGGAACTGCGTATGATGGAAAATGAGAGCAGAAAAATTAGCAAGATCCAGAGGCCCATTAAGATAGCTGAGATGAACTCGACCAAAAAAAAAAAAATCCAATTAAAAAATGGGCAGAAGACCTGATTAGATAATTCTCCAAAGAGGAAATACAGATGGCCAATAGGTATTTGAAAAGATGCTCAAGGTCATTAATCGTCAGAGAAATACAAATTAAAACCACAGTGAGATAGCACCTGACACCTGTCAGAATGGCTATCATCAATAAATCAAAGAACAAGTGTTGGCAAGGATGTGGAGAAAAGGGAACTTTCATACATTGTTGGTGGGATTGCAAATTGGTACAGCCACTATGGAAAACTGGAAGTTTCTCAAAAAATTAAAACTGGATATGCCTTTTGACCCTGCAATTGCACTTCTGGGTATTTATCCAAAGAAAACCAAAACAATAATTTATAAAGATCTATGTTCATAGCAGCCCAACTTAACAATAGCCAAGATATGGAAGCAACCTAAAAGCCCATCAACAGATGATTGGCTAAAGAAGTTATGGTTCATATATATATAACGGAATATTACACAGCCATTAAAAAAATGAAATTCTACCATTAGCAACAGCATGGATGGACCTAGAGGTTATTACGCTGAATGAAATAAGGCTGAAAGATAAATACCACATGATGTCACTTATATGCGGAATCAGAGAAACACAAAGAAAGTAATCAGAAATGACTCAAACATAGAGGACACCTCTCCCTGGTCAGCTATCACAGCAAAATTTCTTGGAAGAGCTGTTTATACAGTCTCCAATCTCTCTCCTCTCATCCCTTCTCAAACCCACTCAGTCAGACCTTCACCCTTACTCTCTACCCATACTGGGCTTGTTAAAGACATCAGTCTCATGGCTTGAAATGCCTTTGTGTGTTGATGACTCCCAAATATATTTCTTCATCAGAGACCTCTCTCTCAAACTACAGACTTGTATACACAGCTATGTACTTGACATCTTCTCTTGGGTATCTAAAAGATTATTTCAAATTCAGTGTGTCCTAAATCGAACTATCTTGAGAAAATATCCAGAATCCAACCTCTTCTCTTCCAGTACTTTCACCTTCATCTGAACCATCCTCATCTTTCATGTGTGTTACAGCAACAGCCTCCCAACTGGTCTTCCTGAGTCTACACCTGCTTCTACAGTCTACTGTGTTCTCTATAAGTGCAGCTAGAGTTGGCTTTTTTTCAAAGAGGCCTAAAAAAAAAAAAAAAAAAAAAATCCTTTGCTCAAAGCCGTGCAATACCTCTCTGTTTCTCTCAGAATAAAAACCAAAGTTTTTATAGTGACCTATAAGATCCTAGATGAGTTGGTCCCCTTTCATGTCTCTGATTTTATCATTCTCTCTACCTACACCAGGCATGTCTCATCTTGAGGCCTTTCTTTTCCATCTGCTCGGTTGGCCTCTTGTGAGCCTTCCCCAAGGCTAACTACTATCCTTATAACAACATGTATTAGTCTTACCTGTTTTTATACTTTATACAGATGAGTACAGTAAGAGCTCTTTTGTGTCTGTTTTCTTCTACTCAACATTATATTGATAAATTTCATCCACATTGTTGCATGTAGTTATAGTTTCTTCATTCTCATTGCTGTGTAATTATAGTCTATTGTGTGAACATAACCTAATTTATCCTGAATGAACACATTATTTAAGATACCCAGATCCTTTCTTCCTTTCTTGGTTTCATGAGGGTTGTTGTGAAGAGTAAATGAATTAATACATGGAAAGCATTTAGAATGGTATCTAGTATATAATAGGTGTTCAATAGAGGTCAGCTATTAATTTTGTTATATTCAGATTTTTTTTTTTAACTCAGTAATCTTGTCCTTGTCTGAAGTGCTGTATAGTCACTGTAGCAGTCTTTAGGATACTAGTGTGGCTTCACCATTGAGAAGGGCTAACATGGATGGTCTCAGTGGCCTGGTCTGTTCTCAGAACATGAAACAAGCTGGGCCAATTGCATTCTCTTTTTCTAGGGAGTCGGGAAATCTGAAATAGTGGCCAATTACTGGGGTTTGCTATTTAACCCTTTCTGCCATCCAGAGATCCTGTATCCCCAGCATCTGCCCTCAGTATCTTCCTAATCCAAACCCTTTTTCCTGTTGTTAAGACTCAGTTTCTGTAGTTTGTCCCCAAAAGGACCTCGATGACTCATTTAACACTTCAATTATCAGGCTTTATAGTATTGTGACTCCTTTACTTCATTCAGTAACACTAGTTCTTTCATCCATCCATCCATTCAAATTTTGAATATTATTGAGGGCTTGTGATATGTCAGGCACTGCAGGGTGGGTCATATTATCTTCATTTTCAGATAAAAGAGAGACTGAGTAGTGATTTGTTAAGATCACAAAGCTTATAGTGATGGAGAATGTTGGTTAAAGGTAATCCTTGCTCTTCACCATGGGCCTGGGTGATATTTTTGTCTGTACATGTCTTTTCATCCTACCTAACTTCCTTGGGGTAAAGGCTACATTATATATCTGGAATCCCCTTTGGTGTACCACACCACCTACTGTAGTAGACACACTACACAATTGGTGATAGATTGCTCATCTGGGCAAATCCTTGCTGCTCTCGCCTCAAAGATGCTTCACTCCTTTCCAACCCCAGGAAAAAAAATTCCCCCAAACAGAGACCAAGATGACTTGATCTGGAGGAGAAGGAGAATTTATTTTGGTTTGACTCTGGCTCACAATTTTGTCTTCGAGTTATTAGAAGCCCCTTTGATCCCACCAAATTTCCCCCCACCACAAATCAGGGCAACTCAGAGATAGCTTTCTTGGCGGGAGGACCTGCTGGCTTCTCCTGCTCCCTTGCTTTCTCCTCATACATCAGGATCCTGGATGAGATGAGAAGAGACACAGGGATCAGGGAACAGTCCTCTCAAGAGAATAAATCTTAGGCTGCTATGAAAATTTAGAAGAGGATAGTGCTTGCAAGGGTGGGAGGAGGAAGAAGGAGGGCAGGGGTGAGAGAGTTGGGGTCTGTGGGGACCAGACCACGGATGGGGGTAGGACCTTGGAAGAGTCCCTCAAAGGATAGAGGAGATAGATGCTGAGTAATATGTAGAAGGTGAGCCTGGGGCTGGGGGTGGGGGTGGGGAGAAAACAGGTAAGTATAGAGGAAGTTAGATGTGAACACTCACATTTTTAGGATGGCAGATCTCTTGCCCAACATCATCTTGAGAAAGTCAGAGTAGCTGAATGTCTCCCCAGAGGTACCAGAAACCTCCCTGATTAATTTCTTTAGCTCTAGGTGGGTCTTGGGGACCCCCAGTTTCTCTAGCATTCGCTTCAGGGACATGATATCTGGAGGTAGAGGATAGGAGTGAGAAGAGGAAGAGTCTCTCCACCCACCCCACCCCCCATCATATTCTTATTCCCTTTCTCCTACTCTGGTAGCTTTCCCAAACCATCAGTAATGGAACTGTATGAGACACTGCCCTCTTCCTAGGTCTGCACAGTCCCCGAAATCACCCTTTTCTCACCGATATCTCCGTCTCCATTCAGGTCAAACTCCATGTATTTCTCTGGGTGAGGGAAGAAAGCGGAGAGGGTAAGCTCTGGCTAGAGGGGCACAGGCAGGGGCAGGCAAGAGGACTGAGAAAGGAGTTGCTATTGAATGCTAGATCGGAGAGAAGGTGTGGAAGGAGAAGGTGTGGAAGGAGAAGTGTGGGTTGGGCAGTTGAGGAGTCCTATTAAGGTGTCCCAAACTAGAGAGGCTGCTGAGAGGCGCTGGCCAGGGAAGGGGACTGCAACCAGCAGGCAGTAGAGGCAGACTTCCTTCTTGCCACCACAAAAATAGACTTTGTGTCTCTGCTGTCCCCTCTCTGTTCTTGGAGAAATCCTACCCCCTCACCTCCCATCCGCCCCTACAGTTTCCCCCTCACTCTTGAAGGCTTCCAGTTTGGAGGGTAGATCCTCATCGCTGCTGTATTTGGGATCATCCAGGAGTTGCTGTGGGGGAAAGCCAGAGCTAGGGTAGGTCCTCTGGGTCTGGGGACCCCTTTCCCCAGGCCCTGACTCCTTAGTCCTTCCTTTCACCTTGTTGATTTCATCCAGTCTCTCTTCCTGCTGGGCCTTCAGCAGTCCAAAGGCTTTTCCTCCTGAGGGGACACAAAGGTTAATATATCCTTACCTTCCTTCCTCTCCTCACCCGCACAGCAGCCCAGAGCCACCACAATTCTGCCTTCCTAGGCCAGCTCACTGCCTTCCTAGAACTTGGCCCAGGTCTGTTGTCTCCTCACTCCCATTTGAGGCTTCTGCCTGTTACACCTTCCCTACCCTGTAAATCCCGGGTTTGGCTCATGGCTCAGCAGATGCTGGTGGAGGTGCTGGTGGAGACAAGCTGTCTCTCTGTCTGCCAGTTTTCCTTTCTCACAGCCTTCTGGGAGGCCTCTCTCCCAAACTTCCCCTTTCCCCTCCTTCCCTCCTCCTCTACTTCCAGGCTTCACTTCCCCATCAGCTTCTGCTGACACTGGCCCCTCAGGAAGAAGGTGGAGCTGGGTGTAGAATGGAGATGAGAAAATAACATTCTCCCAAATTCTTCTTAAGGAGAGCCCTGTGTGTGCATGAAAAAAATATTTTGATAAGCCACTGGAAGTGAGGGGGAAGGGCAGTAAGACCCCAGGGGCATTTATTCTCAGGAACAAATGGCCTTTGAACAGGTCCAGAGATTCAGGTAACTCTAAGACCTTGCATTTTGTCAGGTTTCGTGAATCTGGGCACACAGTCAAGGAAGGGATTTTTCTGACTGGGATTTTTCTGCGTTGTGGATGGGAGAAGAATCTGAAGTCTGGGAGAGTGGCAGGATGGGTGCAGGGTCTGCAAAGGGAGGGAAACTTCATTCCCAGCTTGGTGGCTCCAGAGAGGCACTTGGAAATATGGACATGTCTAACAGAGGCATTTTAATTCGTTTGCTTTAGGATGTACAATGTCATTCCCTGATCTTATCCCCTTTGGAATCTTTAGTAAAATCTACAGAGCTCAGGAATTCAAGAATTTAAGTAGATTCTTTGAAGGAACTGAAAGTGGTGCTAGGAGAGGCAGCATGTATGGACACAAGAGTCAGGGGTTGAGGTTGACATGAGGCTTATGTGTGAGTGTATGTGTGTGGTGGGGGTGCTGGTCACTGTGAGTTCAACAGAGCAGGTGAGTAGGCCTGATAAGTGCCCTCCTTAGGCCAACCCTTCATCCCCCTTGCTGCTCTGTTTGGCTGGTCATGTCTAGGGAAGGTGAGGAGTGTCCCCCTCATCGAGACCCTTTTGTCCCTGCCCAGAACTCCATCCACCCTGCTTCAGCATTGATGGAGACACCTATCCTTCTCCTCCCCCCTCAACCTACTTTCCCTTCTGCAGCTGGGAGTTTTCATTTCTCACTGCCCTCTCCCTGACCCATGCAGGTGGGGGAAGATGTTGAGGACTTTGACTTCTTGACTTCCCGTTATTGCAGTTGTCTCTCCCCTTGCTGAGAAAGCTGCAGCCCTGTACTCCCCATAGTCTCAGTGCCTGGTGGGGAAAATTAACTTCTTTATTCATATATTAACTCAACAACGATTTTTTGAATACTTACTATATGCCAGGCATGCTTCTAAGCCCAGTGAACCCAGTAAACTCTTGTCCTCAGGGACAGTTTAATTGGGGACGAGAGACAATAAAAATAAACAAAATTATAGGCAGTAGTTTGTCTATGGAGAAAAACAAAGTAAGGAAGGAGAACAGGAAGTGCCGTGGTTGACTGCAGGTTTTTTTAAATTTTAATTAAAATTTTTTTGGGGTGACAGTGGTTCATAACATTATATAAGTTTCAGGTGTACAACTTTATACTACAACTATATTTTGTGCTAAATACCCAAAGTCTAGTTTCCTTCCATCACCATGTATTTGACCCTCTTTACCCTCTTTGTTCTCCCCCGACCCTCCTTCCGCTGGACTGCAGTTTTAAATAGAGTAGTCTGAGAGGCTTCACTGAGAAAGTAATATTTAAGCAAAGATTGCAAGGAGGTGAGGGAATAAGCCATGTAGCCATATGGGAGAAGAGAATTTGAGGTAGAGGGAACAGGAAAGGCTAATGTTCTGAGGTGAGAACAAGTCTGGATATCTAGAGTATCTGTGGAGCAGTGGGGAGGTCAGTGTAGCTGGAGCCAGATGTGTGAAGGGAATGAGGCCAGGTTGTATAGGGCCATTCGGAAAAACTCTGGCTTTTATTCAGACTGAGTTTGCCTCCTAGAATGGTTTTTCTATCCAGGATGGCTTGGCAGACTACTATGGTGAGGTAGAGCTTAGATGTTAAGAAAACCTTTCTGGGATAAAGTGATAGGTGCTCTGAACAAGGGACAAAAGTGAAGAGTAGAGTATCTAGCAGGGCAAGTGAGTGGAGAATGAAACTCAGCCTAAACACAGATGTGGGGAAAGCCTGTGAAGAGCAGACATACAAGAAGACATCTCCTACCCAAACTCAGGAGCCTAGCTCCCTGGACCACAGAGAGGGCTAGCTCACAGTAGTTAGGGCTCAAGAGGAGGTGGGGCTTTGGGGTAGAGAGCTGCGAGGGGGCAAAGTAGGGACTACAGCAAGGAATCCACCGAGAACGTGGAAATAAAGGAAGTCGATAATTCTTTGACACTTAGGCTGCAAAATCTAGATCTGAGCAGAGATACGCAGAATCTCCTTAAAGCAGTGGTTCTCAGTGAGTGGTCCTTGCACCAGCATCACATAGAAGCGTATTAGAAATGCACACCGTTGGGCCCCAGCTCATGAACCAGAACCCTGGGGATGTGGCCTAACAATAACTTTTTTAACTTGCACCTCTCATGATTCTGATACACACACTCAAGTTTAAGAGCCACTGCCCTAAAGCAATAGAATGACTCCTAAGCCTGAAAAGCTTGCTGAACCCTGGGTGAAGATGTCAACGCAGCTTAAGCACAGGTCAGTGGGTAGTGTTGCTGGTCAACCTTGGAGGCAGAAAAAAGAAGGAGACACTAAGGCCAGATTTGTGAGTGTCCAGTCAAGCGATCAGGGAGAGAATGCTAAACTGGCTTAAAAAATGACCTGCTGGAACCCTGTGAGCTTAGAATCCATATGGAACTGGCAGCATTTCGCTAAGGGCCCTTGTTATAATTCCATGCTCTCCAGGGGAAACTGCTGGTTAGAATGAGGTCCCATAGGGTGTACCTACAAGAAGAGAACATACCGGTCAGAAAGCTTGTCCATGTCTGTGTCCTGGATGACTTCTGTTTGCCCCTCCATTTTCCTTTTCCTGCTCTGCTTTCTGCCCAGGAGACTAACCTGTACAAACCACATCAAGGGCACCTTTGGCTTCTAGTTGGTTTTGGCTGATGGAGAGCCTGGCAGGAAACAGCAGGAAGAAGGACATTAGCTTCAGGGTATTCATTCCTATGGCTACCTTCCCACAAGGTCACCTCAGGCAGTGCTCCTCTCCAGGAGACCTGCTCTATCTTCTTCCAGGTGTCAGTAGCCCAGGGAATAGATTTCAGGTGGTCTGTGAACTTGAAAAGGAAAAAATGTACCTCCTTTTTCTTACATTCAACATTATATGTGTTGTCTTGTCAAAGACCACTTCATAGTTTAAAGTTCTTGTTTAAGCCAAGCAATGACATCATTTGCACTGCTGTCCTTATTAAAATCTAAATTTGACTTGCCTGTATTTTAAATGTCTTGTCTTTTTCTTTTTGTAGTTGTTACCATTCTTTATTCCTATTTTTGATACGTGTTTTTTTCTTCTTAAAGAAGTCCCTCCAACATTTCCTATAATACTGGCTTGAAGGCGATAAATTCCTTTAGTTTATTTTTGTCTGGGAAGCTCTTTATCTGTCCTTCGACTCTTTTTATTTTTTTTTAACACCTACAGCACCTGATATTTCTAGGTGGTCTTCCATCCAAGTACTAACCAGGCCCGATCCTGCTTAGCTTCCGAGATCAGACGAGATCAGGCATGTTCACGGTGGCATGGCTATAGTGTCCTTCAACTCTAAATGATAACTTTGCTGGATAAAGTATTCTTGGATGTAGATCCTGGGTCTTCATCCTGTCAAATATTTTTTTGCCAAGCCCTCTGTCTTGCATAGTTTTTTTTGAGAAATCAGCTGCCAGTCTTATGGGTGTCCCCTTATAGGTAACTACCTGTTTTTCTCTTGCTGCTTTAATATTCTTTCTTTGTATTTAGCCTTTGGCATTTTAATTATGATGTGTCTTGGTGTGGGCCTCTTTGGATCTCTGATTTTTGGAATTCTCTGAGCTTCCTGGGGTTTTATGTCCATTTCTTTCATTGGGTTAGGGTAGTTTTCCATCATTATTTCTTCAAACAGCTGTTCAACCTCTTGATTTTCTTCAGTTACGCCGATCAGACAGATATTTGGACCTTAATATCCTCCTTAAATTATTTTTATAGTCTTGGCATCTTTTTTTTTTTGCCATTCTGATTGAGTGTCCTTGGCTTTCCTGTCCTCTAGATATGGCAATTGATCTTTTTCTTTATCCACTTTGTTTATTCCTTTGTTTATTCCATTTAATATACTTATCATCTCAGATAATGTGTTCTCCATTTCAAACTGGTTCCTTTTTATAGTTTTAATTTCCATTTTTATTTTTTTATCTCTTTGTTGGAGTTCTCTACACATCCCAAAAGTTCATTGAGCATCTTTATAACCAGTGTTTTGAACTCCGCATCTGTTAGATTACTTGACTCCATTATATCTGGATCTCTGTTCTGTTCTCTCATATGGTTTCTGCTGCTTTGTCTTCCCATTTTGGCTGCCTTTCCATGTTTGTTTCTATGTACTAAGCAAAGCTCCTAAGTCTCCTGGTCTTATTAGTGTGGATTTGTGTAGTAGGTGTCCAATGGCACAGTCCAGAGAGGGGTTCAGCTGCAGGCCAAATTTAGCCCAAGCCTCTATCCCTCCGGGGCCACCTGTTAAGATTCAGCAAGCAATCCACAGATGCTGTGCTTATAGTTGCCTCAAAAGGCCATACCAGAACCGAGGCCAGCTGCCTCCAGTGTGAGTCTAGGAGCTGCTCAGCAAGGGGCACCTGACTCACTGAGGATACACCTGGATGTGGCTTGGGTGGAGCCACGAGTTGAGGGAGGAGGAGTTTCAGGGAATCCTCTGGGCGGAAGGACCTCTGTTATCCAGTTTCATGATGTCACGGCTATGGTGGCGCTGTGTCCATGCACTGGGAGTAGGGAGGGCTCAACAGGAAACAATGGGGACCGCTGGCACTTTTGTACCAAGAGAGTCTCACCTAGCCCCTCACTCCGACAATGTTTCCCTGTAAGTCCCTGGTGCTCCCTGTGTGCAGCTGAATCAGCACTGGTGCTCAGAGCGAGCAGGTCTGTCACTGTGAAAATCCACTTGTGGACGTGGCCCCTTTCAGAGGCTGCTGCCACTGCCGCTGCCTCCATCTCACTCAGCCACTGGAGACCGGGCAGCCCCATGTCCTTGCCCCGTCCTACCTTCTGCCATTGCAGGGTGATTTCTTGGATTTTTCTCTAGTTGTATGGTTTGTTCATCTAGATCCCAGGTGATTTTTCCTTGCTGCTGCTCCTTGTTTTTGTCACAACTTTGATTTAGTTGCCAGAGGATGAACAGAGCCTCTATCATCTACTCCATTTTTTTTCTGTCTCCTAAATGTCTTGTCTTTTACTTAATGTGGTAATAAAGAAGGACATGATTTAGTCTCTCACATATATTTTGATAACTGGAATTCAATATAATTGGTTTACTTTGTTACACAGTTTTATTTTATGCTTTATGCTTTGTTAGAATGCTAAAGAGATCTATGGCACAAAATGAGTAAGAACCCCTGCTAG
>NW_006430045.1:618319-630348 GCF_000325575.1 Pteropus alecto
GCTGGCAGTATTTCTTGTGGTTTTCATATACCTCACTCACACCTTTCTAAATAAACCACCTCCTCTAATTAGCCTGATTGGAGGGTGCTATTTTCTGTTGGGATCCTGACTGATACAGTGTGCATATGTGTGTATACAGGGAGTGTGGGGCCTAGGGAGATATGGATCTCTGCAGCTCTATTTCTTACTGGAAATGAACAAAAAGGCATCCTATCCTGGTGTAAGTACCAGACTTTGCAGCTTGGTAAACGAGAGGCTCTCCCTGAGGTAAGGTGGGAAAATGAGTTAGGATTCTGAGCCCACAAAGTGCAGCTCTGTAGAACCCTAGCCTACTCACTTATGTTGCCTTTGCCTAAAGCTTTTTCTTTCTACAAAGCCTCCTTGTAGAGCTTTGGGTGGAACTTGGCAGCAGTTTATTTCTAAATTTCCCCCTTTTTTTTTTCTCATGGAAACCTTACAGAGCTTATGTATAGTTATCAAAATTTATAGAGCAATAAAGAGATTGGAAACACACACACACACACTTTCAGTGAAGCTAGAATACACAGAATACCTACTACAGACTCCAACTTTTGTGTTATGTGGGACCAAATTCCAAGCTGAGCAGGCAGTTTTCAGGTAAGAGCGTGGAGGAAGGGAGGGTCCCAGTGACAATATTGCAAATAGCAAATAGCAAATAATCCTTCCTGGGAGGAAAATCCTCACCTTGAGAGGCAGGGCTGACTGAAGAAACTCAGTACTGGTAAAGGTGAATTGAAAATGTTTTATAAAGTGCCCAAAGGGACCCAGAGATCTCAGAAAGTGCCAGGAAAATTCTCCTATTATTCAGTGTATCACTTAGGTGCACTTGGGAGATGGCCAGCGATGAGGCCTCCTGTGAAGCCTCCTGTGAAATAAAGAAGGCTAAGGTTGGTGGTAGACACTTAACTGGGAGACTTTCTCAGAGGAAAGGAGGGAGTGGCTATAGAGAGGTGCCAAACTTAAAGGAAATAATGCACTGTTATAGCAAAAGAAGAGGAACCCTTGACTTTTTAAGTCTGGAAAACTATTCTGGACCCTCTCCTCACCCCCAAGGCCCTCATGCTAATAGTTCAGAAAATTTAGCTCATTTAAATATGAGTAAAAAAAGAAATGACCAAAGCTTCTGTTCTATTGACTATGAGGAAAAAGGTAAAAAAGAGAAACACAATTTACTGACAGATGACGATACAACAGAAGTATATTGTCAGAAACAGGTGAAATTGTAGCCCAAATTTGCATCATGAATTGAAAAACAAAACTTTTGTAGCCTTTTAGCAGTGAAGGAAGGCCACACATCAGAAATACAAGTACTCAGAGAAGAGATGATAATAGGAGGGTATGAATGAGAACAGGAAGAAAGACATGGAAGAAAAACACAAAGCCATTTCAAAAATGAACGGTAAGTTTTCTGGGGGAATAGAGACATACACTTCTAATTAAAAAAAAATTACTTGAGAAATATTTTTTTTTAATTTTTAAAGTTGAGCAGTTGCTATCATCAACAGCTTTTGTGAAATGCTTTCATTATTTTAGTAGAGATGGTCACGTTAATGCGACGAATTGTATGAATAGGAACTAGAAATTACACGAATAGTGAATTGCTTTCCTAGGATAAAGACTACTTGGTTAAGTTGTTTTATATTATTTAGTCAATTCTGGCTTAGATTTGCTAATATTTTTATGAAGTTCTTTTTTTTTCTCTTACATCTATGTTCATGAGTGAAATTGTTTTATAATTTTCTTTTCTCAAACTGTCCTTGCCTGACTTTTGTGTCAAGGTGATGTTAATCTCATGAAGTTGAAAAACTTCTTGTTTTCTGATTGCTAGAATAATTTTTGTATGAGTGGAATGATCTACGCCTTGAAGATTTTGTAATGATCTAGGCTTGGTGATTTTTTTTTTTGGCAGCTAAATTTTTAACAACCAATTCATTTCTTTAATGATTATAGATATATCAGGCTTTTAATTTTTTTGAGTCGGTTTTGGTGTAGAACATTATTTATCAAAATTTGCAATATAAATATTTACTGTATCTGACATTACTTTCCCTTTAAATTATTTATTTTTGGCCTATGCATGCCTTTTCTCTCCCTTTTCTGCATAGTCAATTTGGTCAGAGATTTTTAGTATGAGTAGTCTCTATAAATATACATTCGTATTGTGCTCTATCTTTTTTCCCCTATTTCATTAATTCCTAAAAATATCTTTATTATTTCCTTCCATAGTTTTTTTGGGTTACTCTGTGCTGTTTTCTAATTTCTTGACATATCTGTTCAACTCATTGATTTTCAAACTTTCTTTCCTAATATGCATATTTACTTCTATGAATTCTTTTAGCTACATTCCGTAGTTTAGATAGGCAGTCTTTTCACTGTCATTCAGTTCAAAATATTTTAAATTCTATTATAATATTTTCTTTTAACATTTGCATTATTTAGAAATAGATTTTTAAAGTTTAAAAATACATTAGAAATGAATTTTTTAAATTTCCAAATATATAACAAATATTCTTTGTCATTGACCTTAAATTGTCATAGATTTTGGTTAGCAGTTGTGTTCTGTGTGAATTTTGGTTCTTTTTTCCAAATGTTTATGTATACCTGAAAAGAATGTGTATTTTCTAATTTTTCTAAGATTCTACATATTTCCATTAGATCAAGCTTATTGATTGTCTGGCTTTATTGTTCTATGTCTTTAGTAATTATTTTCCTGTTTGATTTATTAGTTTCTGAGAGATGTAGGTTGAAGTCTCCCTCTAATATTGTAGGTTAAATTTTTCTAAAGCAACCTTGCACTGAGAGTCCGAGAGCACATGGGAGTGCTCCCAGCCAGCCTGGCAGAGTCAGGAAAGGCTTTCAGTGGAGGAGTGATTGGCCCCCAAAGAGAAGAGGTGAGTGCTTTGCCAGACTTGGCTCATTCTCCCACTCAGAGAGAAATAGGGGAGAAAGAAGGTGAGAGATGGGGTGGGAGAAAGAGGTGTGCTGATGGGGAGAGGTGGGGAGGAAAAATGTGGAGAAAGATAGAGAGGCAGAAAAAAATGTGGAGAGAGATCATCAAAGTGAAATAGAAATATGGAGGGATAGAGTGTCTGTCACATGGAAAATGCTCCCTAAATATTTGTTGAATTATGAATTAGTGACTAAGCAGACGTGTGTGTGTGTGTGTGTGTGTGTGTGTGTGTGTGTGTGTGTGTGTGTGTAGATATTTAGAGAGATGTGGGATATGGGTAGAGAGATAGGGAAGAAATAAACGATATGAATAAAGATGGTGAGACAAAAAGAGTTGTGGACAGAAACGTGGGAGATATGAGAGAGAAGGAGAGAGATGAGGGAAAAAGACATAAGGGAAGATAATGCCAGGATGTCTGGCACATGGAAGGCACTCACTGAAAGTGTTGTTGAATGAATGGATGAGCCCCAGTGCTCAGAAAGAGAGGCGTGGAATGGTATTGAGAAGAAACCACGTTGTCCATCAGAGAAGCAATTGTACTGGTTTCATCCTGAGATGGTGGGAGCCTTAACTAGCAGTGAGAATCAAGAGGTGGGGAAAGATACCTGAGATATTTCAGAGGCAGAATGGACAGGACTTGGAACTGTTTGGATGGGGGAATTGAGGGATAAGGCAGAATAGGATAAAGCCCAGGGTTTCAGTGACTGGGTAGACTGTGTTTCCATTCACTGAAACAGGGGATATAGGAGGCTGACCCGGTTAGGTGGACACCAATGATTTTGAAATGCCTGTGTAACATCCTGGAGGAATTGACTAGAGGTCAGTTAGATGTTCTGGACTCAGACCTCAAGAAAGAGGCCTGAGGTGAATGTGTAGACTGAGATGGAGGAAGCAGTAGTTAAATTAAATTGTGGCTGTGACAGGATTGCCTAGGTAAGCCCATGATAGATGCTCAGAATTTGTTGATCGAAAGTGAAAGAAACAACCCAAAAGTCCTCCAAATGGAGAACGATGTGAATGTACATGTGTAGGATACAGGAGTCTGGAGGGACTCAGGCCTGATTGCTCATATGTTCCCGTGAAAGAGGAGGTAAGATTCCAAAGTGAAACAGCTTCCACTGTGATAAGACCCAAAGTATAGGTCATGTAGAGTCGAGGTGATGGTTGGAGTAGACAAGGTAAAGCAACTGTGAAATCAAGTATTGAAAAGTCATTTGCAAGACATGTATAAGAATGTTCACAGGAGATTTATTCATAATAGAAAAAACATAAGAAACAACCCAATTGTTCATCATGAGACGAACAGATACACAAACTGGTATATTCATGTAATGGAATACCACTCAGCAATAAAAAAGAACAAACTACTGATACATGTAACAATGTAGATAAATCTCACAGACATTATGCAGAATGAAAGAAGCCAGATACAAGTGTACATACCATCTGATTCTATTTATATTAAGTTCAAAAACAGATTAATCTATAGGGGTATAAATTAGTAGTTGCTTCTGGGAGGGGAGAGGAATCAACCAAATGAACAGGAGAAAAATTTAGGCGTGACAGAAATGGTCTATATTTCAATGGCAGTGTTGTTGACATAATTTGTCAGAGGTCATCAAACTGTACACTTAAGATCTGTGCATTTCACTTTATATAATACATCTCAGTGTTTAAAATGTCATTTACCTGGACATTAAGTCTTCCAGAGAGATGACAGAGGTTGAAATACAGAGGAAACTGGAGATTCAGGTGTCAGCTCTTGATGAATGTGAGGGATGTTGGACAATGATAGCGAGAAGGAAAGACCGAAAGTAATGGGGTCCAATGCTATGAATCTCAGAGAAGTTGTGGTTAGAGATTGAAAGTATAAACTGGTAACCATTAATTAGGTGAAAAACAGTTATAAGGACTTAGCCAGAGAAGTCACCCACATCTTGCCCTGCCAACACTCAGAGGAGACACCAGGTGAGGTGGGATCACCTGTGCTGGGATTCCAGAGTCGTCTTCTGTGTTGTCACCTCTTTGCCCACTCTGAGCTCTGAGTTGGGAGTTTATTGGTCCTGATCTCATTCAAGTCAGCCGACAGCTAGATGTTAAAAAAGTTAGGCCAGAGATATATGTCCATCCACTTCACAACTTTTGTATTTGTTGCCTTTCCTCTTGAATCCCTGGTAAAACTTTCTTTGGAAAAATTCCATCCTTGTGTCCCCTGAGCTGATTAGTGCAGCAGTTCCCATCCTGCAGGTTAAAGTTCCTTGAGGGTCTCAGAGTTATTGAAAAGGGTCCACACATATACCAGAATTTATCCTAGATGGACTTAAAAAAAAATCCAAGTATTGTCTTTGGCATCCACAACATTTTTGGATATTGAAAATTGTAGGTATAGAAGAGACGTGGCGAGAGAAAGATAACCTTGAGTTTAGGTCCAGCTATAACACTGGTCATCCTAGTCCAGGACTCGGGAGGAGCTAGGGGCTAACAGACACTGAACATCCAGTACAGCAGGGTCTGGAGGTCGACAGATCCTACTCCTATTTTACAGATGTGCAGGTTGTGGAACCAGGACTTCAATTTAGGCTGACTTGACTTCTAAGCCACATTGCCCTGGGACATGGGGTAGTGCCATGTAATTTAGTGTGTGCTGTGAAAGTATGGTTTTATCCTCAGGCCAGTTGCCCATTCCAGCCCTCACCCCCACTCTAATAAGTGGTGACCTCCCCTCACTCCCCAAACCATGGGTTTCTTGCAGTTGAGTAGGAGGCAAAATTTTCTCTACATTGACTCTTTGGGTGGGGATGGGTGTTGATAGGGTGAGGCAAGGTAAAGGACAAAGCAGAAGCTGGAATTAAGGCCCAGCTGAGAAAAGCCACCTGTTGGTGCCTCAGGCTGCCCCATGCTCTGTGACCACCAGGGGGCAGCCCTTGCCTTGCCATGGGGCACCTCAGTCTCATCCTCTGGTTAGATTGCCCTAGGAGGCAGTCCTGCCACTGGCGGAGATTGGCTGAGTCAGTCCTTCCCAGATGTGTGGCATGCGTGCTTGTCTAGGTGGTTCATAGAAGTTAAATAGTTTTTTCAAGTTTATATAACTAGTTTGTGGGGGAGCTGCCATCGAACCCAGCCTGACTCAAAAAAAAAAAAAAAAAAAAATCTCCAGATCACTGCAGTGAAGGGTGGGAACTGCGCAATCTACAAATGTATTGTGAAACAGAGCTGGAGATGTAGACACAAAGTAAAAATATGTATCAATATGAAAGGAGCCAGAGAGAAGTGTGTGGTGAGGGCTAGGCCCATGTTTCACCAGGCCTATTACAGGTAATCCTTTTCTGTGTGCTGTGTTATATAGGTCTGCAATACATACACAAGAGTGTGTGGCATTAATCCCTGTATAACCTTGGAGTTACGTGAAATGCAGTGTGTCTTTTATTTGTGCCTATACAAATACATTTCATGTAATGGACGCTTTGTGATTTCTCAATAAATGTTAGTGAATAAAATTATAAATAAGTGGATTTACTAGTGGGTGATAAGTCTGTGCAGAATGGTCTAGGTAAAGCATACCTCTGTGAAAGTTATGTTTCTTTAATGGAGATCTGAATATGAAGTAGTTCAAACTTTTCCAACAGTTGCAATCATTCAGCCAGACCTTACAAGTCGACACAGCCTAAGTTAAACAGGGTGATGGCTATGCAAATGCAGCTTCAGAATCAAGCCCCTAGCAACCTCCTTCACCATCACCAATCAGCTCACTCCTGCTAAGCCCTACAATGACCGAATTTTTAGAAATCTCCTGGGGAGGGCCAGATTTGAGGGAAGGGAATGGATGGGGTGGGCCTGGGCATTGTTGAGCCAAGGGAAGGAAAGTAGGTTAGCCCTGATCCCAGGAGGGTTCCTGGAGGCTTCTGGGTAAAGGGCTTGTCTTCTTGAAACTCAAAAGGTGGGGGAACCACATCCTGGTCTCACTCATCTACCCTAGCGTTACCAGACATCTAAGCCCTACCCTCCCTCTCAAACACTTAGGCAGCCTGCCCACATGCTGCCCCACCTCCTAGTGACCCAGTTAGCACCATCGGCAGCAGCTTCTCTTCTTAGGGAGGCATGCATTTCATGCCCAAGGTCCCAAGCAATTGAGGTCCTTGGCAAGTGATGTGTGAGTCCTGTGTGTCATAGAAAGCTCCTCACTCCCATCTGGTGACCAAAGGCTTAGTCACAAGCGGTGGGTTGTTCCTCCTCCAGACCTCACTACTCAAGTCCCCTTGTCAACTGGAACGCCCTCCGACATGGCCCGGATGCTGTTGCTCATCTTTATCACGGTCCATCCAGGTGACAGGGCTTTCTCCCAGGACTCTGAGGGGTGTGGGGCTGGGAAGAGGGAGGAAGGAGGAGGCGGAACATAGATATCCCAGGGGAGCAAGCATGGGTGGGGGGAGCTGAACATTGAGCCCTGAGAGGAGTGGCAAAGAGAGTGGGAGCAGGTGTGGCCCTCCATAAAGCTGACACCCAGGGACTCCCCCAGTTTCCTCTGTGTTGTCCATTGAAAGGGTCATTCCCCAGCTTCATCTCAGAGCTCTTTTCTTCTCAGCCACCTTCCTAAAAAGATAAAGTTGAAAGAACCAGTAAAATTGACTTGAAGGAAGAAAGGGCTTAAGAGAAGGGGTCAATGTTTTAAAAGAGGTCAGTTTTAATTTGATGAATTTAATAAGTCTGTTAAACAAAACTTATATCAAGGTCTAGTTATGATTAGGAGTTTTGGACACCTAATTAAATCTAAGTTTCTTAGTGAAACTGATTTTAATTAACTGAGAGACCTTACCTATCAGACATATTCCTTAACTAAATGCAGTGTGGAATCCAGATCTATAGCTTCAGATCAGCTGGGAACCTGGGGCAAATCCAGGCCCCACTCCAGAGACACTGAATGACAAACTCCGTGGGTAGGGCCCAGGGATTTGGTTTAACAAAGACTCTAGGTGATTCCAATGAGCTCTCAGATTTGAGAACTACTGAAATAGAAGAATGAATGGTAAATATCACTGACTAGAGAATTTAATCAGGGATTTAAATGATTGGTTTAATTCATCAATTTGGATAAGTTAAATAGGGATCTCAATCAATTATAGCCATGTCTTCACCTGAATATTTAAGTAATTAATGCTCTCTAACAAAGAACAAAATAGTAAGGGTGGTTTACTATAGGATGTCGTTAGTACTAAAATAATATAATTAATTATATTAGTTAACCAGGCAGCCACATTCATTATCGAGCTTCAATTTTGCTGTGACAGGTAAAATTTCAGCAAGGTGTTACTGGTGAATGCAGCTCAAGAATGATGGGAGAGGGTTAGGGTGAGAGTTGGTATAGGAAAGAATTTGATTTGAAAATGATTTAAAAAGCAATGTTAAGAAATTAGATTGGTAAAGAGGAAAGGATTTAATGAGGCACCCAAAGTGCTTATCCCCCTGACCCTCCATGGGTAAGGGGACAGCTGGGATATTCTACTGCAAGCTCTCTTGTCTTTTTTCTCTGGAGTAACTGGGGAGGCGTTTCTCTGGGTCTTCTCTTTGCTCCCAGGATCCTGTGCTCTCTGGGTGTCCCAACCCCCTGAGATTCATACTCAGGAGGGCGTCACTGCCTTCTTGCCCTGCTCCTTCAATGCCAGCCAAGGGAGACTGGCCATTGGCTCCGTTACGTGGTACCGGGACAAGGTGGCCCCAGGGAAGGAGGTGAGGAACAGGACCCCAGAGTTCAGGGGCCGCCTGGCCCCTCTTGCCTCTTCTCGCTTCATTTGTGACCACCAGGCTGAGCTGCACATCTGGGATACCCGAGACCATGACGCTGGAGTCTATGTGTGCAGGGTGGAGGTGTTGGGCCTGGGTGTCGGGACAGGAAATGGGACTCTGCTGGTGGTGGAGAAAGGTGAGGGGCTGGGAGGCTGTGCTTCCTTGGCTGGAGGCTCCACTCTCCCTGGAAGTTGAGGGTCCTTCCTTCAGGCTCCCGGCCCTTTGTTCCTCCCTGAACCTGTACATGCTTCTTCCCCAGAGTCCCCTTTACCAAGCCCTTCTTCTCTTCTACCCATATGCAGGACCTCCTCAGCTAGGGGCCTTCACAGTCCTCCTTCTTCGGGCTGGATTCTATGCCTTCAGTTTTCTCTCTGTGGCCATGGGCAGCACCATCTATTACCAAGGAAAATGTGAGTAATGGAGCCATGGCAGTGGCAGAAGAGGTGAAGGGACAGTGAGAGAGCTGGAGGAGGGGGAGACAGACCAAGAAGAGGCCTGCAGCGCCCAGTGAATCTGATCAACTCTCCGCCAGGCCACTGTCACATGGGAACACACTGCCACTGCTTGGATGGCTTCCGATGAGTGATTCCAGAACCCAGTGATCCCAATGCTCTTCAAGAGACCCCAATAAATCCCTCTCTGCCCCACCACTAACTTCTTATGAGTCTTGTGTATTTCCTTCTTCATTCTTGAGATGCGCCAGTGTGCCCCTCTCCGGGTTTCCCTGGCTCTTAACTCTTCCTTCTACTAAGTCTGGCCTGAAAAGGTCCAAAGAGGGAGCTTCCAAGCAATTGCGCCTAGAGCTTCCTCCCACCACCCTCCTGGGGCTCAACAGGAGGGGACCCACCTTTTCTAGGCCTAGGAAGCTGAGGATGATTCTCCTGAGAAATTAGGATGATTCTCCTGAGAAATTAGTCCTACTTGTCAATTGCCCACAAATATAGTAGTCTCCCCTTATCCCAGGGAGAGTATGTTCCCAGACCCCCAGCGAATGCCTGAAACCATGGACTGTACTGAACTCTATGTATATGTTTTTTCCTAAACATACATACCTATGACAAAATTTAATATCTAAATTAGGCACAAGAAGAGATTAATAACAATAGTAAAATAGGACAATTATAACAATAATAAAAGTTATGTTGATGTAGTCTCCCTTTCAAAATATCTTATTATACTGTAGTCATCCTTCTTGTGATGATGTGAGATTAATACAATGCCTGCCAATGTGGTAAGGTAAAGTGAGGTGAATAATGTAGGCATTGTGCATAGTATTAGGCTAGTATAAGGGTTATTTGAACACAAGCACTGCCTCGACAGTTAATCTTTTTTTTTTTTTTTAAGCAAGGCAACCCTTAGTTGACCTCACAGATTGCAAGGACCTTGTCAGCTTATAGTTCCTTATTTTTTATTTTTTATACCTACAGCACCTGGTCTTCCTAGGTAGTCTCCCATCCAAGTACTAACCAGGCCCGACCCTGCTTAGCTTCCAAGATCAGATGGGATCGGGCTTGTTCAGGGTAGCATGGCCATAGACATGACAGTCAATCTTAAACTGAGATGGTTGCTAAGTGACTAACGGGTGGGTAGCATATGCAGCGTGGATACCACTAGACAAAGTGATGAGTCACATCCCGGGCAGGATGGAGCAGGACAACGTGAGATTTCATCACACTACTCAGAATGGTGCACAATTTAAAGCTTATTGTTTATTTCCAGAATTTCCATTTAATATTTTCAAACTGCAGTTGACCATGGATAACTGAAACCATAAAAAAGAGTGCACTACTGTACTCTTATCTGGCCTTCGGGGGAGCTTGGGTCCCTAAACACACTTATTCAGCCAATAAATTAGTACTTGACCCCAGAGTGGGTGGTAGGGAAGAGGGGGGTGTAAATTGCTTAAGTTTTGATGGTGGCCATGTCGAGTCGGGGCTTGAGATGGATTGAGAAGCCTGAGACACAATAGGTGGTGAAACCATGGACCTTACTGGGTGAACCACAAGACTCCTGCCTGGGTTGAGGGCAGTGTCTAGGGGTGCTCAGGTGGGTTTGTTCTTGGCAATGCAGGTGTAGTCAGTGCTGGGGTCCTCCCTGGAGCCTTCCTTTTCTCCGTTGCCAAGGTCAGGCCCCTCACCGCAGGGCAGCCTCTGCAGAGATGCATAGTGGTGGAGATCCTGCTCTGAGAGCTCGGCCTGGGGGCCAGGGCAGAGGAAACTGATGGGAGGGAGGTCACTGCAGGGGCCTCCTTCTCTCTGATCCTTCCTTGTGAGTTCTTGCCTCACCCCCACTTTCTTACCTCATTGCCTTCTCAGTCTCCCCTGAGCTTATGCTCTTTCTCTGTCTCCCTCTCCCTCTCTCTTTCTCTCTTCCTCCTCCTCTCACCTCCTCCCTCCTCCTCCCTCCTCCTCCCTCCCTACAGCCCTCGGATCTTGTCCTTTTCTCTTCTTGCCCTTTCTTTTGGTGTCTCTGACTCTCTCACTTTCTCTCCCCCTCACTCAAGAATGACGGGAGAGGATTAGGGTTCTCTCTTATGTTTTCTCTTGGTATCTCTCTCATTTTCCCTGTGTCTCTTTTATTTTCTCTCTGATTTTCTCTCTCACGCTTTGCCTCTTTGTCTCCCTCACTTCTTCCCCTTTCTTTCTCTCTTTGTTCTTATTTCCGCCTCCTTTCTCTATATCATTTTTTCCTCTCTTCTACTCATTTTCTTATTTCACTCTTTCTGCCTCTCATTTTCTGTCTGGCAGACTCTCTCACGTTCCTGCTTTCTCTCGCTTGTCCCCCACCATCTCAGTCTCCGCCCCCTTTTGTTGCCCCATTACCCACTTCCCTGCCCCCAGACTCACGCAGCTCCGCTCCAACTTCCTCACTGGAAGAAAAGAAGAAGCTCAGCATGGCCCAGCCATTGTGCCCTCCAGCCCCCCCTTACTCGCCCCTGCCCCCGGCAGTCATCTCCTCACTTGCTGACTTGCCTGGTTCCCATGGTTCCCACTGCCGAAGCCCTAGCCTCTCTCTTTAGATATTCTTCCCTCCCCTCGCCCAGCTTCTACCACTTTCCTCACCAGAGTGTATCAGAGTTGAAGGGGGCTTCTGGGAAAGCATTAGGAAAAAGCATGGGCGGGGGCAACACGGAGCATTGCTGTGGGACAAATGAGGGAGGCCAGGGTGGGGCTCACCTCTCCTTCGGAGCCGACACAGACAGGCAGACAGAACGACCACAACCAGGAGCAGGAGCACCCCCAGCCCCAAGCCCCCATAGAGGTGAGGGCATTTCTCT
>NW_006430045.1:630363-630917 GCF_000325575.1 Pteropus alecto
GAGGACCCCTTTCTCTCTTCAGCTTACCCCATCTTCCCGGGGTATCTCAGCGCCCCTCTCCAACAGTTTTAGAGGGAGAAAAATGTACTTGCAGAGATTCTTTACCCAAGAGTGTTACCTCACCTCCTACCAGAGGGACCCATTTTTTATTAATTATCTCACACCTGAGACTTCTCCCTCCTCAGAGGCTCCCACCACCATCCCTGCTGTCTCTAGCCTCCCCATGAAGTCCCTTGCCCACTTGTACTGTTGGTCCTGAGAAGCCCTAACATCTACTCATGAACTGCACACACCACTTTTCACCCATTTCTCCCTGTGCACCCACAACCCTCCCTGTGCAGACAGTTACCTTACCTAGTATGGATGTATCACAAGTCACCATTAGGTTGGGGATTGAAGACTGGTCAGGAAACCTAGCCCAGGCGCCGCCAGGCTGAATGGCCTGGGGTGAGTCACGTGCCTCAAGTTCCTCATCTGTAAAGTTACAATCTTCCCAGGCTGAGGAGCCTCATTTATATCCAGCCCTGAACTGAGCACTTTCTGTTTGTCACTGC
>NW_006430045.1:631051-639498 GCF_000325575.1 Pteropus alecto
TTGGAGCTCCTGCTCTGAGAGCTGGGCCAGGGGGCCAGGGTCTAGAGATGCCTATTTCCCTGAGACTTGATCATACTCATATATTCAGCCCAGAAATGGCAGGGCTGTCCAGCTCTAGAGCCCACCCGCTTTCCTCTGCCCCAGGCTGATCAGGTGCTTTGCAGGTTAGGTTTCTAGCACTGGATTGTTCTAGGTTCTGGTGAGGGGGCTGATGGAGGAGGAGGAGGCAGGGTCTGGAGTACATGTGGAGACTGTTGGAAAAGTAGGGAGGGCAGTGTCCAGTGCCATCTGGCAGCTGAAACTGCTCGCTCAGCTCCAGAGCAACTCAGGAGAAGGGGGACCCTACTAGGATGGAGTGGAGAACCACTTCCCATGGGCAGATAACTGATGGGCTGAAATGGGGCATGGAGGTGTGTCTGGGGCCCCATCACTTCCCCTCAGGCACTTCCTGCCCTATAACCACTGGTTCCTGTTTGAGGGCAAAGAGGGGGCCCTCTGACTTCATCCCAGAGCCAGATGCACTGACCAAGGTCTGGAACCTGAGAACCTCCTGGGTACAAAAGGAATTCTGGGGTGTGTGGGTGGGGAGCAGAAAAGCACAGGTGGAGAGGAGGGCCTGAGGTTTTCACGATGGGCGGTAGGGGTAGAAGTGGATTGTGTTTAATTTTGTTGGGGAGCAGAGAAAGAAGCTGGACAAAAGATTCCTCCAGGGCCCAGGAAACCTCAAAGCCATACTTTCCCTTTACTTGTCACAGCCTTACCTCACTCTGAGGTGTCACCCCCCTCCCAGGTTTCCCCCACCAGAGTCCCTGTTGTCTCCCAGCTTACCCAGAGCCTGTGGCCTGCTGGGGGTGGGAGGCAGGCACTGACTCTAGACTGCCCAGAACTGCCTGGGTGGAGAGAAGTGTTGCCATCCTTTCTCTGACTTTAATTTCTCCCCCAGTCTCAGCACATCCCCAGCAATGTTAGAAAAGGAAGTTAGGCTTTGAGGGTTAGAGTTATGACATTTTTCCTTTCAGACTCCTAGGACTATAATGAAGTCCGTAATCCCCCTCAGCTCTAGCCATCCTATTGACCCTACAAGTAATGGGTGACTGTACACTTCTTCTGAGTGCCATCCCTGATTAACTTTTCCCCAATTCTCTCTCACACTACATCCACTGAGAGCTCAGGATCTCAGCGTATATGTGTGAACACGCACCCTGGCTCCGACATCAGATTGGGAGCTCAGGTGAAGCTGGAGTAACTCGCCTGGTGTTCTAGGGCTCTATCTAGCAGGTTGGTTCGCTGAATGATTAACAAACAGGAAAGTCAAAGGCAGCTGAACCAGATCTATATAAGCATTGCTGCTAGATCTAGGATAGAAAGTTGATGACAAGTTGGTGTTGGGAAAGGAGGCATGGCCAATCCAGGTGGACTTCTTGCTAAAGGCAGCATTCTGATGTTAAGTACCAGGGCAGTGGTCCAAGGACCCCTGGACAGAGACCTGAATGAAGGTCTCTTAGTGGCACTGTGATTAAGAGGGAGATGGGTGCTGGAGGGCTGCACACCCAGTCCTTGAGGAAGGTGAAGACTGGGGAGCTCATGTGGAGGCAAGGGGTCAAAAGGGGATCTGGTGCCTGGGTCCACATGCATTTGCTTTTTCTCCTTCATATTCAGAAACTTTCTGCTACTTCCCTCCTCTCCCATCCACAATGTTTTCCTTGCAGCACAGTTGGACAATATTCAGTTTTTTTACATTTATTATTAAAAAGTTTAAACATAAAAAAAAATGGAAAGAATTGTGTAGTGAACATATCCCTACCACCTAAATCTTGAACATTTTTCTATATTTGCTTTATCACTTATCTATTAATTAATCTCATTTTTGATACCTTTCAGAGTTGCAAACATTAGTATATTTCACCTCTAAACTCTTTACCATTGCTTATTTATATCTGCATTTCTTTTGGGGAGGGTGCTGAGGAAGGCAAAATTTACATGCAGTGAAATGCACAAATCTGAAGTCAGTACTCAGTTTTAAACTGTCTTGTGGCCAAGGCTCTGAAGCCAGACTGCCTAGGTTCAAGTACTTTGCCATTACTGTGTGACCTTCCACAAGTTTCTTAACCTCTCCATGACTTGTAGGATTTTTGTCAGGATTAAAAGAATTATTCGTAAAGTGTGTAGATTAGTGGCAGTCACGTGCTAAGTGCTTGTATATTAGCTATATTATTATTATTATCCAAACACAAAAAGGAGAGATGATATGTGACCACCTCCAACTTCTTCAGACCTGGTCTTTCCTCCCATCAACTCCTACCACACTGTCTACCATACCATTCATTTGATCTGTGCTGCCTAGTTTTACTTACTCATTTGATTGTCCTTTCTTCATTTATTCATAAACATTAAGTCAGCACCTACTAATTGGATGGGGCTCATTCTGGACTGTGAAGCTCTTTGAGGGTGTGCCTTACTGGCCTCCTGTCTGTCCTCTGTAGCAAGGGAGGTAATGCTTATTCCATCTCTCCTCAGGAGGCAATAGTTGGTGGTGAGGCAGACCCCCTTCAGCTGCCATCACTGTGGACCGAGCTCTGTGGGCTACGAGTGAGCATGGGAATGGAGGAGGAGGTCAGTCCGGTGTGGGGCTAAGTTCTTCTCAGGGAGCTGGACATCCATCCATCAAGACCCCAGTTCTTGACCTCAAGGATGTGGATGTAGACCTCTCTCCAGCACTCACCTCTGGGGTATAGAAAGATGCAGAATGCATTGGAAATCGAGAGTTCTATGTTCTCATTAAAATTTTGCTACCTAACTTTCTGCAAGCTACCTGCCTTCCCTGGGCCTCAGTTTCCCTCCCTATCGAGCCAGAAGATCTCTAAGACCCCCTCTAGATCTGCCCTGAAAGCCTGTCTCTTCACCCGAACTCCTTCCCTAGTTCAGAGAACACAAGCATCCAGCTGCTGCACCCCAGCTCTGGGTAAACAGGAAGCTGGGTGAGGGGAGCAGGGGTGTGTGGAAAGTACCAGCCAGGTGTGTGAATCTATGGGGGAAGGGGTGGCCCCACCCCTGAGGTATGAAAGCCCCCCTGCCCTGGCCCTGGCTCAGTCTCAATGGGGGCACTGGGGCTGGAGGGCTGGGGGAGGAGGCCCCAGGGGAAGGGCTGCCTCCTGCTGGCTGTGGCAGGAGCCACTTCCCTGGTTACCCTGCTACTGGCTGTGCCTATCACTGTCTTGGCTGTTCTGGCCGTGGTGCCCCAGGAGCAGGGAGGACTGGTGAGTGGCTGCAACAAGTGTTCCAGAGGGCTGTATGTTGTTCGTGCTCACTTACCTCTGGCTATGCCTAGGGTCTCTTGCCTCACCTGCTCAGCTGGTTTGGCTGTCTCTGATGGGGATGTCTGCTGCTGGCTCACTTTCCATGTTCCTGTGATGCCGTGTGTCCTGATGTCTTCAAGCCCCTTCCTCGTAGTCTGTCTGCCTCCTCTCCTCTTCCCAAGACATACTCAGACCTCTGTCTCTGCTCGAGCACATCTGCCTTGCTTGCTCGCCCTTCTAGGGAGATGGGTGTTGGGGTGAGGCTGGTGGGACAAACTCCAGGCTTGGAGCTTGGGTCTACAATGGGAGGGGTGGGGCTGGCTTCATCTAAGACTGAACTCTGGGCACTGTGACCCCACCCACCCAGGTAACAGGGAGCACAGACTCCGGGGCACAGGCCCAGGCCCAGGCCCAGGCCCAGCAGCGATTGGGTAAGAGCAGACCATCTCCACTCCCTGCTTCGGCCCCTCAGGGACCCCCAGCTCCCATCCATCTGTATCCCCAGATACTGTCTTCCTTTCTTCCTCCAGGAATCCGGGTGCCCCATTCCTAGGCCCTGGCGCCCTGTGCTTTCAGGGGGACCAAACGTGGACTATTCATCCCTTCCAGGGTCCCAGGAACTGCCGGAGCAGGACATAGAAACAGATCCCAGCCCCAGGCTCCCCGCCGCTCACCTCATAGGTAAGGGTCCCACAGACCTGACTGGTCCCAGGGTGCCAGCTCTGTTCGCCCCGGGTTAGAGCCCCTTTGCTCTGTCGCGGCCTTGCTTGGTTTCAGACTCTCTTCGCCACCTCTAGCCCCTGAAGGGCCCACCCTTCCGCCTGTCCCGCGTTCTAGCTCCTTGCTTCCCTCCCGGGGCAGGCAAAACCCGGCCTGGATTTCCCCAGCACAACGCTCCGCACTCCGGTCCCCAACTGGGGTGCCCCCAGTCCCCAACTCGTATTAACTGCAGAGGTAGCACCATCATCCCACCCCCTCCCGGCGCGGTTCCTGCAGGGGGTTCGAAGCACCCACCTCCCCGCCTGTCCCTTCTGCCCCGCCTCCTAGGAGTCCCGGGCCTGGGTCGCTCCTCTCGGGATCGGATTCCTGAGAGCCGACCGGCGGGTCTCTCCACAGGCGCGTGGACGCAGGGGCAGGGGCTGGGCTGGGAGGCGAAGAAAGAAGAGGCGTTTCTGAGGAGCGGGACACAGTTCTCCAGCGCCGAGGGGCTGGCCCTCCCGCGGGACGGCCTTTATTACCTGTACTGTCACGTCGGCTACCGAGGCCGGGCGCCCTCTGCGGACAGGGACCCCCTCGGCCCCTCGGTCACGCTGCAGAGCCGGCTGTACCGGGCTGGGGGCGCCTATGGACCCGGGACTCCCGAGCTGCTGCTCGAGGGCGCCGAGACCGTGAGCGTGGTGTTGGACCCGGCCAGGAGGCTGTGGTACACCAGCGTGGGGTTCGGCGGCCTGGTGCAGCTCCGGAGGGGCGAGAGGGTGTACGTCAACATCAGTCATCCCGATATGGTGGACTACAGGAGAGGGAAGACCTTCTTTGGGGCGGTGATGGTAGGGTGATGGTGGGGTGATGGTCGCTCATGTTCGGGGGAATAGTAGAGTGTGTGAATCAGCCCAGATATTGGGGACTCAGACGCCAGGGACCCCGTGGCTGTGGGGAAAATGTAGGACACTGTTTGGAAACTGATTTTGAGCCTGATGAAAATAAAGAATGTCAAGCTTTACTGCTGCCAAGACAGATGCTGAAATGCTAACATGTCTTCATTCAGGGTGGGTACGCAAATATTATATTTTCTGTGTTTTTCTGGTTGCTTGAAACAATTCATAAAGCTTCATATGGCGTCTGATCCCTGGGATGTGGTCTGCGGATTCCACCCACCCTCTGCCTCTGAAGGGCCTTGTCCCAGACATCTGCCTAGTTGGAGGGTAGAAGGAAGGGGATCTCCTCAAACCTCAAAGCATTTCCAAGCATCCTGATTCTCAGAGCCATGTGGTCCCCACCGTATTTCACTCTTTTCTCTTGGGTCTCTCCCAACACTGAGAGAGGGGTCATTACAGGGGAAGGCAAGTACCACTGGGAAAGGCCCAGCACAGCGTAACCCTGAATACAGCAAAGGAATGAAGTATTGAGGAGCGCAGTATTTCTCTCCTGCTGGTTGCCTTGAAGGCCCCTTTAGCCACTACCCCATAGTCAACTCTTCTCCAAGAAGCAAGAACCACAGTTCATGGGCTATTAAGGGAGGAGGCTGAAGGAGAGAGTTGGAAGGGTGTTTGAGAGAGAGAGAGAGAGAGAGAGAGAGAGGGACGGGGTGATGATGGGATGATGGTGTCTGAGGATGTCATGAAGAACCTGAGGAAGAGAGGAGGAAAATCTGATGCCACCTGGTGCTGTTGGGGGGGTGGCGGTGGAAAGTTCTCATCCCTCTTTCACACTTCAGGTCCCCTTCCCATAAGTGGGCAAGTGTGGGGGCCCAAGGGTGAGTAACAGCAGCTCTCTCACCCCATGACTTACTTTCAGCCCTGGGCTGGAGGTGGCAGAAGGGAACCCAAAGCCCCATCTAGGTCACCGCAGTGGGTCACCCCACCCCTTTGTCACACTACATGGTTTTCCCCTGCCTGATGTCAACTCCATTTTATTTCTTCACTCTATTCCTCATTTCCCCTCTGATCAGTATTTTCTCTTAGAAAGCATTGTAGATCAAACAAAATGTTTTAAAGTCCCTTGATGCCAAGGTAGCAATGCCTTACTCAGGTCCATCATGCCCCTCAGAGCGGGGAAACGGGATAGAGACATGCTTGCCAATTTTTAGGTTGAAGCATTAGGAAAGGCATTAAGACATTATTATTATATATCAGTTTTAGAAACCAGTCTCAGTTTTGAGAAAAGTTCAGTTCAGATAAACGGTTGTCTCTCATTTTAGGAAGTGATGATGCAGATGGCTCCCAAAGTTAGGCCTGTGGTGCAAATAATCAAGTATTTAATAAGAGGCATCTCTATTAAATACTTGATTATTTAAAAGAAAAAAAAGAAAAACAGTGGTTAATCATTGAAACAGACTATAATCCTAGTTTCCAAGTTCTGAAGGCTGCCAGTCAAGAATATTTCAAAGTATCTGGCTTGAAGCATCTTCAGATGGAGTGAAGGCAGGCAGTGACAATGGGATAGAGTCTCCTGCTTTTCAGTTTGAACGTCTCTGGTGATTTTTTCTGCAACAGGCACAAAACATCGCCTACATATAAATTGTTGTGGTGATTTCCAAAGTTGACATGAAGTTGCCCACTTTAACTTGTGTGGCTTTGGGAAAAGGGCAGATTCAGTTCTCAATGATTACAAATCAAAAAATAAGAGAAAAATTGAAGGTGTAAGTTTGGAGAGTTATAGCTAGATATTAGAGTAAACTAGAAGAAATCAGGATCCAGTCCACTTTATAGGTATGAACAAAACCTCAAAAGATGATTAACAGCACTAGAATCTAACATCCAAAAAGGTGTATTACTGAAACATAATTTTTCTCTTTACCGGCTCTTTGGCTATCTTTTACCAAAGATAGCCAGATAAGACAAATTTGTTTGTGAAATAAATTTGGTTTTAACAAAATTGTTATTTACATAGGAATAGCAAGAATTGTAAGTAACCATATAGGCTCTTTTAAATCTGCTTTGCTGGAAATTTACATAAGGAATCTTCAGATTGAATTTAAAAGGCCCCCCGAGGTCAGAAAAATCAAGGCAAGGACTTGCCATTAGACCTGGCGTGCAATACCTATAGATTTGAATGAATTCCTTTCTTCTTGAGGTACCCAAAATACTTGAGGTTTTGCACCTGCCAGGAAGTGACCTTCTTTACTCACCTGGTAAAGCTTTTGAGAACACTGTAAGCAAAATACCAGGCTGATACCTCCACAGGTTTTATTGACTTCCATAAGTCTATCTTAATTCCTTAAAGCTGTATGCTCATATCTGAGTCTATGCGTGTCTCTCTCAAATATGACACTCCAGTGAAAGCCTTGGTAGTTATTACCAGTTTCCAACTGTGTCCTGTTCCAAGGAGAACAGATTATTATTAATTTATGTAAATAACAATGTTGCCTTGAAAATAAGAATACTCACTGAGAGTTTCTGAATTCTGGAGGGATCAAGTAGGGAGAAAAAGGTAAATGTTTCAATTCTTCTTACAAAGGTGTAATTTACCAAATTGCTCTAAGTCATAGGTAGCTTGAGAGAAAAGGTTTCCTTATATCTGGAAAAACAAAAGATTAAAGAACCAGCAATATTTCAAATAAAAAGTAATAAAAATTGTAATCATCCTTATCAATTCATTCAGTCTCATGTTATTAATTCTTGTTGATCTTGCTCTTTTGGTTAACAGTTTTATGAATTCAGGTTTTTCTTAGAATTTAGCAAATCCTCATCCAGTTCAAAGGTATAATCTGACAGTTTATCAGAAACCTGTATTTTATAGGTGTCAGAATCCTGTCTATGAATCTCTCTGAAGATGAAACATATCTCCAAAATGTATCCGAGTAAGACAAAGACTCTCTGTAAATGACAGAGATTTAAAATGAGGTGGTTAAAGAGCTGTTTACAATGTAATTGACGAAGAAATTTGCTTTTCTCTGCAACACACATTTTTTTATAGAGAATCTACACTTCTTTCTATTAAAAATTTTTTTTTTTAATTTTAATTAGTTTCAAGTATACAGTACATTGGTTAGACATCTATATAGTTTGTAAAATGATCCCCCCAATTGCTCCCTCCCTCCTCTAGCCAACGTATTAATGCTAACTGCATCCCTATGTCATGCTCCCCATCTCTATGACCATTCATCAGCTACTAATTTGTACTTTTTTAATCCTTCACCCCATTCTCCCAGTCCCCCAAACCCCTCCCCTCTGTCCATCACCAAATTGTCCACTATATTTATGAGTCTGTTTTTGATTTGTTTGTTCTTTTTATTCCTTAGATTCCGCATACAAATGAAATCATAGTGCCCATCAAAGCAATACCTTATTCCATCTCCTTCCTTTTAGTCTGTGTGTATCTGTTAATCTGAAGTGAGTCTCTTGTATGCAGCATATGTAGGGGTCTTGTTTTCTTATCCATTCAGCTACTCTATCTTTTGGTTGGAGCACTTAATTCTTTTCCATTCGAGGT